>NC_092814.1:27685000-27995000 GCF_023375885.2 Dermacentor andersoni | reverse complement strand
CGTCATAGAATTTAAAAAAGAAGCATTTCCGCTTGGTGGGCAGTAACAGACAGAGTAAAAACATTTACCCAAACACAATGACATGATCTCATAAACCGGTGTAATTGTACTGAATGGGCTAAGAATTTCACCATTTTCATTCGCATCCAGCAGTAGTGCTGCTCCCCCGCCAAGGGGGGGCGGGGGGGACCAACGGGTCTGTTAAGCTAGTATGTTCTATAATTTACCATTTTATAGACATTATCTGCGCTAGTGCTCTATGCTTCACTGAACATTATCACGGAGAACTTAAATTGAAATTCACTAAAGAATTCTTCTAGCAATTCTGCTTTATTTTTCACTGAGCGTACATTGATATGTACCGCTTTAATGGATGCGGAAGAAAAAGACGACGCAATGTGGTTCAGGTCAGTCGGAAGGTGATACGGACACTGTATCATTTATTTTCTTTCTTTACATACTGTGCTTACGCAGTACTTATTTAAGGTCCAGGTTTAAAAAAAATCAATTGTGGGGTTTTACGTGCCAAAACCACTTTCTGATTATGAGGCCCCCCGTAGTGGAGGACTCCGGAAATTTCGACCACGTGGGGTTCTTTAACGTGTAGCTAAATCTAAGTACACGGGCGTTTTCACATTTCTCCCCCATCGAAATGCGGCCGCCGTGGCCGGGATTCAATCCCGCTACCTCGTGCTCAGCAGCCCAACACTATAGCCACTGAGCAACCACGGCGGGTAAAAGCGGTAACCTTCGGACCGAAAAATTAAACGGTTTCTCCACACAAGAGAATCATATTTAACTCCTAACAATTAGAAATAGTTTATCATTTTAAATGTCTCGGTGTAGTATTTTCTTCAACTATGTCATGGACAGCACTTGTGGACCAAGTTGTCAAGCAATTAGCTAGAATAACTGACGCAATTGGCTGCATTAGATAAATTCTTACTAAACCAATTAAACTGCATCTTTACAACTCATTATTTTATTCTCACATTAACTATTGCGAGTTGGTATGGGACACTGCAACACCGTCCTGTCTACAGAAAATTTATATTTTGCAAAAAAAGTTTCTTCGTAATGTCCTTAATGCAAATTATGTAACAACCACCAAACGCTTTTTTCTTGAAACCGGCATGATCGAAATCTTTAATTTGTATCAGTATCGGCTCAGCGTTCGTTTTAAAACAGAAACCAGAACTAATGTAAGTCACATTCGGCATCTAGCAAACTTACAAGCAAATAAAAAGAGTTACCCTTTCAGACACCCCGAAAACTGGTTGGTGCCAACAGCACGCATCAATACGGGGAAAGAGCGCCTCCAACACACACTTCCCTTTTCAACGCGTACAAATCTGCTAACATCAACTTGTTTACCTGTACCCAACGAGATATACGTTCCATATGCAATTCATATGCAAACGAATGTGCCACTGAACTGAATAATCTTTAGGTATATTTAAGCTTAATATAGGATGTTTTCTTTGTTCTATCTTTATTGTGTCCATTATTCTTTGTCATTCGTGCTGTTATTTGATGTATGTTATTTGACAATTATGTGAAGTGTAATCATGCTTGTGACGAAGTAATTTGGTTTCTGCACATGTAAGTGAAGATAAGATTTTGTTTGGTCTTCTTATGTTCTTGCTATATATATATATAACGTGAAGCCGGCATGTCTTCGATGGGATTGCCTGTCGCTGCTGCTTTGTATTTGGGGGCTGCGGCTGAGTCAAGCTGTTTATGACAGCTTTTTCTGCAGCTCCCCCGTCCGTATATCTTGAGGCAGAAATAAACTTATTATTATTATTATTATTATTATTATTATTATTATTATAGCAAAGCACTGGAGCACATTGTAGCACATAGTATACAGTGCCATACTAAAATATCTAGAAAACAATGTTGTTGTTTTTTGGCGAATATCAGCATGGTTTTAGGTCAGGTCCTTCTTGTTCGACAGAACACCTAGAATTCAGCCACGATCTTCTTTATTCATTCGATCTCTGTGTACGGACTGATTGTATATTTCTAGATTTTAGAAAAGCATTTGATTCCATTTCCCATGTTCTGCTGTTGCATAAGCTATCATCCGTCGGTATCTCTCCATTGCTTGATTGGAATAAGTGTTATCTACAAGAATGCATGCAACGTGTTGTAATTGATGGCTCACGATCTGATTATATTGCTGTTACTTCGGGAGTTCCCCAGGGATCTGTTTTGGGGCCATTGCTGTTTTTGGTCTACATCAATGGCATTGCTCAGGTTGCGTCATGCAAAGTGTGTCTGTATGCGGATGATTGTGTGACTTATCACTGCATTAGGTCTGCCACTGACCACGAGTACTTGCAATGCAATTTGGGCTGTATAACACGCTGGTGTGTTAGGTGGTAAATGTCTTTGAACCCCAGTAAGTGTCAATACGTCTCCTTTACACGTAAACAAAATCCATATCTGTTTCATTATACTTTAGACAATGTCCAGCTATCGCGGGTAACTGAGTATAAGTATCTTGGTGTTTATTTCTCATCGAATTCAACTTGTACTAATCGCGTTGAATATGTTAGAGTGAAAGCCTGTAAAATGCAAAATTGTTTTGAACGCAACTTCCGGTTAGCTCCTCCCAAAATTAAAGAACTACTTTATGTTTCGAACGTAAGACCCATGTTACAGTATGCCTGTATGGCCTGGGACCCGCAAACCAAAACTCTGTCTAATATGCTCGAGCATGCACAAAACCGAGCAGCCCGTTTTGTCTGTAATAACTATGACTTTTCTTCTAGTATTACTGCACTTAAGGATAACTTGGGGTAGAAGTCATTAAGCAAACGCAGACAAAACATGAGATTAGAAATGCTTTTTAAAATTTATTTCGGTATGGTTAGAATAGATAAAGAAACTTACCTTTTACCTCCTAATTTCTTATCTCACAGAAGTGACCCCTCTTTAAAAGTAAGAGAACTTATTTGTAGAACAGGCGTCTTCAAACATTCGTTTTTTCCAGACACAATATCACAGAGGAATCAGCTACCGCAGGAAATTGCTTATTGTCGCACTGAAGCATCGTTCAGAGGCATTTCTGTTGAATATATAGCGGCGTGAACTTTTCTATTGCTGTGTTATTTTTGTTTGATCAGTTCTGTATATTGTCGAGCTTATGTACACTGTGTATGCCCCCCTGCAGTAATGCCTTCGGGTGCTACAGGTACTTAATATAAGTAAATAAGTAAATAAGTAAATAAATAAATAAATAAATAAAATCCTGATAATGAGGAAGAAATTCACAGAATAAAAATGGGTTGGATCGCATACGGCAGACAATGCCAGCTCCTGACTGGAAACTTACCATTATCATTGAAAAGGAAGGGGTACAATCAGTGCATTTTACCAGTGCTGACATATGGGGCAGAGACTTGGAGACTGACAAAGAAGCTTGAGAACAAGTTAAGGACCGCGCAAAGAGCGATGGAACGAAGATTGCAGGGATAACGTTGAGAGGCAAAGAGAGCGGTTTGGATCAGAGAGCAAACGGGTATAGACGATATTCTAATTGACATGAAGAGGAAGAAATGGAGCTAGGCAGGCCATGTAATGCGCTGGTTAGACAACAGTTGGACCATTAGGGTTACAGGTTGGGTACCAAGAGAAGCAAAACGCAATCGAGGACGGCAGAAGTCTAGGTGGAGCGATGAAGTTAGGAAATTCGCGGGCGCTAGTTGGAATCGGTTGGCGTAGGACAGGGGTAATTGGAGATCGCAGGGAGGGGCCTTCGTCCTGCAGTGGACATAAAACAGGCGGATGATGATAATTGTGATCATGATCATCAGTATTAGCTCAATCTGAGGACCCTTCTGTTAGGGTAGAGTAGTTGTTTGGTCCATAATTTAGCGCTTCGATAGAAACGTCCACTGAAATGTATTAACACTTTTTTAGTGAAATCAAACGGAGTTATATCGATGTTTTGTCCTTTAGCAAGTATTTTTCTCTTTTCTTATATTGCATTACTTTTCTTAGTTTAGTGAATTGTGTCTCATTGCAGAAACTGCTCTACGTGCCGGTTTATTTCTTTATTGCTGAAACGCTTTATTTCCAGAACGTTCTTATATAATTTTGGGGTATACCCTTTAATCATAGAACAATGTGTTGGTTGTGGAAAAGGTGGCGACACTATAGCTGTCAGCGTTTCCAATTTCATTCAAACAAACCAATAGACACAGTTTACAGTTGCTTTACGTTGGTTGTAAATGGTGAGTACAGTGCGTTTTTAGGCATATTCTCCGTTATACTGCGAACGCCTGTTCTGAGCTACACATTGTGTTCGTTCATTCATCGGCCTCTGTTTCGGCAAGGCATTATATAAATTTAGAGAGAGCGATCTAAAGAGGTATTCTTGAAACTAATGAATAGTGGTAAGGTTCTTTACCGCGAACTACCCAACAAATGGGGCAAAGAAAGGGACAAACCATCACCTTGCGTTTTGTCGCGTCTGTTTTAGAGCTTGTAGCTATGAATTCATTCCAACATTGTCATTACAGGATTATCAGCTTTATTGATGTCGTTAGGTCTCTCCCCGACAGTTCTAGCAATAATGTCACAGGCTCTTGACATGCTGAATCTTCGGAGAATAGTTTTGCCTTGGATGCACTTACCGAGCCGAAGAAGCTGGGTGAAGTATGCTTGGGAAGCCATGATACATAAAAGTAGACAAGCCTGCGTGAATGGCTTCTTTGCTTGAGGTTGCCGGAGGATAGCCAATACACAAGTGGAGACCCTTGCTTAATCTCACGAAAGGAATTGCCATCAGGCTTCAGTGGATTCTTCCACATGTTGAGGCCACTGGTAACGAAAGGGCCGATGACCCTGTCAATGAAGGTCTTTCATGGCAAACAGTAAGAACTCCGGTCACTCAACAACGCCCTAAAAAGGCAATTCATCTCCATTTCTACTTTGTACACTGCAACATCAACCCTGCGTTGTAAATGGACTTAGTAATACGGAAGCGGCACTGCTGTACAAGATAGGACAAGGATCGGCCTACACTGCGACATGAGCGTCTATGTTTGAGTGTTCTCCACGTTGCGATAAAAATAACGCAGTGGGCGACACGGAGCACTCCATCTGGTCTTGCCAGTGCTTCTGCGTTGAAAGGACAACGTGAGAAGAAGTGGGTTTCATGACGCGCATGTAGAACCATTAGCCTTCCCGAGAGGATCGCGGATAGTGGGCAAGAAATGGCGAGAGACTAAATTGATGGACTCATGGTGACACATAATGACGCCGCGCAAAGAGACACTCTGGTGGAACAATTGCGGACCCAGCCTGCCTGTCTAACCTCGTCTGCCGTACAAGCACCGCTCCGAAAGCTAAAATCGCACCATGTGTGTGACCTCGATAGAAAAGCTAAGGCTCAGCTGCTTAACAATGACAAATCAAGTGCCGGTCATTTAGGAATCAACTTGTACATGCGCGTGTAATGCCATCTTCAAACTGGTCAAGCACCCAACAGGCCTTCATTCATATCGACATAGTGCCTTCCTCAGTTGTATTGGTCAACTAATGGAGAAGATTGTTCTGCGTCGAAACAGGGATATAGTAAACCAGAACGCTTATCATCCATAGCTGTGAAGTTGCAAAAATGTCGCAGCAGCATTAGTAACGTCTTTGCCTTTGTTAACTACGTCAAACACAATACAACTGTTTCCCACTAGCTGTACTCATGGATGTTAAAGCAGCGCTCGACAATGTACCTCATGATGCTGTTCGGACGGCATTGAAGTGTACCAGCATTGGTGATCACATGAAACCTTGTATTTGTGACTGTACTTTATATATAATGGACAGGTTCCTTTACATGTGGTCTAAAGCAAGGATACTTTATTGCATAATGAATTGCGTGGCGTACAAGCCTGTTGTCAATTTCCGAAATGAACGACACACTCCCCCATCATTATTTGTCTTTATTTCCTCGCCAGTGGTTGCCGGCCTGAACTGTGAGCAATGACTGTGCCTGCGATAAGAGAAAAGCAAGAACCCTCAAGCCAGCCCACGTTGAAGTGTTCTACTATTTAACATATCTCGTACTGCTACAAACAACGACACATCTATGCCGACGGTTTTGTAGCCACTTATTCATATCATATTACTGCGTAGTCTCCATCCACAATTTTGTGTACTGTATACTAATCCATATGTTATTATATTTTTAACGTTTGTTTTACTATAGTAATTAAGGTGTGCGTTTCAGTCCTCCTGTCACTGCATGTTTAAAGCTGTCGACGGTTACCTTTGGTTACTTTTTTTCTCTATTTGTTTTCTGAAATACCCTACAGGTGTGAAGTGCTTGGCAACATTGTCAACTAGCTTGTTCTAGCGCCGGCTTGTTGGACTATAGACAGTGTTTCTCACAACAGACATCACCAAAAGAAATCGTGCATGAGCCCCTCAGCCCAATTGCAGTGGCTCTTACTAGGCTCCAAAATAGTGCCGACCGAGTGTTGCGACCAACGTGGTGGTAATCAGTCGCAGGTGGCACGCGCCTAGCGCGATGGCAATTTGCGTCGCAGTGCAATGGGAGTCACAGTCCGCTGACATTAAATTTGCAGCACATGAAACGACCTAAAGGAATGTGAATGAAGGTCGTGGCGCATCACGTGGTGACGATGGGGGTGAATTCAATCGAATGTGCTAACTTCTGGCATATCGTTACCGGCATTTCAATGGCAATGCGGGCATCCGATATGCTTCAACGGGGCATACGTGACGTCGATGACAAATGAAAAGCGTGGTAACTAAACGCCAATAATGTTACTCTGATCTCTTTTCATCAGTCCACTTCACCCGTCGACCCTGCAACATTTACATTATGGGTTGATTGGCAATATACCCGCTACCTCAGTGTAAAAATTTTCGCATTGTCGTAACATGCGAACTTTATTGGTCGTGTCGTAGAATAAATAGAAATCAGGAACCTAAACATGTTTTCTCTAACATACAAAGTATCAGAAGGCTCTCGCTTCCGGGACTCACCAAACTACTAGACCATATTTAGCACATACACGACCGAAATGGATATACGCGTGTGCGCTTGGGCCACCCTTTAATTTAAGGGAGACAGTTGGGCTAGTTGGTATTTAGACAAGGACATGTTCGAGCGAGTAAGAAAACTTAAATGAGGTGAAAACGACGGAAAAGGTAGAGAGCTGCTCTTCAACTGTATTAACTTTGAAAATAATGATAGCAACTAACATGGTTACAGAAAAGGCACATCTTGGTGCATGCCTATATAGGAGGGTCCGAAACTCAGTCAGTAGTACAGTATGTCAGAACAAGTAAGGTCAGTCAGTAAAAGTACAACAAAAGCGCACAAGTGCATATTAATACATGACGCGTTTGGTATATTGAATGAGACATACAATTTGCGTGAGCGTTCCTTCTATTGCTTTGGTGAAAAAAGAGCTCAATAATCTGGACAAGCGGTTTCGTGCTTTGCTGAATTGATAGTGGCGTTAGTCAAGCTATACTAATTAGTTTCTGACCCTCCTTTGTACGCATGCGCCAAGATGTGCCTTTTCTGTAACCACATACCTTGCTGTCATTATTTTTAAAGTTAATACAGTTGAAGATCAGCGCTCTACATTTTCCGTAGTTCTTATTGTCTCTGGGCCTCATATTTTTCTTACGCGCTGAAAGATGTCCTTGTCCGTCATCATAACTTTTTCACAGCACAATTCTCTGTGCCAAACCACATGGCTTACTTTATCTATTAGAGTCAATATCTCATTACACCATTGGGTTGATGCTCAAGTCGAAATATAATCTTAGTTGTCTTCAATACAAACAATTTGACACAACCTGTCTCAATGAAAGTGTTGCGGCAGTCAGCCTTGGTGACGCGCCAAAAGTTAGCACCCCTAGTATGCGCGCATACGAATTACATCTGCGTTATTTTTTGTTTCAAAATGAAGGAGGGGAACAATATCTCCATAAAAAGCGCCTGCCACCAATCTCTACATATACTAGGACCACAATTAAGGAAGCCACTGAAATCGCACAGTGAACTGCCACACGGGGGCTCCATCATTGCAGGAACTAATGAACGAAAGAAACGAAAAAGGTTTCGCCATACAAATCAGCTGACCCAAAACTTGGACTAACGAACCCGTAGCCCATGTGTTTCATAGTAATTGTCTAGCGAGCCACATATATTTCTACGCTAAACACGATAAATTTCGATCTCAGCCACCCCGTGTTCAGTTAGCAGGGCATTTGCTGCCGCTCCATCTGAGGTACTACGAAAAAGTCGAGAAGGACGCCTTCGGTGCGTCTAAACCTTTGGGGACGGCGGATTCTACAAAAAGAAACGCTGTTGTCACTGCGCACACCCATTTTCTAGCAGTCAAAAGGGGCCCAGCAGAAAAGTGTGCCAATGGGGTATTTCGGGTGCCCATGCCCTTTCTAAAATGTGAAAAGTGTGATGCCTTCTAGATCCCCTTTTCTCTCTAACCAATTCCATCGATAAATTAACACAATAGCGCAAAATGAAGCAGTATGATCAATAAGCGTCATTTGTTAAGGCGGCTGTGTATTGTACTTTCTCATTGTCCAGTGTGTCATGCAATGGCCAGACCGGTCACTGCTTGAAATATTCGATTGCGTAAGGGGAGCATACGACGAGCGCTAACCGATGATCGAGAGGAGAACACTTCGCTGCCCTTCGTCGTATAGCTGTGGCTGTAAATCACAGCTTGACAGATTTCAGCAGAACATCCAAACTGCACACAATCAACTGAGTGCCCCACCATTTTATTTTCTTAAAAGGAAAAATGACCGAAACGTTCTGTTGGAATTTGTTGTGTACACTGTGAAGCTTTTTTTATTTCCTTGCATTGTCTTCCGATCTATGTGTATATCGTGCTACCTTCACTCAATAAACCTTAATTGTAAGTTAGCGCTTGTCTGTGTTTCTCTTGTCCCGATATTAATCCCGAGCTTCAAGTCTGGTAAGTATATAGAATAACAATTAGCCCGCTCCCTCCCCTTGTGTAGAATAGCCGGGCAATTCACCAACAAACCACTGAAACCCTACACTATTAAATAAACTAACACGCGTCAGTGGCTGACGTTGGGTAATAACGTGTCCAGATATATTGAGAAATAACACATAAAAGGGCAAGAAGTAACGAGAGTATAAATATTCGGTTGGCAGGCTTGTAATGCTGGGAGGGAAAAAGGTAGAAAAATGAGAAAGGACGGTGCTAAAGAGGAACAATCCCCGCATATAGAACGATCACAGTCTCACGCATTTCTGGCGCGTTAGAATTATACACCTGTGCGTTAAAGCCACTCGATGTGGTGTTGGCTGAGCCCACAGTCGAAGAATTGTCATCCTTGAGGAGGCGGTTGTCGAGCTTGGTCGATGGCGCTTGCGCTAGGCAAAGCGACAACCCTCCCAAATAAAGCGGGAAATAAACTTTTAAATTTGCTCCTCAAACGTCTGCATGGCGTTTTCTGCCAATCAAGTTAAGTCATTACAAACAAATTTCCTTAATTAAAAAAATATTAACCCTAAAGCCCCTTTCCGGGCTATGCATAGGGGAAGAACAAAGCATAATCAGACAGTACAGTAAAATCTATATGAAGGTTAGGTTGCATTTCTCCAAGTCGCCCCCTCCATATTTTTTAGTGTCAGATGTATAGTGTAGAAAAACGCTGCCAGGTTATCCCTGTGCGCAGTGAAAGTACCGCCATGTAGTTCCATGCGGATGTATAGGGCGGGCTGGTGCTGACGAATTCTGGGAAGGTTGCCGCAATTTCTTGCGTTGTGTGCTAAAAAAAATCATAATTACTTTACTGTAATCTCACGATAGGTTAGACAGTAATAGAATAAGTTGAGAAGACCGAATTGAATGCGAGAAATACCTGCGGTGTATATCTAAGTTGGTGAAAGAGGATACGGAGTATTTATTTGCGAGTGTTCGTGACCGTGCTGTGGTTATGACGTCGCGAAGCGCTTGGGCCGCACAGCGTTCTCGTTTTGTTTCGCACGGTGAAGGCACGAGTAAAACCGAAAAGAGTGATAGCCAGCCATATTGAAAAGCCAATGAGCACACTGTGATGCTAAGGTTGGCACGAGGCTCGGCGTAATTGGTGTGGCGAGTTCAGATCACTTGTTTCTACTCCTACATGCATCGAATCAGAACTGACAAAGGGGACGAGGCTTTGGTGGTGAAAAGAGAGAGAGAGAGAGAGCAAGGACAGAAAAGGCAGAAAGGTCAACCAGAAGAGCGCCTGGTTTGCTGCCCTACACTGGGGGTAATGGACAGGGGAATAGAAAGAGGAAGAGAGGGAGAGAGTGATCACTCAGCGCACATGAGAGGATGCACAGGGACACTATAAGCGGTCTCTTAAGCTGCGGCACTTCAAGCAGTGTACTAGTGCACAAATACCTTTTTTGTGCCAGTGACGGGTGTGGCCACGGTCCGAGTACCTTTGATCAGGGAATGGTCTCGAGGCCAGTCAGTTTAAAACTGTCCTGAAGAGAGGCGTTGTACGTCGTAGCGAGGGCAAGCACACAATAGGTGCTGAAAAGAAGTTGCAGCACTTAATGTCCTGCTAGAGTTACGCGGTCCGCGCCCTGCCTAAAGATTAACGACTATAATTCACGCAATTGACGATGACGCTTTCCCGGTTTGCTGCGATCACACCGCCGGAGCGACAACAGCACTGGAGACATCCATCGTATTAGCCTGTGCGTCAAGCATCGGCGATATCGCTGACTATACTACAAACTTCCCCCCACGTGGACAGCCCACGGCTTACGCCATTGCCGTCAGTGACACCTGGAACGTCACTGCAACAGCATAAAAGGAACCGCTGGAGCCACGCGGGGACGCGGGATTCATTGGGCTCGGGGGGACGGCCTAGAGCGCGATGCTAAGCTTCGTGCCCCTATTTATTCAGGTTAGTGATGAGTGGTTTCTTGTTAAATACACCATAAGTGGTTGTGTTGGTTTAATTGTGCTACCGAGCCCCCAGTGCATACATCGTTGTTACTTGGAATCTGTTCGTATAATTTTGATGTTGTTGACACGCAATGGCGATATGGAAGAAAACGCTGGTCCTGATAAGATAGACCAGATAGTATGCGTTGTCACAGATATTAAGGACTCGCACTCAGCTTTAGGAAGTGGCCTGCTGGACGTGCAGCTGCGTCTTTTGCAGATTTAAGCCACGCTTGCGTTACTGAGGGAATGTCAGGAGGTGGTGGAGAAATGCGAAGAAAGTGTTTCCGCCGGGCGCAAGAAATTTACTGGCTTGCATAGCAAAATTGAAGACCTCGAAAACAGAAGCCGTCGAAATAACATTGTCATCTACGGTCTCAAAGAAGATGTCAAAAAAAAAAAAGGTCTGATGGGCTGGAGCGGCTAGTATCGCAAGATATACACGCAGTTCAAATTACGTTGCCCTCTCGGGTTTCGCAGTACGTTTGCCTTTCGAACAGCATCTGCTCCGACATATTCGAAAGGAAATAGGCGACTTTCTCTGGCAGGCTGGCCGAAATTGCCGTCTCCGTACTCAGTTGGCCAAAAAGGGCCCTCTATCACCACCCTTGCTATTGGAAGGCCAATGCTTTGCTCTTCGATCACTTGCTGAAACTAAACGGACTCTCCTGTGAAATTGTAGCGACATACACAGCTAGGATGAGTTACATTCATTGATGCCGCACAGTCTTTCAATACCCTATGCACCCGGCCATTCACTGAAATCTGCTGCATATACGGCTTTAACAGGTGCAGGTTCTTACCGTAGCTCTGAATTGTGGCAAATACCACCTGCTTCTCACAGCTTTTTGTCATTTTGGCCTTTTCTCCGCAGTTGTAACCACTGTTTTCCGCGCGTCCAGCGCACGCACACCATCAGTGGGCGCCTTCGTATCTTGCGTTATAGTTTAGTTGCGTCACCATGTTTCTCTTGAGGCGTGACTGGGGAATGTGAAGTCTTTTGTTTCAAGTTCCTCCGAAAAAATTACTTAGCCTCTGGCTTCCCGGAACGAAATCCGCTTTGTCGCTTCTCGCTAGTCGTCTCGGTGTACTGTAGAAACTTGGGCGCGTGCAGTAATCCTCGGCGAGTTCTGCCGCTCTCTCTACATCTAAATCTGTCATCCGATCTTGCACCCAAAGCGTTAATTCCTAGGGAATCCCTCGACAAAACTGCTGGAGAACTCAATTGCGTTGTATTGGTCGCCGTAGACTTGTGCGCTTTTGAGCAACTCCACTAAGTTGACTTTAACCTGGTAGGCAAAATCCGGGTGAAACTCGCTTTCCTTCCTCGCGTACCTAAAGTACTGGCTGAAAGCCTCTGCCGAAAAGCGAAATTTGCGCTACAGTGCAGCGTTTACTTTGTCATACGCATCATAGTCCTCCTTACTCAGTCGTGCAATCACATCTGAGACTTCACATGGTAACAGAGTCAGCAACTTCTGCGGCCAAACGTCTTTATTGAAGCCTGTTTTTTCACATGCTCTTTTAAAGTGTACGAGGTAAAGGGCAATGTGTTCACTTGTTCGGAAAGGATGCAGAAGGTTTTTCATTTTGAACTATAGGGTCTTCCTGTACTCTTGGGACGACCATTGCTCTGAAGTTGTTTAAGCCGTATCTCATGCTCTTTTCGCACTTTTCTCGCTCTTCGCACTCCTTCCTTTGACGCTCTTCGCGTTCCTTACTCTCTCGTTCTACGCGTTCTTTTCTTTCCGAAATAGCTTCGCTGGTTTCCCCAGCCTCTTCCAAGTTCCCAGCTCCTCACAAATTTGCAAGGCTATATGGACTTTAAACTAGTCCACATTTACAGCGCACCCTGTGGTTCCTCCCCACTAGAAATTCAGCCATCCACAACCAATTCTTGGTGTGCGAGTCAAAATCACAAGCGACATCAAACACCATTACCGACTGCCTGCGCTAATGAGTGTGGCGGAAAAAGAAGCAAATACGTAGCACTCGCCACACTGATGTAGCCAATGCTGGACGATCCCATAAGCTGCCATCCCCTGTTGTCAAGTAGGGGGTCCGAGCGGCCACGAACGTTCCATGGCTGGTGCCGTGCCAGGTGCCGGTAGAAAAAGAGGTCGAAAGCAATGAGAAAACTACTTTTATGCACAAACATACCTGATGACCATCTAGAAGAACGGCTCCATGATTCTCGGAGCACACTACATCCTAAATTCTTTGCATGTCCGAGCCCCCTCTTCAATACTCCAGCCCCCTTTTTTAAGCAGTCAATTTCCCCCTCTCGCACATTCACAACGTGCACATATTCCTGCAACATGTCTACACAGATGGTTCGGTAAAACTCAATAGCCATGCTGCTGCAGTCATCCATCCCGGAAAAATCTGAAGAAATCAAATTAAAAACTTCATGTGTCACCACATCGACGGGTGCAGAACTTGCGGCACTCTGTCCTGCGCTTGATTTTATTAATCAGGAACCACTACAACAATGGACAGTCTTTAGTGACTTCAAGGCAGCCCTTCAGTGCATACAAAGCCCGATGGGCCACGAACCCAATGAACAACTGGCCTTAGAAATTGGACACATATATCACAGCCATGACAAGGGACACAATATAATTTTTAACGGCTTCCAGGACATTGCAGCATCAGTAGAAATGACCACGCCAATGAAGCCGCCTGATCTGCACATGAAAGTGCTCAACGCGTCTTGATTCCGCTTTCGCGAAGAGACGCTGCGGCTGGACTGCGATTGATGTCCCGTGAATGTACTTTGCCCCTGTGGGACTCGAACGTTTTCACCATGTGTCATTTGCGTTCGTTGTCTCCGGACATACGGATGCACCTACCCCTTGGGTTACCACTACATGAACAGACCATGTTGTACCGTCTGTGGCTAGGCGTTGCATTTACGAACTCATATGTTTTCCTTATTGGAATGGCCAACAGCCCCACGTGCGACACATGCAATAGCGATGAGACCCTCGCACATATTATCTGTGTCTGCCCGCGATATAGTGCCCAG
Organism: Dermacentor andersoni; assembly: GCF_023375885.2. Taxonomy (NCBI): domain Eukaryota; kingdom Metazoa; phylum Arthropoda; class Arachnida; order Ixodida; family Ixodidae; genus Dermacentor; species Dermacentor andersoni. The sequence goes on along the minus strand of NC_092814.1, from coordinate 27,980,975 downwards.
AGACAAGGGATGTGCAGAGTACTGGGCCAGTTAGACAATCGTCCACTAACAGAACTCAAATCTTTATGTCAGTACTCCCAAAGAACATCCGCGCTGAAGGCCTTACTCGCGTTATTAAGGTTCCTGCGGTGTACGGGGCTTCTCGAGAGACTTTAAAAACGCCGGCCCCTACCGCTCTGTAGTGCACGCTGTTTGTTCGTGCTCGTCTCTCTTTCTATCCCCCTTAACCCTTCCCCCGTGCAGGGTAGCCAACCGGAACTACCTCCGGTTAACCTCCCTGCCTTTCTATGCATCCTTCTCTCTCTTACTCTCTCTTCCCCCTTTCACTCGAGGGAATTCACTGTTCTCAGCCAATTGGAACTGTCGGACAGCCTGCGAAATGCCACCCAAAATACCGCCCTCAGTGCAACGAAGATGCAATTTCATGTGAAACCGGGGTCGACACTGTTCCTACGAAGTCGCCAGCGTAGGCTCTTGGCAGGTGGCACATGACCGATGATGAGCCATTAGAGTTTGGGATTCCAGAACTCGTCTCGTTCGCTAGCTCTTTGGTGTCAAACGAGGATCAAACGGGAATTGCATTCCTTACCTGCCCTCTCGTCGGTGTGCATCCTTTGCCCAAAAGGACGGCCAGGCACAGCAACCCGTAGGGCAACCTGAAAATGTAGTTCATTTGAGCTTGTTGACAAACCCCTAGAAATGATAGTATGGAATCCGAAGTACGTCTTCTAAAAGCGAAGATTTCCTTGCCTCTTCTCCCGACTTTCCTAGCGCTTACGCTGTGGTCTTGTTCGCGTGCGCCGGTGGATTTCTTGAAGCACCACCAGATGACGTTCGCCGCCTGGTCTTGCCCCTGGTCTTGCGCCTCCTGACAATACAGGGTCAAGAAATACCTCGCGTAAAAGAATATAAATACTTTTATGTATATAAACAAAGGCAACTTACATATTGAAACACAGGAAAAAACAACAACAGCAAAGGGGAAGAGAAATGCGCCCATAATAAAACACCGAGCGCTATAGGAATACAATTAGTACGAGGTACTGCGGGGTACGTGGAAATGCGTAATGATTGCAGGACTTACATTTGGAAATGCGGTTGTTTGCTTGAAATCAGGCGTACAATGAGGACTCGATGGCAACCGAAGGTCAGTAGGACGCCTTGCATTGGGCGCTCATGGGAAGACTACAAATAAAGCTGTGCAGGGTGATATGGGCTGGACAAGTTTTTAAGTGATGGAAGCTTACCGTAAAATTAATTACGAAGAACGACAGAGGAAGATGGAAGAAAGTAAATGGATACGGAGAGTGTTGGGGTATCTGTACAGGAAAAACGTTGATTCACAGTGGAGGAAAAGAACCAGGAAGCTTACCAGCAAGTATGCGGCCTGTAGGGTGAGCAACACAGCAATAAAGAACGTCAAGCGGACAGTCAGAGAGGCTGAAATAATCTCATGGGTGGCGGCAATGGAAAAGAAACCTGTCATAAGTAACTACGTAAGAGGAAAAAACGAAATCAGGAAAGAAACAATTTACGATAACTCAAAGGGAAGCTCATTACTTTTCGAAGCGAGATCAGGATGCCTTAGAACACGCACCTATAAAGCGAGATATAAGAAGGAAGAAGAAGCATGTGCTTGCTGCGGTAAAGCTAGGGAAACGATGGAGCATGTTGTATTAGAATGTGAAGATATCTGCCCAGCGGTAGATTTAGGCACCTCTGGCCTCCTTGAAGCCCTTGGCTTCAGTGAGATCAGAGGGAAAGCAAATATGTCCGCAGTAGAGATTAGTAAGAGGCGATTGGAAGATTGGTAAAAGAAAAGTAGGGAAACGACAAACAATGGAGGCATACGAAAACAAAATCCCCAATAGGGGCTCAGAAAATTTGGCGATGGGAATTCTTCGTGGGGTTTCTTTTCTCCTTTTTTTTAGCACAAGTAAGACATTAGGCACCATAATAACAAGAGCTTGCTGGCGCAACCCACCACCCGTTCCAAAAGGGATGCACATATCATCCATCCAACCATGCTCGCGCACGCCGCTGGGTTTCTTGCAACAACACCAGACTGCCAAACGCTGCCGCTGCACCAAACGCTGCCGGCTCCATCGCGGCAGCGTTTCACAGTTTGTGCGTATGGCACGTGCTTTGCTCGCTTTTCTATGAGACAAGAATGCAGGTGCTGGGCTGTGATCGTGTGAACATTACAATCGTCCATAGCATGAAGAGAGCGCCTGGAGCCGGCGTCTCAAGAGCCTGCTGGCCACATATGCGGAAGCAGCACTAAAAACGCCCCAACAAAATGGCTCCAAAGGGGCGCTCATCGTCGAGGACACCTAGGCCCTAAAAAAGCGCCGCGCGGAGCAAGAGCGTCTTCGCATCGCAGCGATATGTCATGCAGACCTCGAATTGATGCTTACAAAGTATGCATGGAATTATAATAATTAAGTGAATTATGTACAGCCCTATAATTCAATAAAAGTTTAACCCTTCTGCCACGATACGACGTGCTATGTCAGGCAATGATAATGCTCAACCCTCTCAGAGATTATGAGAGGGTTGATAACGCATCAAGCAAGCCCGGCTCCCTCTGTGGTCTGTGGACTACGCAGGCAAACAGCAGTGGTCCACGCAAGGTAACGTTTGACATCAACTCACCACTGTCGTATTGCACTAAACGCTGAAGAAATTACACATTCGCCGCTGACACCACCGCTAATTACCGTCAATCAAAGCAAACAGCATACAAATTTTCGCTTACATCGATTCCCACAGTGCGTGAAATGCGCACATCTTTATGTGACCTATTCGCGTGTCGATGCTGATGGTACGCATGGATTTAGCAATTCACGACTTCCCACAATTTGTTGCAGTCCTCAGGATTCCTTGAACGACAAACGACATTTCCCAACGGCCACCACAACCAAGGTAAAGCGCGAAATAAGCTCACGGTGCAGTTTGGACGGATCTTTTCCCTTCCTTTTTTCTGTTTCTTTAGTGCAATTGCGATGACAATCGCCTCATGGGAAACGCCGTTTAAGCGGGACACGGTATGGTAAACTCACCCCCTACGCGCCCCGCACTTCTCTAAGAGAAAAAAAGAAGACTCCAATCAGCGAAGTGGGACCAATCTAACAGCTTGTTTTCCTCTCAAGTATTTATGATACTACATTAATCAACACCATCGGTTTTGTACACTTATGTGCGTGGATCCGAATAGGGGAATGCCAGCGAACAGAAAAAGAATCAGTAAAAGAAAACCGCGATCAAGACAAAAACTAAGTTGAACGTAGTGCGCTAGTCTTACAAATTTATCCCAGTAAAATGTTGTCCTTAGATTTTGCGTTCCTCTCGCTTTTCCTGTTCCCTGTTCAGTTCGCTGGCACTCCCCTGCTTAGAACCGTGTACCACATCGCACCACAAGCTATGCTCGTGTGCGCAGATTTTGTCCGGCACTGCGCGTTACCTGTGTTCATCGCATTTATAATGTACGAACGTGCGGTTCCTGTATTGCAAAAGGGTGATCGATTGCCAGATGCAAATTATCGACCTGTTTCCATCACATGTAGTGGTTGCAAAATGTTGGAGGATATTGTTGCCGGCTACTTGTAAATGTTCCTGAGGGATCCAAATATTTTGTCTGATAACCAGCACGGGTTTAGGCAGGGGTTGTCCGCAGTTGCTCAGGCTGTTTTATCTGTGCACGAATTTGCGCGCGTGCTTGATATATCCGGGCTGACAGACGTGGTTTTCTTTTACTTCTGCAAGGCTTTTGATAAGGTGCCATATGGTAGTCTTTTACACAAGATAGAATGCTTAGTTGTGCCTTTTCGGATCATCTGCTGCATTCAAGCCTATTTAAAGACATTTGTTATTGTAAGGCGTAAAATAATAAAAACGAAATCTCTTACCCAACCACAGAAATATAACAGACATTGCCAATTAAAATAAATGAACAGGGCATTGCTAATAAAAATCTTTTGAGAGGGAAGAGAAAAGGAAGGGAAGAGAAACGGATGAAGGACTCTACTACCAGCCACACCAGAGCCAGGGAGTGGACCGGCTGCGGGATTTTACAATATTAGGTTGCCTTGCGGCTAACATCTTTAACTATTACCGGTTTTTGGCTTTTTCTGGGTTTGTTTTCTTTGGATTTTGGCTCTTGTGAGTCTCCTCTCTCTTCGTTTTCATCTTATCTTATTTCTTAACCTTTGGACTGAGTAAGAGGTCAATCTGGAAAATAAGAAAAGGTTTGAACAGAAACACCTCCCACCACCCGGTTTGTAGGATTTTAATTAGGCTGTTAGCTTCATCTCTTTAAGGCAGAATGGCAGATATAGTAACATTAAATCAGTGTTGTTTTTATGGGTTACCACATTCGATTTATTGTAGTATCTCTAATTTCTTGTGGCCTATAATCTTATTTCGCTTCCTTTTGAATTCCTCGTTCTGAGGGGATCACGTGGGATTTACAATGTTTTTCTAACCTAACTAAGGGAAATATTCTTGATCCTTAGCATTGTGACAAATGGAATACTCGTGTGCTTCGAGAATTTTAACTAATCAGAATTAGCGTAATAGATACTAAATTTTGAAAATATGTTACGTTCATTCCAAATCATTATGGTATTGTTTGAAAGTTTGAGTTTTTTTCCCTCTATCTTTCCCAGCCTGATATTTTATTTGTTATTCATTTATTTTTTCTAATTTTTTCTCATTTCCTTCCTCCTTCCCTCTTCTTCTTTGCCTCCATTTTTTCTTTTTCTTTTTCTGAGTCGCTTAGTTATCGTCACATTTTATGGCTATGTGATCGAGGGCATTGGCAAGTAAAGAATTTAAAAGGGAGTATGATGGTATATTATATTGGATTTCGCAGAAGCGTTTTTTTTAAACGTGTACAGAAGAGGCTTTCTCACACATTTGTTTGTTTCTTTATTATATATATATTAGGAGGTATATTTTTGGGAATTCGCGTTCGGGAAGCCTCCCTTTACTGTACTCAGAAGTTTTCCTTTCCAGCAAGATTGTTTTATTGCGAAGGATTTGCTTCCTATTCATCTTGACGCCTCGTTCAATTTGCCATCAGTGAAGCGCGCGGTGAACTATAGCTTTCCTAGCTTTTAAGTTTTGTTTTCGACACCGTTCCAGGGGCTCCACGAAATCGCTGCCCCCTCTTGCTTCTATTTTGGAGTTTTGAAGACGCACCTGAATTGCCCACCTTGTGAATCCAGGAGGCCTGAGTGGTGGAATCATTGTGAGGTAGTTGATACGCCCGTTTTCATTTCTTCTGCTCCCCATTTCGGGTCGCTTGGGAACGCGATACTCCTTCTTACACCTCCTCGGGCGTTTAGAGACGCTTTGAGTCGCCCACCTTGTGGATCCAGGGTGTCTACATTTCCTCCGACCTGGTTGTAAATTTGGTGGTATAAGCATTTACATACAGACACACATATATATATATACCCACCATATGTACATATATGCACACCTACATACATACTATCCGATATAGGTATACTTCCCTCACCTGTTGCCAGGATTGATTCGTTAATTCACCACATCCAACTCCTATAATTACTACACGGGTTTTCGTATTTTGTCATCCCCCGTCCTATTTGCCCCCTAGCCTTTACGCTCCATTTGGTTTGTTTAAGAGTAGTACTTTTGACACAGTTTAATGCTATTATGTTAATACGCTTTCATTAACTTGCTTAGGAATTTCTTGTATAAGCTTGATTTCATCTTTATTTTTCAAATATTTTTTTGTTTGTGGAGGCCTACGTTCTGCCTGTACTTTATCTGTAATTTTTCTCTTTCTGTTTTTACAAATTAACATGAGGTAAAGTAGTGGTCGAAGGATGTTGTCTCTTCTTCGCTCTTGCAGTACTCGTCCTCACTGATGTGGAATCTTCAAAGACAGCCGGGTAACTGGCTCTGTCTTGAGACCGCCTGGGTTGTCAAGTGTTCTAATGGAAAGTGAGCCGGTATATCCTTTATGTTCTTTATCCATGTCCGGACGGCGTAGCCTCTTTCTAGAAGGTGCATAGGTGAATGAATAAAGCATTCTTTTGGATACTGGTTTGGCTGTGATCAAAGTGCACGGACCATGGTTCTCACAAAAAAAAAAAAAACGAAAAAAGAAGGAAACAGACGTCTTGTTTGCACCTAGTTGCACAGCCTTTAGGGGACAAGCTCACTGCGTTGATTTACAGCGCAGCTCTGGGCGCCCAATCATGGGTTGAACGTCGCCGTCCCTCGGCGTAGCCGCGCGAATGCGCTCGTGCCCCTGCTCGTGCGTTCGTCGTCGTCGTAGTCTTCCACCGCTGGCACCGGTGTCGCTCACGATGCTAGCGCTCCCATACTGCCCCTCCCGCGGCCAAGGCGCTGATGGCACTGGCCCACTACCAGTCGGTGCGGTGATGATGATGATGATGAAGCCTCAGGCAATGGCACAAACCCACTGAGGGGGATAGGCCACAAATCGGGTGGTAATATGACTCAATAAATAAAATAAAATAAATCGGTTAATAAATAAATAACACGAAAAAAGAAAGGAAAACTAATAATCCAAGATGTAAAATAAACTATGAATACATGAGATGAAGTATTGATCAATACTATATTAAGCCTTGCGTTGATAGGAATGTTTAAAAAAAAGGATATACTTAAACTTGAGTAAGTTAAATTATGAATCATAACAGTAAGATATGAACTGTGAATTTGTGCTTTTACTTTCTTGAATTTTCTAAACTGCAGCAGAAATAAATCAATTCTTGAAACTAAAAACTATTAACAAGGCATTCTTTTTGTGCCACATAGGAAATTATAAATGCCTAGGCAAACGTTCCTGTGGCTATATCCCAAAACTGTTGCTCCAAGGGAGAGTATAACAGTGCTGCTTAAAGGTAATCCTAAATTTTGAAGTGGAATTTCTAGACATAGTTTTCGATGATTAGAAAACCGCCGGCATGATAATAAAAAATGATCTATAGTTTCTGGTTCATTGCAGAGGTAGCATAGAGGGGATACCGCCAGACCACATCTGTGCAAGTAAAAGTGTTGGAATACGGCAACGCAGCCTAATAAATGAAACTTCAAATTTCCGGTTAGGACACCATTGCCGGTTCCAAGAATAATTTAAGTGTAAAAAATCTGAAGATTTTGATAATGACAGAGCTTTTTTGTCCTCGCTCAAAGAAAATTTCCGATATCTGGCTGCAGTAATGTGCGGTGATTTCGGTCTCAAATGCGTTTTGTTCTTTTTCAGTAGTGAAATGGCGCTGCCCACTATGGGGGATCAGCCATCAATCGGGCGGTGAAAAACAGTTATCAATCTTTTTTGAGGAAAGTAAGGAGATATGAAATAAGTATCTTGTAAATGGGATTTAAAGTATCCACTATTACAGATATGAATGATCAAATATCTAAGTATTACAGATAAAAGTGATGCGAGCACAATAAATATAAAAATAATTTTAGCATGCAATTCTTTTTGTCTCACGCAGTAAGATGCAGAGGGCTTCACAAACGCTCCTGTCGCTGTAAGCCAGTACGGTAGCCCCAAAGGAAAGAATTACTGGAAGAGTCAAATTCAAGCTAAGTTTTAGGATGTGTTCTTCTAAAAATAATTTCATTTGAATAATGAATCGGCGGCATGTCAAAAAGAAGGGTTGCAGAGATTCACTCTCATTGCATATAGGACACAAAGGGGATATAGCCAGACCAGACCTGTAGAGGTAAATGTTCAGGGGGGGGGGGAGGGGGGGGCTTCGCACCGTAGTCTCGTAGTCGTTACTTCAATTTTGCTAGTGGAGTAGCATTTGTTGTTCCAAGGACAGTTGAGATGCGGGAAATCAAATGTTGACAACGGTGATTGCGCCAAGTTATTTGCAGTAGTATATTTTCTGAAACACGACGCAGGGATAAAAGCTGACGGAGGTAAAATGGTGATTATAGGACCATCGTGGGATGCTACTGCGAGCGTATCTGCATATTCATTTAAGGCTAGAGCTTTGGGGCTTGGCACGCACACTAAACGAACGAGACGTAACTGTCTTGGGAGGACCGAATGAACAGTTTCTAATGAATCTGACAATCTGGACGTGCTTGGTGAAGAACGTAGAGACATACAATCAGTTAAAATTACGGTTGATGGCAGATGTGATAGTAATTTGCTTAGAGCTAATACAATTGCCAATAATTCCGCCTGAAAGATAGGCGTGAATTCAATTAGCCAAATGGAAACAGACCAATTTTAATATGGTTACACAATACCGACACCTGCCTTCTCTTCACAGACGGACGCATCAGTTGCTATCATGGTCTTTGTATCCAGATGTGTTAGATCGTCTTCCTAAATAATATTCAGATATTCATAGGGCAAATGTTTAGCATTGTTCGGAAAAATATAATCAAATATTAGCGATTGGAACAAAGGAATTTAGTAAGAACATCTCGCATAGGCGAACATTTAATGGGTTCAATAGTTTTTGTACGAAAACAACTTGAGGGCAACGTGAGCGATACCACTGATGGTTAAAAAATGAGGCCAATTAATTAATGAAAATATATTGTGACCTACTCTGTGGTGATGCATATATCTTTAGCAAAATTTGTACTGTTAGGATATGAAATCGCATGAGAACAGAATTAAGGTAGGCGTGCTTCTTGATATAACGACAAATTTAGGCAGCCCAAGACATAACCGTAATGCCTCTCGCTCTAATAGAACCAGAGACCTAATTTTCTATGCAGGTCTATTATCGGGCGAATATACATGTAATAGATCATAATGGGGGCATGCCGACGCAATCCTCATCGATTGCTTCTAAGTCTACTAAGAACCGAAATTCGCACAGGAACGCTTTGAGATGAAATTAGAATGGTGCTTTTTCTGACGTTAAAAGAGAGGTTAATGCCATCAAACCACAATTCTAGGCTACTCATACAGGACTGCAGAGTTTGGTACGAAGCATGTTAATCCACTGATGCAGCAAAAAAAAAAACGTGATGTCGTCGGCGTATACATACACATGTACTTCGTTTTGCACAGGTACACTACTCAGTAAACATTAAACAGCAATGTCGATAGAACTGCTCCTTGTGGTAGCCCGCTTGACTATTTGTACCTTAGTGAAGGCAATGCGCGTTGTGCCCAATACAATTCCTCGCTGTTTAAGAATTCATTACCCAGATGACAAAATACCTTGGCAGACCAGCATTCTGGAGCGCGTTTATTAGGCGCACATGTACTACACTCTCATACGCCTTAGTGATATCCAAAGTGACTAAGGCTGCATATTTTTTCTGTCATCAAGCTAGTTGAACACGACTTTCCAGGTCGACATGACCACAACAAATCGAGCACCCACGTGTGAAGCCAATATGGCATGGGCGGTTCAAAATCATATTCTCTATCGACCAATTATCTATGCGGTTGTAAGATTCGTTCGATGAGTTTAACTAGGTTAGATATAAGAGATATTGGACTAATTATATTTAAGTTATCACCGCATTCTTGCATTTTCCAACTGTCGATTCAATTCTCGAATATTTTCCCCCTCCGTCAGTGGCTCAGGCGTGGCTCGGAAGCTGCGGCGACCCCAATACCGCTGGCATTGCCTACAGCACGCGACGCCTTCAGAAAGACAAGAAGAATATCAAATGCAACGTTACGAAAATACGACCCCAGGTTCCTATTAGTGCCTCGAGGTCAATCTATATAATCATAGCAACGTCAGTTTCTCCCGTCGCGTAGAAACGGGAATTACGGCACGAGCGGCAATTTCTCCCCAGGGTATCGTTAGGGTTTCGCTTTGAAAACGAAGTCAAAAGAAAAGCACAGCACGTTGAAGTCACAATGGTTTCGATGAAAGGCGAGAAGGCGACGTCTCCATTCTACATGTCTGCTATGAGCGGATACAGCATTTTTTTCAGTTTGAACCAGCAAACAAAGCCTGCTCTGCGCCTGATTATGTATTGTTGCAACGCCTGTTAGTTGAACCTTGAGGAAGGAGGCCCTCCTTGACTCGCACAGTTCGCGGAAGCCGCCTCCTCCCCTCTCTCTTCCTCTCGCCCACACACAGAGGGGCCCGTAATCACTGCGGGGCGCCAGCCAGACCGGGAACCACCAGAGACACCCATAAACGAGAAGGAAGGAATTTAACCGAGGGGCTCGATTTTTTTCATCATAAGAAGGCATCAAACAATAATAACAAGGAAAACACAAGGGAAATTACTTGTACTTACTAACTGAATTAAAGAAATGATAAATTATTTGCAATGAAAGTGGATGGACAATAACTTGTCGCAGGTGGGAACCGAGCCCACGTCTCCCCATTACGCGTGCGATGCTCTAATCAATTAAGATACCACGGCGCCGTTTTCCCATTCACTTTCTTGGGCATTTATGTTTTACTACTAGAACCCTGGGAGTGTTACCGAGCCCCACCACTCACAAACCTTGGCGGCGGATGTTGAACATCCTTTCTGTCGCATGCGACACAAGTACATGATCTTTTTTTTTTTTTTTCTTGGGGGGGGGGGGGGAGGTGAAGGCCACTAAACAATAAACCTACATATGCTACCTGAAGGTATCAATGTTGCCGGATTCGAGATCCTCGTTGTGTAATAAAACGGTAGCTGAATTGGTAGAGCATCGCACGCGTAATGCAAAGACGTGTGATCATTCCCCGCCTGTGGCAAGTTTTTTTCATCCACTTTCATTTCCCTTTATTTATCATTTCCTTAATTGAATTAGAAAGCACAAGTAATTTTTCCTATGTTTTCCTTGGTGTGATTGTTTGTTGCCTTCTTATGACAGGATTAATAAATATCGGGCCCCTTGGTTAACCACGTTTCTTAAAGTTTGTTACATAACGAGGGTCTAGAATCTGGCAACATTGCTGACTTCAAGTAGCATATGTGGGTTTATTGACCAATCGCCTTCACCCCCAAAAAGAAAAGATGACGTACTGGTCACGCCTGCGGCAGAAAGGTTGTTCCACATCCGCCGCCAATGTTTGTGAGTGGTGGCGCTGGCTAACACCCCTCGTGTCCTAGTACACTCTTAAACAAATGTACACCCTTTGGGTCGTATCCTGCCACACTATGACAATTGCCATGTATCTTAATTGCGTTTCCTTTCTTGAAAACGCTGCGCCCGCTACCTTCCTGTCGAGAATGCTCTGGTACACTCTTAAGCAAAATTATCCCCTTTGGGTCGTACCTTGCCACACAACAATAATCATCACCTGCCTTGTCCACATTTCCTTTCCTTAACGGCGCGAGCCCGGTACTTCCAAGTGACGAACGGCATGCGCATTATCAGCATGACAGGGCATTCTCGACAGCAAGTAGCTAGCGCAGCGTTTTCAATAAAGGAAACGCAAGCAATACATATGACGATTATTGCTGTGTGGCAAGATACGACCCAAATGGTGTACATTTGTTAAAGAGTGTAGTAAAACACAAACGCCCAAAAAGTGGATGGAAAACGGCGCTGCGGTAGCTCAATTAGGAGAGCATCGCACGCCTAATGTGAAGACGTGTAATATTAATAATAATAATAATAATAATATTTTATTGACACAGAAATTCCCGCAGCACTCATACATAATAGGCCTGCCAAAGCCGCATTGGGCTTGAAGGGCAGAGCCGACAGACAGCGTTTAACGCAATGTAATATCGCGGATGAAACAAGATATGCAGAAACATTGTTAGCAGGAACGGACACAGAAGAGAAACACAAACGGCAATGAGGAGGCAAAAATGAAAACGAACCACGTATCCTACGCTGAAAAGTAGCCTAACCCTGCAATCTTAATACAGAGCAAGAAAACATACATCAGGCGTTTGTATATTACTTAAAAACCATCAATTAGGCTATTGACAACAGCCAACGAAAAACAATCGAAATAGGAACCAAAAAAGAGACAGGAATATACATATGAGATCTGCAGGGAGCAGGGCACTGAAACAAAACAAAAGTACTCTTTTCACGCTCTATTCACACACATCAGCATGTGTATAATGAAACAAATAAATTGATGTATTTGCTCCAGTACCATAAAGTTATGTAGGGCTTCAATATACATGAAAGAACCAACCGTGTAAGGGATTAGAGGTTAATGTGACGAATAATTTGTTTTAATTTATACTTTGATTTGGCGCGAAAGGCACTTGGTGGTAGTTTGTTTAGAGAGGAAAGGATGAAGTAATTACGAGTGCACTGACCGTACTTGGTAGAGCGGCAAGGCACCCGAAAACGGTCTCTCGGCCGGAGAGAACGAGCAGGAACATAATCGACCTTGTATTTGTGCGACCAGAGATGCCTCAGGATGGCCGTTTCCGTTGGAAGGGCGTTAAAATATGGCAACCTTAAGGCTTTGAAAAGGTCAATGCCGGCGGTTAAACCTAAATCATATCCAATAATTTTCAGAATAGATCGAAGGATACAGTTGACTCTTTTTCCATCGAATCGCGCAGTGACCGTACACCGTAATCCCATAGCGAAGCATACCATAACCCAAAGCTTGTAAAGCCATTTTGCGAACAGAGAGTGGCATGTAATATCTGATATTGTATAATGTACCTGAAACTGCACGTAATCTTGAGCATATATGGGCCAGATGCGAATTCCATGTGAAGTCACTGTCGAGGAAAACGCCGAAGTATTTCAGTGTTGAAACATATGGAACGGGTGAGCAGGTGCATGGGGCGCAAGATGAAGAGTGTGGCAGTAATGGAAGGTTTAAACTGATTTTCTTCAAAGGATTATGAAAACATATAAGCTGTGTTCTCGAGACGTTTACTTTAATGACATTGTTAGTGAACCAGTTCATAATGCTAATGGTTGCATCTTGTAAAAGGGAGATTGCATCTGAAAAACGGGGAGCTTGAGACAAGATAACTGTGTCGTCTGCGTACTGAAATGTAAAAGTAGGGATAGAAGCGGCGAGGTCATTCACATATAGATTGAAAAGAAGTTGACCTAATATATAGCCCTGAGGTACTCCGGCTTTTATTGAAGTTGTATTACTCCGGTACTGGCCAATGGAGACTAACTGCGTTCTATCCTCCCAAAAGTTAGAGAGTAGTTTTAGAAAAGGCCCATGAAATCCCATCAAGGAAAGTTTATATAACAAAAGACTATGGCAAACACTGTCGAAAGCTTTGCTAACATCAAGAAAAAGAGCACATACGACCTGGTTAGCATCAAAAGCTGAATTTATAATATCTGAAATATCCTCAAGGAGAGCCTGTGTGCCTCTGAATGGGACAAAACCATACTGCGTACTTGAAATAATGCTACTGGCATCGAGGTACTTCGACATGACTTGCAGCAGGTGTTTTTCTGATATTCGAGTGATACATTGCAGAATTGAAATTGGGCGATAATTTTTGTATCTATTTCGTGCACCACTCTTGAAGAGCGATATGACTATGACCTTTTTCATTCCTGTAGCTATAATACCACTGGTTAAAATGTGATTCAGCAGTGATAACAGCACATACCCAACAGCATCGAAATTTCTGCGTAACTCGTCCACAGAAATGCCATCAACGTCCGGTGATTTACCAGCTCTTAAGTTAAAAAGAATTGATCTGAGATCAAGTTCTGGTAGAGAAGGAAGGTGCGCAGATTTGTATACGCTGTTTCTTAAAGTGCAGTGATCAGGGTGTGGTTTATCAGTACCAGAAACGTGCGAGAAGTATGTGTTAAATTCATTTGAAACAGTTGCCCCGTCTGCAGAAAAATGGGACTCAAGTGGTAACAGGCGGCCACCATGTTTGGATATACCTCTTAATTCATTTGCAAGAGACCGCGTCTTTTTCACGTCCGAACGAGCTTCTTTGAATTTTTGGCACATATGATTTCACTTTGATAGCCGAATCATGGAATTCACTCGATTTCTACATGTCTTAACTTTCAGTAGTAGCTCCGGACAATTTGGAGCCCGTTTAGCTTGGGCCCACATAAGGTCTTTTTCCTTAATTGCCGTTAATATTTGTGGCGATAGCCATTTGTTCTCTTCGCGAAGTAATCTGACTTTTACAAACCGGGTGCATTTGTTTCTACAACTGTGGAGAATCTGAATAAAACGGTCGTATAAATCAGCTGGAGAGAGTGTATATAACATGGACTGCCAATCATGTTTGGTGACGCATTCGGCAAAGAGCCTAGGATCAACAATGCAAATTTCCTTTTTCATGCTATTGACTTTCGAAGGTTTGGCATTTTCTACAAGACCACAACAGACGAAATAATGATCAGCGACTTTGGTTTCAACAACAGCTGCCTGCATCACAAAAGTGGAGAGCCGAACATTAATATAGTCAATGCAGGATTTAACCAGCTTTCCACACAGAAATTATTCACGCGTTCCTTGATGTATAATGCCTTCTATTCCCCATTTAGATAATAGATCGAGATAGTCGGCGACCGGTGGCAGAGTGGGGTGGAAGGTGTCGATGTTAATATCGCCTAGCACACAAACGTTTTCGTCAAGAGATAGGGATGATAGTGCTGTGTCAAGTTCTGATAAGAATTAGCGAAACAAAGTCAAAACAAAGACGTCACAGATAGACAGGAAATGCGAAATTAAAGCGCAAAAATGATTGCAGTGTTTACGGATGCTGCGGATATTAGCATGGGTGGCAGTGAAGGAATTACCGGTTTTAACAATAAGAAAGGTATGAACTTCTGAGAAGGTATGAAACGAGAGTGATCTAGCTAGATTGATATTTACACGAGTTTTTCGAGGTCAATTGAAATATCAATGCGAACAAGAGGAGCACCCTCAGCTTTTCAGGCCAGCACCCTTCCGTTGCGTGTCCAGATAAACCTGTAGTCCTTTTCCTTCCCTCTTAGGCGAGCCTGACGAAATAAATTTCGGTTAGCACGTGTCAGATTGTCGTTGAAATATAGCCGAGGGTTTGGAGCCATTCCATTAAAAACAAGACTTGGGAGACCACTTAGAGAATCGAGCCACTTTTCCTTGATCGTTACAGTTTGCGTTTGCACAAGAATAGCCGGGATGGAATCCTTGCGAGCTGGGAACCTGTGTGCAACAGAAACACCTGAGAGCTGAAACTTTATACCAAGCTTTTCCGCCAGTTGACCCAGTGCAGATATCAGGTCCTCGTTATGCTGCACGGGGAAACCGTGTCTCAAAATTAAACCTTCTGATGTACTGCTCAAGGGCATTGATTTCAGTGGTCATGCTGTGGAGGGCTGCAGCCTCAGAAGAAACTGTCGATAACAACGTGTCGCACTGGGCACGAAGCTGGCCAAGTTCAGCGTGGCTATCAGATACCGCCGAAAGTACGGAATCGTATTTTGAGAACAGAAACTCAATAGAATTCTGTATGTCCCCAACAGTCTCGGTCAGCTCTTCTCCCGTCGTTTTAAATTCCAGTTCTTCCATCTTAACTACTAGTGCTTCTACAATTTTTGTAAGCTGATCCAGCTTGTTCTTGACTTCTGTTAACTGATGTGAGAACGAGACATCGCTATTCATGGATCCAGATTGCCTACATGTCTGGCAAGACCAAGCTTCGCGTCTTTCGGACGTCATTTTAGTGTAGGTACCCTCGGCAACCCCCGAACAACTTTTGCCAAGATGATACCACCACTTGCACAAAGAGCACGTTAAATATTTACCATCGGCAGGCAACACCTGGGGGCAAACAGCACAAATTTTCGGCATCTTGTTGCAGTCAGTGGCAAACGAGGGCACGTGAGAAAAAATACAAAAGCAGGTTGATACAAGGACTCACCTGCCGACGGCAAGGTAAAAAATGGTCACTTGCTGGTCACGGTTTGCCACCGACTGCAAAGAAGCCCAGCGAAAGCAAGGTTTAAATAAGCGCAGATGGGCGTGACTTCAAGGGTGTTGAATTCAGCCACATCGGTGGCGGCAAAGAGCCGACTAGAAGCGTCCCAGGCAGCAGGTAAGCATTCCGCATGCGCCGATGTGTATTCCAAGACCAAGCAGCCTTTGCAGACAGAAGATACTCCCACAAGCTGATAGGGATGTAGCCACGTAACCTGCCGACAGCAAGGTAAAAAAACCGGTCACTTGCTGGTCACCGTTTGCCGCCGACTGCCGACTGTGATCGTTCCCCACCTGCGGCAAGTTTTTCTTCATCCGCTTTCACTTCCATTACTTTATCATTTCTTTCATTCACTTAGTAATTACAAGTAATTTGCCCTATGTTGTCCTTGGTCTCATTGTTTGTTATCTTCTTCAGAGACACCCATAGGAATTTGAGGTCTACTTTGTGCTTTCCCATTAGGCATGGTTTTTCCGTCCCGGCCTCAGCGGCCGCCTTTCGGTCGCGACGTCATGCGAAAACAACCGTGTACTTAGATTTAAGTGCACATTAAAGAACTCCAACTGATCCAGATTTCGGGAGTTCCGCACTGCTGCGTGTGGAACTTTGCAACATTTGGGCTTGCAATATTTACAAAATATTGCAAGCCCATTCGTGCCCAAGCAGGAGTGGTAAAATTACAAAAAATAATCATACATGCATTCAGAAGAAAACAAGCAAAACCATGACATCTCTGTCGCGAAATTAACAGATAAAAATTATTCAGATCAACTGAGTCAGTGCTGTTCGAGAATGATAATGGTAGTGCGTTCCATTCTTCAATAGTACGGGGAAAAAAGGAAAATTTGAAGGCATTAGTTCTTGTTTGATAGGCAGTTAAGGATTCAAAGTGGTGACGTCTGGTTTGTCTTGTCGTTAATGGTGGGTCATATGGACCAGGATGGATTGAGAGTTTGTTATTTTTGAGTTGAAAAAGAAGTTTAATCCTTAGAATTTTTCGCCGTAGTTGTAATGTCTGTATAGCATGATCGTGCATGATAGTTGTTGATGAGTCAGTTATACGCTACTTGAAAAAGATAAACCTAACTGCTTTCCGCTGAATCATTTCCAGTGCATTAATATTGTGTTTATTATGTGGATCCAAGACGGTGCATGCCTGTTCCCTTTTCGGCCTAATGAGTGGTTTGCATGCATGAAATTTCGAGTTGTACCATCGAGTTGTATCTCGTCCACAGACTTTTTATTCTGATTCAAGAATGCCAAAACTTTGATTGTTTCTTTGATTTGGAACGTTGCAACACCTGATTAAGCGCCGTTCGAGCGGCTTTACCAATGTTTGTAGCGGATCCTCTGTTTTTTAAAGCGCTGAACATGTCTCCTGTTATGCAGGGATTCAATTTTTTTTATTTTCTTAGTTTTGTTTGGTACAAAATTATCGACACAGTAAGTGCATATCTGTTTAAATTGATTCCAAAGCATATTAACATCTCAGCCTTGAAAGCTGCTGAATTTACACCAAGGTAAACCAGGACAATTTCATTCCTGGCACGAGAAAAAACTTTTACAGAAACTATTTCAGTGGGAGCAATACAAGGTTTCTCAAGGCTACATGATAACAACACCACTGCATGATCACAAATACCGGGATTTACAGAGACCATATATTCAATTGCCTAGGAACAAAAACAAGATCTAGGATTGAAGAGGATGCACCACAAACTCGCGTAGGCTCGGTTACTACTTGTTGCACATCCAGGTTAAGCATAATATCAAGCAAGGATGCAACTTCTGAACACTGATCTGTATTTGAAAATTAATAATTCCAATCATCAAAATGTAAATTAAAATCGCCAACAATGGTTGCTTCTTTGCAAGAAAATAACCCTAAATGATCGCGTTATCTTTCAAAAATCGCGGTGGAGCATCCGGCGCTCTGTAAACCGCGGACAACAATAAAGCGCGCCCTGAACATAACAATTCCTAAGTAACACTTTCGTGATTATCTATCTGACGCAGTAATGACGTTCGAATGCCATATTTTATGAAGACAGTAACGCCACCGCCTCTAGTAAAATTATTATGGGTAAAAACCTGATATGTGGGTGGAAAAACATCAACGTCAACAATGTCATCGTGAAGCCAGGTCTCTGTAATAAAAACAACGTGGGGATCGTAATCTAACAAGATGGCTTCTAGTTCTGTTGATTTGTTAACGACGCTACGTGCATCTATCCTAATAATTTTAAGTTGATTATTAGAAGATCGTACAGGTCAGACCATCTTAGAAGCAGCGTGAAAGAAAGGAACCTTTATTCTGGTTTGGGTTTATTCATCTCACATGAAGAGCTCCCCATTTACTCCCAGCTTATCGTTAATGAGTGAAACATTCTTTCCTTGTTTTTCATCCTTAACACTTGCCCATAACAGCTTTCTTTTCTGCAGCGTCTCACGCGAGTAATCATTTTGGATGGATATTTTTGTCCCTTTAACCTTGTATGCGTTCTTAAACACTGCTTGCTTCCCATTATAGTCCGGAAAATTAGCTATAATTGATCTAGCATTGCCACGTCTGCCTAAGCGGTGAATTCTACCAATAGATACGCATGATACCTGTACTTTTTATGCAAAGAAGTCGGTTAAAACATTTTGCTTTAAAACTGAGTCTTTCTCATTAGGATCTACCTGCATTCCTAAAATAACTAAATTTGAAAGTCTACTAGGGTCTTCCAGATTGGTTAATTCAGATTTCAAGACCTTCATTGATTTTTCGAGTGATTCGACCTGTGCAGTTCGTTTTTCTATTTCAAGAAAGCTCAAAGTAAGATCACACATTACTTTTTTCATGCTATTTTGGTGTTCCTTTAAGGCAGCCATCTTATTGGGCTAATTTATTTTGCCCTGCCAATAATTCCTTCAGCATTCCTGTTGTAGAAGGGCCTGGATTAGTTTCCACATCACCACAAAGAAGTAGCGCACATACAGAGAATACATCATATGCAATCATGATACACTTTTCTGGGCACGGCAGAACCAGAAGGCTACGATAATCACTACAAAAGCTGCTGTAGCTAGGACTAACCTGCACTAAGTAGAAAAGGGGATTTCGTGACAACATGCCGCAGTCTGGACCGCTGTACCCACTGAAGGTGTAGTTCTGTGGACGATCCTTTATAGGCAGGTCCGATGACGCAGTCGCAATAGATTGCACTGTCCTCCCGGCTTCAAAGGAGAAAGGAGTTGCACCGTGAGCTAGCTGAGATGTGGCAGCACGTACACGTGTCAGCAAAGAGACACGTGTTAGTGATTAAGCAAGATTCTCGATCAAGCATTCCGGCGAAGCCGAGCAGAAGAGCCTGCACGAAGTAGAAAAGGGGATTTTGTGAAAACATGCCGCAGTCTTGTCCGCCGTACCCACTAAAACCCAATAGTTTAATTTTTAATGGTTTTTCGATAATCCTATTTGCACTGAGTGCTTCGCGCTAATCGTAACAGTATTTAGGTATTGTGGTTAGTGGCTTCTTTTCAACATCTTATGCGCTGCAGCCATTTTTGTTTTTGCTATTTGCCCGTACTGGTATACTTAGCCTGCCCACCGCTCATCTATGTGTTTTAATAACAAAGTTATGCAGATTTCCTTGCATATTTATCAGCAGGCAAGCCAGTTACGAGTGTTGAAGTTTGTGATGAAGAGCCGGAAAGATGAAGAAAGCCCGAATAATGCTCCCCTGTTCTTTGGATGTGGAAGGGGCACCATACGAAACCAGAGCAGGGAGCTTTTCAGTTTAGAACGAGAGAAAGCTGAGCTAGTTGGTAAGGATTCATTATGCAGTCGGTTATGCACTCTTGTGTACTGTCTGCACGCCTCACTGCTTTTCAGTATTCGATGTAACGCCATTGCGCTTCACTGCGTGGCCTAAATACGTCCCTTAGTCAGCGCAAAGGAAGCACATATTGGGTTTTAACCGAAGGCCAGCTGACGATTATGCCTTCAAAAGAAGTTCTAGGTGACGTTGATGCTAGTGCACTTTGATGATATGCCCCTAAACTTTATCCACGAGACGGTAGAACGTCACTGGGGCGTTCGAGAGGCCGAGCGGCAGCTGGTCCAAGTAGTATACCCACCTGGCGTGACAAAAACGGCCCCTTCCTCGTCATTACGTTCATGGATACTTGCCAGTAACCTAACACATGATCTAGCGTAAAGAAGTAGCACACCCGGTTTTTCCCGTGGTCTGAAAAGTCATAAACAAGCGTGACATGTGGTACATACGCCAGGCGATCATGTTATTGTTTTTGTAATCTGCCCAAAATCGGAGTGTCATTCATGAGTGCCACAGGTGAAGACCAAGGGCTGCTGCATTTTTATGGCTGTCTTTTCAGACGGCTCACAGCCAGGGTGTCGAACCGAAACCTTTTCGGGTTTGGTTCGGGTTCTGGTTCACGCTTTTTGGTTTGGTTCAGCTGCAACTTCGGAGCGTAAATAATAGCAGTTCGAACCGGTTCGGAGCTTCCTGAACCGGTTCATTCGTGTTCAGGATAGCAAGTATATGTATTTATATGTATTGAAACTGGGGCATTAAACAGGATGCAAAGTGGCATAATTGCATGGTAATTTCATATTATTTCAATTATTTTGTTGACTCCATTGTCAGATTTAACTTTTTTCCCGGATTCTCTATTTCTTTTATTCAAGTTGATTCAATTCATGGCGTATGCATGTGTTGACCCACAAAGAAAAGGGGGGGGGGGGGGATGGCGCTTTAAAAGTTTATTAATAACATTTCTTAATCGGGTACTCCAAATTAAACGTGTGGCTGACACCTCACCAACACTAGAGCAGTAAACGGCAATTTGGTGTTCAAGGACAGCTGGAAAAGTTTTTAGAACAGTTATGAGATCTGAGAGTGCGTATAGTACTATTTCCGCGTTTTGAAATCAAGAGAGATGAGTAAGCGTGTAGATCTTTGTAGTTAATTTGATCGAGTATTTTACGAAGCACGTATAAGGGTGAGGGGCACGCTCTTCCCCATGTAAAACCAACTTATTAAGAATGAAGTAAACTATTGGAGTGTTGGGAATAATATCTATGGGAATTTAAATGCTATAAGGTTTCGCAGAAAATGGAATTTATTGTAAAGGGTCCGTGAGATGAGACTGAATCGGGCGGCAGTTAGGTTTTGCAATTGAAACAATGCCACCTTTTCACTAATAAATGCAGTAGAAGGAAGCATTATCGTGTCAGTCTTCTGCGCATGGCCTTCTTGCACGATGACGTCACTGCCAGGAACGGACTTAAATGAATGTCGGTGCAACGGTCTCTTCAGTGGGCACGGAGGCACGGCCAGGATCAGTATCCCTAGATTTCCACGCTTCTGCCTTTTGCAGGTGTGTGAGCCATACTCTTTATACGCTAAGAAAAATTATAACCGTTGTTTGGTCCTGCTTCCGTGCCAGGAAGTGCTGACATTGCCTGTGATTGTTTGTCGATGTTTTTTCTGTAGTTCATTATGGTGATGTGGAAACTAATCCGACCACTGACAGGGAACTAAATTTAGTCTTGCTCAACATGGATTCATTGCCTTATGATCACTCCGAAAAGATGAGTCTTATTTACCCTCATTAAATACCTTATTACGCGCATGACACACTCCGCTAAGGACCAGAACGAGTTGGCAGCCGATGTCATGGATATAAGGACAAGCCAAAAGAAAATTGAAGCTCAAGTTACATATATCCAGAAGAAACCTGATGAGCTTGAAGCGAAAACTAAATCGACTGAGCTCTTAGAGCATGGTGTTGATAGCGCAGAGGACTCAGTGAGGGCGGTTGACACCCGTCTTTGCCACTTAGAATCACGTCTTAACAAGCAAGAAGAACGTTCGCAGCGCAATAACATAATTCTTCGAGATATCCCAGGTTCTCAAGAATCGTGGGAACACTCCGAATCCAAGATAAGGTTCTTGTTAGAAGGTGCGCTTAATGGCCTGCCAGACAACGCGACCGAGCGTGCATGTCCCTTAGTATCGCATTCTCAAAAAGAATTCCGCCCGATGATCGTCAAGTTTTCAGACTTCAAGTGGAAAT
This sequence comes from Dermacentor andersoni, assembly GCF_023375885.2. Taxonomy (NCBI): domain Eukaryota; kingdom Metazoa; phylum Arthropoda; class Arachnida; order Ixodida; family Ixodidae; genus Dermacentor; species Dermacentor andersoni. Next base: position 27,959,057 of record NC_092814.1, on the reverse strand, counting down.
AAGTGCTTTCTGCAAGAGTAACGCATAACGAAAAAAAAATGTAAATGTCAGCGAAGACTTTTGTGTAAAGTGAAGTGAACTCTATTCCAATTTGCTAAAGATCAACTTGGCGCACGCGCCTGCCAAGTGTGTTACAGAAAGTTAATCATAAATAAGAAACCATATTTCTACGACCTGATAAGCCAATGTGTCAAAAAAAAAAACGAGTCGTCACAAAAACACAGAGCTGCAGACAATACATAGCATGCACCTGGGCGCGCACCTTTTACCGGCAGTCGACGTTCACTGCTCGCTCTGTGAGATAGGAACGCGACAGGGTAAGCAAACGCAATCTATTGAACATATCCTTTCTTGTTACTAACATCCGAAGCCTTATCAACAAAGGCGTTGCACTGGCATCGGCCATTGACACATGCGGACTTGATATTCTCGCGTTAACAGAAACTTTGCATTATCCACAAATTAGAGATCATTAATTATTCACGAAGTCGTGCGATTTTTCTGTTTAAGGCTGTGATGGCGATACACGTGAAGGTGGCGGTGTCTTCCTGGCGATAAATAAAGGCTTCTTTCAGATTGGATTAAAATTAAGTCCAGTTTGGAGATTGTGCGGGCGGTTGTAAAACCAGCTATCCAAAAAAAATTTATGTTGCCTTTTATCGCCCAATAAATTTCACTGCATCATTTTTGAGAGATTGGCACTTATCGCGATGCAATTCATAGTGTTTGTTCTCGCCACAGCACAATGCCAAATGTTTTGCTCGTTGACTTTAAGGTGCCAATATTATGTGGAAAAATTATCCCCCGACAGTATATCCTAACTGCTATACGGTGCAAGATTTCTTAGAAATGTGTAGTATCTTTTCGCTCATTCATATCGTTAAAGAACCAACATGAACAACCCCGTCAGCTTCCAATACACTTTACTTGTTTCTACCACCCGATCCGATCTTATTTCCGAAATACCATGCCTGCCAGGTATCAGTGATCCCTGCCTACGTTCATTTAAAGCTTGCCTCGGGCGACCTAAACTGATTAAAAAGATCAATACGTCAAGAAATTATAGCAAGGCTGACTTTCTTTCAATTAACAATAATAAACTCGCAGTATTTCTCAATGAATACTTATGCGAATTTGACTGTCATAATGTTAAGTAAAAATGGAGTATCTTTGTTAATAAAGTTACTTAATTAACAGATAAGCGCCTCCCTGCTTACACGATCACTTGTAACCTAAAAGAACCATGGTATACCTGTCAGCTAATAGACTTGTCCAATAAAGAAAAGCACCTGCTCAAAATTAGCAAAACTAAGCCCTAGTAATGCTCATTGGTCAGCCTACAAACAGAGCGCCGATGAATACGTGCAGTCCCTAAAAGCCGCCGAAGATCAATTCCTAGGACGCACAATACCTTCCATGCTTAAAACAAACCCTAATTTTTTTCGGCAGATGGGTAATTTTAAAGACAATATTATAATAGTGCTCAATGGCCTTAGTGGTGACGCAATAGCGGTCAACAAGTGTCCTGGATTACTCAATGAAGTTTTCACAAAAAAATTTTCCTCACTCAGCCACCCCACCACGCCCCACCTACGACCATATCACCAATATGAACTGTTTCCTCTCATTATCAGTTAAGACGGTGTCGCAAGCATCATTAGGTCACTAAAGCTACCCTCTGCGCCGGGTAGTGGTCAGATTAATGTGAAATTCTTTCAAAGGAGTTTGCTACACCTCAGTCATCTTAACTAAAATATTTTAGCAGTCACTGAACGATGGTGTTCCTCCATCAGAGTGGAAAGTCGGGAAGGTAATTCCAATCCATAAATCAGACAATACACATTTTTCTCTAAATTACAGACCAATTTAGCTCACTAGTATACCTTGTAAGATACTAGAGCATATGTTAGCTTCTCACCTAGCTACATTTTTGAAGTCACTTTACTTTTACACGCCATCGCAGCATACATTTCGCAAAGCATACTCATGTGAAACTCAATTAACACTTCTTTTACACAAACTAGACACCATTCTTTACAATAGGACCGTGGCTGACTGTCTTTTTCTTGACTTTTCTAAAGCCTTCGACCAAGTATGTCACAAAATGCACATTTATAAATTACTACTACTTAAGCTTGATCCCGGCATTTTAACCTGGACTGAAAGTTTTCGTGCCAACCTCTTTTAGTTAGTTTTCCGTATCTGACGTAGTTCGCCACTGCAGAACCTTCAAGACGCTGACGATGCGACGGATAACGCAGAAATTTGGTCGCTTGGCTAACCTCGCAACGGTGGCGAGTGTAGATAAAAAAAAAAATATGACGTTTTACGTGCCAAACCCATGACCTGGTTATGAGTCACGCCGTAGGGGGGAAGTCCGGATTAATTTTGACCACTTGGAGATCTTTAAGGCGCACCTAAAGCGAAGTACACGGGCGATTTTGCATTTCGCCAACCTCGAAATGCGGCCACCATGGCCGGGATTTGATCCCGCAGCCTCGTCCTTAGCAGCGCAACAATAAAGCCACACACCAAAACACAAAGCAACCACGGTGGGTGAGTGTGGATACCAGCTCGAGTATTGACCTTCCATAAACCATACGGCAGATTATTCGCGAGGAGTTACTCCATCGAGATCTGCCGTCGCATACCCAGCATCATTGGTGCTTATTGGCGACACGGAGACGACAAACACGGCCGTTTCGACCTCGTGACAACCAACGGTTCACGCAGCGACTGTGGAGTATATATGTCTGCCACACCGGTGAGAGGGACCAGGAGCTATTAAGATCCTGACTACGACAAACGCCTTCGCCGCACGCACTACTCCCGGCGGCAGATGCCTAGCCACGATGAATGTGACCCACCCGTTGGCTATGCGGTCGACACCAAAGTGCCGGACTACATGGAGCAGCATCGAAATTTCCGACCTCTGCTGGTGTGTTTCCAATGCGGTATCGCCGGCCACATAGTGTAGTTTTGCAATCGCCGCCCAACAACGTACAATGGTCGATCCAGGTATTCAACGAGGACCACACTTCCTATGGGGACAACTCTGCTGCCTTACACCACCTCTTCGTCAGCTGGCGCTCCTCCAGGCAACGATTTCTGGCAGAGAAGCTTTCTGACTCGCTCGCCGGCATCTGACAGGAGTTTGACGTCACCACCATCCTCTCGTGCACCCCGCTTACCTCGATCGCCGTCGACAATGCGCTGTTCAGCCTCGCCTTCGCAACAGGAAAACTAGCTATAGCGTGGCCGATGGGGGTGAGGTCGCTCGACACACGCAATCGACAGAAATGCCCCCTGCAGTTTTTATGACTAAGAACAAAGTGTATGTAATTGCTGATAGTGTTTCTGCAATGGAGCTTTCATGGGTACCTCAGCAAGTGTATCTGTAACGAATTTCGCTTTTAAAGCTCTCTTAGGACTTCAAAGTTTCATTTTGGTAGGACCAGGCTGCAACGTTTTTTGGAGTCAGCGGCGAGTCGTCGCGCCCTCTTTGTGTGTGCACTGCTCAAGTATCCTTGGGCGGTGGAGTTCTTGCGACGGAATTTGTAGTTTTTCACCGATCGACGCACGAAGTGATTTTGGCCATGACTTTTTGTGACAGTGCGGTGCGACCGTCGATTGCCGCACAGGGTCAGTTTCCATTGATGGCCATGCGTCGTCCGCGCTCTGAGAGGACACTTGCAGTGAAGGTGAACTTTGTGTCTCTACAGACAGTACTGTGCCTGCATCCACCACTGTGTGCGTTCCGGTTGTATGTCGCGGTGAAGTTCCAGACATTTTTGATGCCTCAATAGAGCCAATGCATCTAAACTGTGTGAAGAAGATCGTTTTTGTTCCTCATTGTGTAGTCTCAATCGGCAACGGGCGTGCTGGCTTGTGGATGGCTAACTGCTCGGCAGAACCCGTCTTGCTTCCAGACGGCTTGAAACTCGCCTACTTTACAGAATACACGTCATCATCCGTAGCCGTACTAAAAGATTCGCCGTGTGAACCTGTTGACCTAACCCACGCAGACACCAGGCTTCTGTCTATGATAAGTCGTCCAGCACAAGGCAGTGCCACACCCTGGTGGATACGCTTTCTAAGGATCTATCAGTGTTTTACGTTGAGCAGCTGGACATCATGTTCTCGATTCCTGAGTCTCTTTTACGCCACACTATCGATAAATGATCTGCTCACCCGATAAGACAAAAGCCTTATCGCATCTCGCCTAGCGAGCGGGCGATAATCGGGGTGCAAGTGAGCGACATGATGAAAAATGGAGTAATACGAGAGTCCGTGAGTCTTTGGGCAGCTCTGGTCATACTCGTCAGGAAACACACACGCACACACACACATATATATATACATACAGTCTGTTTCAGCAAATTCTGAAATGTTACCAATGGCAGAGAGCACAATTCTAGTTCATGAGGTGGTCAGCTCGAAGCGGCGGACACTACTTGGGCAAAAAATTGAAATGCGTAATCTACTAATCAAATGTTCCCTAATAAACATTTAACCAATTACCATAAGGCCGATATCGCAATTTACACATTGTAGCCGCGCAGTTCGCAAGGCGTATCAACTTAACGAATTCTCAGGATTGGGCCAGTTTCCAGATATCAATTCCCGAACTTTGCGGAGAAATCCATTGGCGTTCCAGTTACTTTCTTAACAAAACGCCGTTTTATGCATTCAAGCACATAAGTAACTGTAACGCAAAGTGCCTCGAGTGGCGAGTCGCGCGGCAATTGTGCGTGCATTTCAGGGCTTCTTTCGCCCTCGAAAAACTTTTATGTAGCACGTATTGAGCAACAGAAAGCTGTATCGGTAGTTTTTCACAACTCAACAATTTTTCTTTGACACTTTTAATATAATTATGATACTTGAGAAGTTGATTAATTAGGACTAATTATCTAATTAGGCAGAATGAAAGAAATTATTTGAGTGTAACCACGCGACGGCAAAAACATGACATTGTTTCTTTCCAGCTACGTGGCATTCGCATATTTTTATACTCGGGCTGTAGTTAGCTGGGACACCCTGTAAATAGTGTTTTTCTAGCTACACCAATATTTTTAAAGGTTGCCCATGGCAGATAGCACAATGCTAACCACTGATCTGCAAGAAATCAAAATGTTATTCTACTAGAAATCTTCTACAAGAAATCAAAATGATCAATTGAATAATTAACGTAAATTACTCCATTTATTTTTTATTTAGTTACGTTATGCCGCATATTTCAATCTACGAATTATAGCCGCTGAGGTTCCACACGTATCCACTTGAAACGAATTCTCTGGACAGCAACAGTTGCGAGATATAAGTTTTCAAAGTGTCCGTCGAAAGCCATTGGCATTCCAGTTACTATCGTGCTTCAATGCGTTTTCAAGCGGTTTCTTAAAAACAGAGAGACAAAAGGGAAGGAAAAACAGGGAGGTTAGCCAGTGTAAATACCGGCTGGCTGCCCTGTGCTGGGGAAAGGGGTAAAGGGAATAAAAGGAGAAGGAAGAGAGAAAAAAAAACAAGAAAATGCACACAGTAACGCAATGTTACGCGCAACAATAGTCAAAGGCGTTCGCACAATTCACATGTCCTTAAGAACTTGAGCAAAGCCCTTAAGGCCTTGAGTGCCGAAACCCGTCTGGACCAGTGTCCTAGAACTTTCTCTTCTGTGAAGGGGCGATTGTCCAGTTTTTCGAGCACGGTCACGAGCACTTTTCTTTGCACATTGTAACGTGGACAGTCACAGAGGAGGTGCGCGATCGTCTCTTCGCAGCCACAGGTGTCGCAAGCAGGGCTGTCGGCCATTCCAATGCGGAAGGAATAGGAGTTCGTGAATGCCACGCCGAGCCATAGGCGGCACAGAAGTGTTGCTTCCACTCGTGGCAACCCTGGTGGAAGACGGAGTTGCAAACTTGGATCCAATCTGTGAAGACGTGTATTCGTGAATTCACTGGTGTTCCACAGAGTTAGCGTAAGCTCGCGTGCGAGGGAGCGAAGACTTGTGGCTGCATCTCTTCTTCACAGATGGGTATGGGTGCAATCTGGGCACCATCATGGGCCGACCGGACAGCGTCATCCGCACTGTCATTTCCCGAAATTCCGCAGTGACCCGGTATCCACTGGTAGATGATGTTGTGTCCCTTGTCGATTGCGTAATGGTGGAGTAGTCGGATATCTGCGACTAATTGCACATTGGACCGTGGTTGAAAGGGGACAATAGACACTGGAGAGCTGCCTTTGAATCACAAAAGATGGACTATGAATGTGGTGATTTGGGACCTATAAGCTCCAGAGCAGCACAGATAGCTGCGAGTTCTGCAGCCGTCGATGATGTAACGTGAGACGTCTTGAATTTGATAGTGACAGATTGAGCGGGAAGTACCACTGCTCCAGCTGAACTTTTAGAGCAGACAGAACCATTCCATGTAAACGTGGGTGCGTTCATTGTGTTTTTCATGTAAGGATGAAAGGACGGTTTGTTTGAGGGCGAAAGATGACATCTCCGTTTTCTTTTTGATGCTGGGAATAACAAGAAGGGCCTGGAGTGGATTCAGGCACCACAGCGGTAGAGATGGTCGTGCTGCAGGCTTGAAGTTTGACGGTAAACTTCCGTGGTTGGCGGCAATAATCTTGCTAAACGCTGAACGAGGTCGAGCGGCAGGAAGGGAGGCGAGATGATGCGATGGAAGTCGGGCGAAGTGCCTGATGTGCACCCTTAAGGAGTCGACATGAATATACGTATTGATAGGGTGGCCATGCGCGATGGCTATTGGGGCTGCCGTTGATGCACACCTGGGAAGGCCAAGACAAATTCGCAGAGCTTGAGCTTGTACAAATTGGAGGGCTCGGAGGTTGGTCTTACCGGTCCCACCTAGTACAGGTAAGCTGTAGCGTAGGAGACCCAAGAACAGTGCGTTATAGAGTTGGAGCATTGCACTCACAGACGCACCCCATGACTTTCCTGCAAGAAATCTGAGCAAGTCTGTTATCATCACTGGTTTCCTTTTTAGGTAAGAGACGTGAGGACTCCAGGAGAGGTCTCGATCTATTATTACTCCTAGAAAACAGTGCGTCTTCTCGTAGGCAATAGGCTGTCCATTAATTCTAACAACGTATTGTCTCATTGCTTTGCGCGTGAAAGCGACTATAGAGCACTTCTGGGAGGACACCTCAAAACCTCGTGCTCGAAGGTAGCTGGATGTTAGTGGGGCCGCTTTTTGCAGTCTGGCGCGCACCTGTGGACGCGTCGCTCCTGATGACCAAATGCATATATCGTCTGCATCGATCGACACATGGACGGATTGTGGAAGGGTGTGAACCAGGTCGATGAGCACGAGGTTAAATAGATTGGGGCCCAAGACTCCGCCTCGTGGTACTCCGCGGTAGGTGTTGTGTTGTGATGATGCACCATCCTCTGTTTGCACAAAGAATGACCTGTCTGTCAAGTAGCTGAATATCCATCGAAACACAAGTCCCCCTAGGCCGACATCGCCCAAGGCGTCCAGGATGGCTCGATGTGTTACGTTGTCATAAGCGCCTTTAACGTCCAGGAACCGCGCCGCTGACAGTCTCCTTAGGCTTTTTTCGTGTTGAACAGACGAGACAAGATCTATGACGTTGTCTACTGATGAGCGTCCGCGTCGGAAGCCTGCCATAGCGTCAGGGTATATCTTGTAGTGCTCTAGATACCACTCTAGACGTGTAAGCACCATCCTCTCCATCACTTTTCCTAGACAACTGGCCAGAGCAATGGGACGATAAGACGCCACATCTAGGGGTGATTTACCTGGTTTGAGCAGAGGCACAAGGTGGCTGGACTTTCATGCAGCTAGAACCACTCCTTCCCGCCATGAATTGTTGTACACCTCTAGAAGAGCATGCCGGGCTGTTTGACCGAGGCTGCCAAGAGCTGCGTAAGTCACCCCGTCAGGCCCAGGCGATGAGGAACGTCTACCCGCTGCCAACGCCGCTTGTAACTGTTTGATGGAAAACAGATTGTCCATACGAGAATCCCGCGAGATCGGAACGTCAAAAGGGTCATGTACGGGAAACGAGGATGGTAGACCCGCTACCTTTAAACAGAAATCCTCCGCTACGTCGATCTCTCGGCGACCTTGACAGAGAGCCAGGCATTTGAAGGGGTGGCGTTGTTGTGGTGATGTTCGAAGACCGCGCACCGTTGTCCATATATGTGATAGGGGTTTATGCAGATCAAGGGAATCACAAAAAGTCTTCCATCTTAGAGACTGCAGGGAGTTGATCCGACGTTGGATCTTCTTCTGTGTGCGTCTCGCCTCCCTTAGGTCATAGATGGACTTGGTGCACCTGTACCTTCGTTCCGCGCGACGGCGAATTGTTCGAAGCCGCTCCAATTCTGCTTCGAATTCAGAAAACTTAGGAATAGGCCTAAAAACTTTTGTGGCTTCTCGAGCAGCGTCGTTAATGAGCTCCTCGATGTTGCCAGGTGGACATTGTTGGAACTTTTGGCAATTCTTCTCCATGAACAACGTGTATTTAGGCCAGTCGATGCGTTGAAGAACTGTGGTAGAGTGTGACTTGCGTATGCCATCGATATTAACGTACGTTGGAGCGTGGTCACTACCATGTGATTCATTGTCCGGAAACCATTTCACACTGGCACTGAGGCATCTTTAAACAAAAGTTAAGTCCAGGCAGCTACTGTATGTCAATCCCCGCAGAAAAGTGGGACTGCCATCATTTAGGAAGCAGAGTTCATGGTCCGACGCGAAGGATAGTACATGTCTTCCTCGACAATCCATCTTCAAGCTTCCCCATAGCGGGTGATGCGCATTGAAATCGCCGGTAAGAATCCATGGTCCAGGTGTCGCTGTTAAAATTGTGCTTAGTCTTGCGTTGTCAAATCGACTCGAAGGAGAAATGTAGGCACCTACCAGCGTGAGTGAAACGTTCTTGCATTTTATAGTTAAACATACGTACTGATTGTCGTTATCAGGTGCCACTGAGTGTAAAAGATAAGTGAAATCGCATCTGACGTAGACGATGACTTTGCTGCGGTCGGCATAGGTGGCAGACATGAAAGCTTCATATCCTGATAGGCGGATGGCGCTCTCAATGTTTGGCTCACAAATGACAACGATGGGAAATTTGTGCTTGAAAACAAACGGACGAAAGTCCGAAATAGGCGATTTAAGGCCTCTGGCATTCCACTGGAAGAGGAACGCTTCCTTGACTTCTTTAAGGAAGGAGTGCTCAGGAGCAGCCATGGTGCTTCTCAAGACCGGACAGTACCGGATTCAGAGCATTCAATATTTCAAGTGCACCTCGAGCCGCCGGAGTGTGCATGACAGTCAGTAGTACACGAAGCGTGTTCATAAGGGCCCGTATAATGGTGACGACTTGTTTGTCGTCGTCTGGGCTGCTGCCAGAAGGTGAAGCATAATTCGGCGAGCGTGCTACATCTTGCTGCTCCGCTGGTTCGTCTAGCCTTGGCAACGGCGGCCACTCCTCGCATGAGGCAATGTTATTCGAGACTTTCTGCTTAGGAACCTCATTGCTAGTATTGCTAGTTGTCTATGGAAGTTTGTGGACTGTCAGTGGACGCGGTGCATCCTTAGCAATAGCAGTGGGTTTCCTAGATCTCCGGCGATGTGAACGTCGACGTCGCACTTTAGCGGCAGCCTCCCTGTGTGACGAACCATCTCTGACCATTTGCCTCAAGACTTTAAGCTCATTTTTCACACGTGGGCGATTCTTTGAAGATGTATCGTGAGAGCCTTGACAATTGGCGCACTTTTGGTTTTCTGCACGACATGCATCGGAGCTGTGCGACCCACAGCATCGTGAGCACACGGCACCATTTGTGCAAACAGCACTAACGTGCCCTATCTTTTGACACTTCCGGCACTGAAGCGGCCTTGGAAAAGAAGGCCGTACTACGTGTCGGAAGTGCCCGACTTTGAGATGTGACGGTAGGCTGTCTCCTTTAAATGTTAGCTTCACACAGTGCGAATTCCCCAGGTGACGGGCTTGCAATATGGCGATTGCCTCTGTCGCTGGCTTAATGAGTATATGCTGGTCAGCATCGCTAATGGAAGTGTCGACGTCATACACCACACCGGCCGTAGAGTCACGATCGATTCGTAAAGGTAAAATATGAGAGACAATAAACTGTATCACGTTAAAACGCGTCCGTCCGTCCGTTGTGTGTAAGTCGTACTTTACGTTTTTTCTACGCATTTTACCTTGATAAGTTCAATTAGTTCAGTAATTTTCTTGCGCCACATGGAGCGCCTGCATGATTCGGTATGCCTGGTACGAAACACTTTTGGCCGAGGCGACTTCCCGCCGCCGCATTTTCTGCGACATGGGACCCTTAACGCTATCGCGTTAAAATTGCCATATAAAATTGCCATATAAAATTGCGTTAAAATTGCCATATAGAGTGTATGACGAACACAAATTATAGGTCTTGATATGAATGCCATGACCTGCGTTTCATGGAAGTCATGAAACAGCCGACTACGTCTAGGAGCTCTCATGGTCGTTTCGTTAACTTAGTAAGTAGGTTCCCAGCACACTGTTTCGCATAACATCGATTCCCACAGGGCGTGGGACTTGCTGGGTTTTTGATGGCCCGATCTTAATGGGATCCGTGTTCAAAAAAGCGCATTGCTGGAAACGGATTTCATATAGAGTTAATGACGCGTCGGCAAATAAAACAGACATAAATAAAGAAAAAGCTTGAGTGTCCAAACATGTAGCCTTCGGAGTTAGGAACGGCGGAGTATAACGCGCTCGCTGTCAAGTAAGAACTGGAAGCGTAGCAGTCAAAGTCAATGTCCCATCACAATCTGATGCAGCGCGTCTGAAAGTTCCGGAAAGCTTCTGACCATTGCAACATGCCAGATATTTGTTCGCAGCTCTTGTTGGCACGAGGAATAATTTGTGTCGAATCATGTCACGTGCCCAGCGCCCAATTATACAGGGTGTCTGATGAGGCGCAATACGGTCGCCTAGATCATATAGTAAAGGAAAATGAGCTTGTTATACAATAACGCGTGCCGTGCCTGGCATTTTACACCATACAGAGCTCTCAGCTGTTCCGATAAAATTAAACCTCTCTCTTAGTCTGTAGTCTAGCCGCCGTGGTTGGTTAGTAGCTATGGTGTTAGGCTGCTAAGCACGAGGTCGCGGGATCGAATCCCGACCGAGGCGGCCGCACTTCGACGGGGGCGAAATGCGAAAACACCCATGTACTTTGATTTAGGTGCAAGTTAAAAGAACCCCTGGTGGTCCAAATTATTCCAGAGTGCCCCACTACGGCGTGCCTCATAATCAAATTGTTGTTTTGGTCCGTAAAACCCTATAATTCATTTATTCTTCAGTATGTAGTCTAAACATTGCAGTGCGCACCACATTTGTGCCCAGTTAGAATTTCATATCAATCGGCTGAATACGCAAAACTAGAAAAGGACAGCCGTGTAGGCGAGCACCACGCATAGCAGCGCCGCTCCTGTCTGCCCCTGGCGCGGATCGAGGGGCAAGATAAGCGCGCCAGCACGAGGTCCACTTTCCCCGGCCCTGTGCTCTTTGTCGTGGCAAGAGCAGGGCTGCTGCAGGAAATCGCAGTAAATCTTGACACTAACGGTGCGTGGACGCGTCCACCCAGAGCGGCCGCCCGTTAAGCATCGTGTGGCGACTGACGACGAGGAAAGCTGACGAGGCAGCGTCGACAACAGCAATAAAGTCGCGATGTTGGCGCGCACTAGATCAATGCAAGAGTGTGAGGCGGAAATCGGGGCTGCAGGGAGCAACTTGAGTAGCGTCGACAGCGTTGTCACGAGCTTCCCGCATTTTAAAAGTACCAGAAACGAAAGGAATTTCGGACACAGAAATAAAATAGAACGGGCTTTCTGTACCTGCAATCGTTGGCATCGGTCCGTTCACAAAGCATTTCTTCTGAGGCAACTGCAGTAGCTCGTAAATTTCGGACTATAGTCACACGAGTGGTTTCAGAGGCTTCGATCCACCATGTGGCCCACTCTGTCAGGGTTGCCAAGGTGTTCAAAGAAATAAAAAAAATTAAGAAATCATGATGCACAATACGGTGTTCGGTCGCCAGACCTGTGGGCACCAAACACCTCAGGCCTGATAATCATGTCTTCCATAACAATTTTATTTTAACTTCCTTTAGACCGCAGCTCTTAGGCGCCCGTTCCTGCGTTTAGCGTCGGCGTCCTTCGGCGTAACCGAGTGAACGAGCACAGCGAAGGGTGAAAGAGCGAATGCAAAGCGCAATGTGGGATGAAAGACGGCGATAACTAAGAGAACGCAAGGAGGAAAGCGGAGGAGGAGAGTATGGCGAAAGTGTGAGAAGAAAAGCGTAGTGCTGCGCAAGACTGGCTCTGTGGCGACGACATATATGAAATGGCGCCAAAGTAGTGTGCGGCGCTCTGTTCACCGATGGCTTGCGGCGAGCGCGTTCACTGATACCATATATGGAAACAAAGCACTGCATGAGCAGAGGTCTGTCTACAGCGGCTGTTGCGAATCGCGCCCACGCGTCACCCACGCGCCGCCTTTTGTATCTCCCGCTTAACGAAAAAGTCGGATCGCACTTCGCTCCGTTTGCAATGTGCCGCACGAGACAGATTGCCCGCGCCAGCCAATATATCGCGAAATGAGAACACGTAGAGAGCTGCGCTCAAATTTTGCGTTAGGGAGCATTGTAATCTTCGGTGAATTTTCTTTTCTCTACAAATAGCTTGGCTAACGTTAGCTAGGGCACCCTATATACCGGGTGCAGTGGTAGATGTCACGTTGTAGTGACAGTGAAGAACAGAGTAGCAAAGCTGTGAATAAAAAAAAACTGTTTATTATGCGAGCTTGCTCCCCTAAAAGCTACTGACATTCAAACCACTACGATATCGGCGAATACAGACGGCGATCGTCGAAAATTTCATCAGCGGGTCAAGCGCGTCGGCTTTTATACATAAGTCGTCGAAGGGGCCTGTGTAATTGCTGGCCCCCACGTGTCTTCCTAAAAGTACTACGAGATTCGCGTCGCACACACTATCAGGTTACACAAGGTTAGTCACAACAGTCAACGTAGAACCATCCATAACATTCGAGAGACTTCCGATACATCCAGGCGCGTCCTGCGCCGAGTGATAAGGTTTAACATTTGTTAGCGGGTGAAAAGCAGCCATCGGAGAAAGATAAATACATGGGTCAATATTATACGGATGCGTCAAAGCACAACTCGGTTAAATGGTGAACGAAAAACCCTATTTCTTTAACAGAGCGTTCGGGCACTCTTTCATTTTTCTTTATCTTAACTCGGATGACTACTATAGACAGCAAATGTGCAAAAACTAAGTATTTTCCTTCACTGCAGCGGGTGAGTAAATTCAGCTAATATAAACGTGCGGAAACGTTTTCAGATTTCCAAAAAACAACACCAGAAATCATTGCTTTTAGGTGTATATGTTGACAAACTGTAGCTGATTTACCTCTGATATATAAAATGAGTGGATATAAAGAAAAGGTCTATCCCGTATTCTTTGTTTTACAGTGCCTTTCTTTTACTTTGAACATGCTTGTTGAAAATGGCACAAGGGTTACTCGAATCCCCTCACTACAGATTCATTATGTGTCCAGGCAGATATCATTTGCAAGAAAAGCCAAACCAAGCAATTCACTTACTAAACTAATTACAAAAACTAACTACTTAGTAACAGATTTTATGGTACTTGCTTACGTTGGAAAGTTGCAAGAAATCGTGATGAAAATCTACTTCCGTGTTTTAACGTTTCTAAGCGGCCGTGCACATGTGAGCCGAAATAATTGGCAAAAAGATTGTTGAACTCGCCTGATTACGTACGCAGCACTACGAAGTGCGGTTCGCAAAGCAACGCCCGTGTGACGTACTCGGGCGGCGTAAAATAAAGCTGGGCTATATAGACGACGCGATAAAGCGGTCTGTCTCACCCCCAGCACTGAAGTTAACTGTGCATGGAATCAGGAGTTTCGCACTGCGCCAATCAGAATAAAATGGCGGTAAGAGCAGGCACATACCCAGGAGGGGACCTGCTCCCCCCCCCCCCCCAAATTCACGTGGCATAACCCCCCCCCCCCTACCCGCACACACCACCACTCCTCACACACATTCCTAAAGCGCTGACATATCAATCTATTCGGCAGTCAACATTTTAATGCCTTTTACAGCGAGAGCTGTATATGACTAACCTTACATAGTTTTTTTGTCATCCGTCAACAGAAAAAATCATCATGTGGGTGGACCTTGGTGATAGTGCAAAAAAGGGTCCAAGCTCAATGGCACATACCCCTGTGGGCTCGGAAACCTGTAACGTGCCCTTCTAAATCTTCGGAATCGGCCCACGTATGGGGAGTGCTTAACGTCTGCTTCACCTCCGCCGCGTGACGGCCCGGCATTGCACTACCATCGGGCCGACCTTAGATGAGTAAAGGCAAGGCGCAAAAGACCACGACTGAAGGACACAAACCGCCACCAGTCCGACCTTGGGTTGGGCACCCCCCGAAAAAAAAACCTGGGTACGTGCCTGGGTAAGAGGGAAGTGCGAGGGCGGCTTCATATTGCGCCGACCTGCTGCACCGTGCAGGAGGGTTGCGCCTCGAGCCGCGCTTCGCAGTGCGAATTCAACAACAAAACTTGAGGCCAATTATTACGATTCACAAACCCTTATCGACCGTGACCAACCGTACTGCGGTGGCGGCTGCATATGGCGCGGCCGCACGGGCCCCAATCTTGGAAGCAATCCCCGATGGGGACACACGGCGGCGAGTGCTGATAGATTCGTACGCGCTGTGCCCTCGCCGCATAGTTCGTGTTGAAGCGAGAGGCAGCACGAAGGCCACTGCTGCCGCCTTTATTTTCAAAGCGATCGTCTTACGTGACGGACGGGCGGACGTTCGTTTGTCCTCGTTTGGTAGGCATAGAAATGTTCACGCATTTAAAAAAGAAAACACAGTGCACACCTACTGACCAGATGCACGTGTTTTGCAGGACGCTTTTGTCAAATGACGAATAACAAAGCCAACTTTCGTACATGGCCACTACAGGGCAACGCTTCGCAAATTCAGTGAACTTCTGAATTATGGGAGCTTGCGAGCGTATCAGGCGGTAGGTGAGGACGTCTGCGCGCGACACGGACGCACAATGCCAGCGAGAGGCAGCTATCCTCTTTGCGGACGCAGCAATGTCGGACGGTTTTAGTCAGAGTGTCACTTTCTCGATGCAGCGGCTTGGTTCATTTCCTGGTTTGTGAGGAACATTGCAGGTAAGAGACGGCCACTGTCGAAAATGTCACCGGCTCCACAGGTGTCATGAATCCGCGCGGCCTTTACAATTCACCGAGGTTCGATCCGGAGCGCGTTTAGCCCACGTCCAATACAGACCCGTCTGTCAGGCAGGAACGGAGCCCCCTCGAGGAAGCTGACGCAACAGAATGAAGTGTTGCCCATTCTCACGATCCAGTTATTCTCTTTATTGTTTCTTTGTATTTTTCTATCAATATCCGCATTCGTGATGGAATATGTTTTCCTGTGCAGATGTCAAACAAAAACTACCTTTGTATGAGATGATCAAAAAGTCAAGGAGCACCTACCTAAACATCACGCAGAAATCCGATAAAATGCCCGAATAAAGCGTAGCCTACAAAAGAATCAATTACGAAATGAGCAACCCCCTCTCCTCCCTCCTCTAACAGCACCGCTGCATCGTTTCTCTATGCAAGTGCGCTCGTCAACAAAAGACTCCGTGCCGGAAGTCGTGTGTTGTGTCGTCTAGGTTATCTTCTGAAGAGCGTGACGAGCGTGAGCGGTACGTGTATTAGGAAACCACTGAGGAGACGTTAAGCAGTCTCGAGTATAGTCCCTGGCTCAGCTCCTGGACATCATGGTGTCACATGGCATGCGCGGTACGACTGCTCGTCAAAAAATGCCAGTCAACCAACTGCGCTTGTGACGCCACCGGATCGGCAAAACCCCCGAAACTTGATGAGAAGACATTCCAGATCATATTTATGCCAGAGCGAAATAGTCCGTTCGAAACGTGTTACAGGAAGCTCCACGTGTTCTGACGCGTTGGTTTGGAACAGAATGGAGACAGAAAGAAAACGAAAGGTAGAGAAGTTATCCAGGCTGCACCTCTATTGCTTCAATACACTGGGCTATGTGGAAAGCGGACAGAAAATGAAACGTAAAAGGAAAGGAAGAATAACTGATGCGCGCGAACACACACAGCAGACTTCACCGCGCAATCAAAGGCGGTCGCAGAGCTTAGTCGTCTTGAAAAAATAAAGCAGAGATTTTGTTGCCTGAAGCGCGGATTTTTCCCTTCTATGAACCCTCTGTTACCCACTCCATTTAAAGCGTGACGCAATGTCTCTCTATCGTTGTTAAAACAAGGGCAGTAGATCACGATTTCTTGTATGGTTTCGTCTCAATCACAAACTCCACGAGGCACTGTGCCTGAGACCGGTACGGAAACAGCAGGCGTTCCTAAAGGCGATGTCCAACCATAAGTGACGCACTAAACGTTTCCTAGCATCGAGAAATACCAGGCGGCGCACAGTGAAAAATCAAGGGGGCGCAGTCGCGATTTGACGCATTCCGGTAAATTCCAATATTCTAAAGCACGGCAACCAGCAGATAGGCGACGTTGCGGCGATGCATCTGAACTTGAAAGTGGCACAGACGCACGCTGGATTTGTTCGTGGGAGGAGCGCGCTGCTTCGTTGCCTCTTTTGTAGCCGACAATGCTCCAATGATACGGCAAGCACTGAAATTCGCCTATGTCCCCGTTTTCAAGCACGCGGTGGTGAAAGGAAGACGAGTAATAATACACACGAGAAGCGCGACCTAACAAATATGGTATTACGGAACAAATTCATCTGTTGATACATGCACTACAAATAAAAAGAACAAAGCAACAAGAGTTACAGCTGGCTACAGCGGTTTACTCTCAATCACACTGCTAATCAGTCAGTCAGTAGGTCGGTCGGTCGGTTATTGTTTCCCGCGCCCACTATAAGTCTCGCATGCAACACTTCATTGCATGTAACTCTCCACTTTTTTTTTTTTGTCTGCGTTACTTTGGACTCGAATGGACGCGAATTGCGCAGAATTTTCTGGAAGACCCGCGGGCACTAGTGATTACTCTGGAACGTTCGATGACCCGTGTTTAAAAGCCGCCGCGCTTGACCGGCAGATGACATTTTCGACGATCGCCGATCGTGCTCGCCGCTATTGCTGTGCTTTGAGTGTGGCTTGCTTTTGTGGGCACAAGTTCGCCCAATAAAAAGTTAGTTTTGTGATTCACGGTTATACAGCTGTATTATTCACCGTCACTACTACGTGACAATATTTTGTTCGATTCACGAAACTGTTTTACTGGCATGCCTGCTCATTTTCTTCTTTTTTTTCTCGCATTACGTCACCCTCGTTGTGTGTGACATCTTCTCCTTTTTCTTTTTATTCTTTCTCTTTTCTTCTTTTCTTTTGCTTCTACTCGGTGAGTTCGCAGATTTCGACACCGCGGTTCAAGAGCTTGCTAGCTAAGAGGTGCCACATTTAGTTACTGTTTCTGACAGGTGCCGTAATGTGCACGCTAGACTCTGCCCCGATGTACCCGTCGCCGAAGGGAAGATTATTTTGTTGTCTCGTGAAATCTCACTGGGAGTGCTGTGAGCATGTTCACGCTGTTTTATTTCACAAAATGTTTGTCGTTCTTTCGTTTCCTTTATTTATAGAAGCTTCTTCGGTGGTTGTACGGCCCATATTAAAAACCTTTCCTAAAGCTATAGTATAGAAGAAAATATCGTTATACCGAATCATTTGATGAGAGAACTGTAAGAAAATATCATGAGCAGGTGGTCGTTCCTTTTTTTATTGCAATAGCAATATTATGGCCACTCCAAGCGCATTTCTGCCCTCGGCGTTGCCGTGAGGTTTCGTATAAAGCCCAATGGCGATAACCGTCGCCGCGCGCCCTACGCTGTATGTACGAGTCAAAGCGTGCGAGGGTAGACGATGACCGCTGCTCAGTCTCGCCCGCGCAAAAGAGAGGAAAGCGGGGAGGAAGCGCGCAGTCTTCCGTCGCGCGCGAGGCTCCCAACGTTGCGGGACACTGAGTGGAGGGGGCAGCGTCAACTCCGGCTGCAAGTGCGCATGGCGGCTGCGCGCGGCCGTATCTTGAGAGCGATCTGCGTTGGGGTCAGCGTCTAGGTGCGTCGGCGGCTCGTAGCTTTGTGCGTGCTGCGTGCTCTCGGCGCTCACTTAGCCTTGAAGCGATAGATAGCGCGAATGTCACTTACCTCGCTGCTGTTGCCGCGTTTCCTCACGCCAGCATTTTGATAGCCAGTTTCCGCGGTGATCGAGTGAGATACGTTTATGTTTGCTTGTTCGCGCGTGACACCATGCTTGTTCATTTAGTTAGTATGCCTATGTTTACAAGTTTGTACGGCCGATAAAAATACTATCCTTACTTTTATAGCGCGTCCACTAATTTACTGTCGCCATCGATGCTTCGCCTTTCGGGCGGAAACTGCGACATTTTCCAAAGACTCTCTGTTAAAGCGCAGTGGTTTTGTGATGCCCCTGCAGCACGGTGACAAGCGAAGAAGTATTGTGTCAGTGTTCAGTGTATGTCGGAGAAAAGCGGTGGAACGGGTGAGATAAATAAATTCATACTTATCCCGTACCAAAAATACCCCAATATTTATTTAGGAAATTTCGACAACACACATCCATCCACTCTTATGGCTATACTACAGCCGCTAACTTATTGAAGTTGTAGTTTAGGTGTCGGCTTGCAACCCTTGAAGAGGCAAGTGCTGAACTTCCACTGTTTTCATGTTTTCAATGCGCGCGGTCGGCTTTTGCATCGATTAAAGTGCGGAGGTGTTTCGGTTCAATTAAGCGAACTAGGTCGAGAAATGTGCTGCAAACCCTGCTTGGCTTCGGAAATAAGACAAACAACGTCGCCATCGGTTTCGTTCAAAAGGCAACCGTTGTAAAGAAGTGTCTCATCTAACGCGTGGCAAACCTTAAGAAAAAGAAAGGGAAAGGAACACCGAAGCTTTCCGCACGAGTAAAAATATTTTTAGTGATCGGAAAAAGCTTCAAGTTACTTCAAGCCCAAGGAATGCTGTGAGACACTGCGCGCCCGACGCTTGCGTCGGCCGTTACTTAAATTTGACGCCAGATTGGCATAAAAGCAGATTGGAATAGTTTTACGTTGTGGGCCCCAGGACGCGATAGCCACTGAACCCCCGTTATAGATGGAAATATAACCGAATTCCGTAATTTATCTTAATTCATTGGCCTTACAACGCACGATAGAAAACACAGTAATAGCTAGAGACAAATGGTAGCAGCATGCTATTGGTCGTACCTCTTTACCATAGTTGATTCCAGATATAGGGCGCTCTCACGTAAAGCTATTCCAAACTTTTCTATTCCAATTCTGCAATCCGCCCTCCGCGATTGGTCAAACACTTTTTTGAACCACCCCAACTTCACCGGTATGTCACGTCGCGTCACGAAAACCGCGGGAGCTCCCCATCTGAAATGACGCATACACGCTGATTATGCATGACTGGACCGAACAAAAAGAAAAAAAGTCATTTCTGATTCGACGCCTTATTGCCATTAGCCCTCGGCTATTGGCCAAAAGTTTTCGGGCTGCACCCACTTCACCTGCTTGTCGGGCGACGTCACAAAACCGCGAAAACTCACCGTGTCAAAGTGAAATGTACCCGTTAAAGATGCATTTATATGCCGAATAAAACTGAATTTTTTTTTTCTGAATAGGCGCAGGCGTTCCAACAGGAATAGATTCCTGCCGCCGATCGCTCAGGCACTGGCTACATCGCACCTGCCGGAGAGCATGGGCTTATTTGCCTAGAATAACGCTTTTTGCGTGGCCATGTAACGTTTTCGAAAACTTTCGGCATGTCTACGACCTCGCTCTGCCAACTCTTCTTTGCTGAGGATCCGTTTTAGCGGCCTTCTTAACCTTCCGTTGCATGCCGCCGCGATTTTCGACTAGCCACCCCAAGCTAAGTAAGGGAAAGCGGACCAATCGCAGACGCTGGCACCACTCTCTTCGTCTGGTTATCTTTCTTCAGCACACTGGCTCAGCCAAACCCTCTCCACTTGATCGTACTCCACGCCTCTTGTCAGCTAATTAGATAAGACAAGCTGCTGAGTGTAGGCAATGTTATTCGTTTTTAAAGCAAGCAAAAGTGATCTCCTATAAACGAGGGAAGCGTTGAATTGGTCCGTTCAGACAACCCTGCCGGTCACCGCCGGATGCTTGTGTCGGTGGTTACGCAAATTTGACGTCAGGAGATTGGAATTAAAAGATATTGGAATAGTTTTACGTTATAGGGTTCATACTTACGTGACGTACCCTATGTAAACCAGTGCGTGTCTTTCGTGAGCCATTAGCCTCATCTTCGCTGTGTAGCCAATTTACGGTACTCAACAAAATCGTCCGTTCATGGTCATAAATGGCAGTGTGTACACGGGGTAACTGAAACTGAGGAAAAGCAAAGTGCTTTCACGCTTAAGTACAAAAACACTTCGGCAAGTATCAATGTTTGCAGGCTTGAATAGCATGCCTGCAAAATTGAAGCTGATGGAGTGCTGAAGGGCGCTGTTGCTTAAACTCACATTTTTATTTGCTTCGGCAGCCTGATCTCGGTTAGGTTTCCAGGCATTGAAGTAATGACGCAATATGAATCCCGACGAGTGCACGAACCTTCGAATAAGATGAAGGAAGTTAATTCGTAAGGTGGTGCTTCTTGGGTTGCATCTACTTTTAGTGACTCATTTTTATGGGACTGCGATACTCTTACAATTGTGCTATGCATCGTGCTTTTTGTTCTTGCTCCTCTTTTATTCTTTTAATCGCGCCTTTTTTTAACCAAGCCTACTAAACGTCTGGTATGAACCAAACATTTGCATTTTATTTCATCCGAAATAAATTTATCTTGACGTGTGTTTATTCTTTTTTTTCCTTTTATTATAAAAATAGATTTCAAGTACACAGAATAAAAGATTGTCCAGAATTTCCTAACGTATTTTGCAGTGTTTTTGATTGGTACGTGCTCTAGCACATTTCTTTAGAACATACAGCCCACATGAATAATTAAATAAGGACGAGACGGCTTCTTTATCTACTACAGTGACATGAGTGCAGTGCACACCTCTACACATTCCCACTGTCTACGTACGAAAGTTGCCGAGACGAAACCTACATCCTTTCTCAACACGTACACAAACACTCTTTATCCGCACAGTGCAGCAGCTTGACATCAGCTACTCGTGTAACGTGACCTGCGTGCTGGCTTTCTGTAACTTGTTTGTAAAGAAGCGCCGCGAGGAGAATTAGCTGCAGCGCTTTCTCGTTAAAAGTTGGCCGTAACCGTGAGCAGTTGTATTTCCCGAACCGAGATATCTCTTGCTTCTGCCGCTATGTTGAGCGCGTACGTGCCTTTTCCCGGCCGACCGTTTGCTTTTCGTTTCCCTGTGCGTTCGTATGGTGCTCCCACGTTTCCAATCCCATCTCCGCCCGAGCTCATTAGCTCGGGCGCATGATCTTTGAGGAAGCGCGTGGGCGCATCGCGAACACCTTCCGTGGCGTTAGAAAACAAAGCGCGGTACAGTTGGGGCGACAGTGCGTCGCTCGTGCGAGCGGTTACGGGCAAATCGCAGGACCTCAGGAACCGAGACGGCGCGCCCCGTCTGCGCTCCGGTGCGCAACGACGGGAAACGTGAGGCATCGATCGACGCTTTCCGAGGGAATACGCCGAGCACGCAAGAACTCCATCACCTCGCCCGCAAGGCACAAACTCAATTTACCTAGGCCAAGGCTCGCTCATCGGCACGATTCTGTTGTTGCGCCTCCCTCACGAATGGTGAAAAGGAAAGCTCCGTGACACGCCGAGGAACACTTCTCAAGCGCTGATCGTCAAAGGACTGTTTGTCTGAAAAAAAAATTACACTAATTAGTGGTGCACACGCGGTCGAAAATGTACAAGCCCGTCTTTCCCCCGTTTCATTGCCAGCGTTGTTGAGGTGAAACAATGCCATTGAAAGATATCATGTGAACTCTCGGGCATCACTAGCGGTGCGTCGCAAAGGCCAGATAGTTTTGCTTCGTCTAGTAGTCGTTCACACAAGTGACATGGCGATAACCGAAATGAACTCAAGTGTGGGACCACGGCATGGGTTTTCATCGTGCGTGTCATAATAATTTGGGGCACATTAGAATGCCAGGCGTAGACTACAATAATATAGACTGTCCAACAACGACCTCGCCGATGAAGCAGCTAGAAACGCGCACGAAGAAACAAGTCTTGTTTCTATACCTTTATCGAGGACCGACACAGCCCAGCACTATAAGCAAGCAAGCGCATGATTTTACATTGCAGAAGTGGCACACATCTGACTTCACTCACCATCGGTTGCGCTTCCTCGACTCATCTATACGCAACTGCGCCGGTTACCTAGTTACTAGCGCCGGTCACCGAAGTGAAGAAATAGTAATGTGTCGTTTGCGCCTGGGTGTTTCATTCACCAATGCGTACTCATTTTTGAGTGAAATTACCGATAACGCCGAATGAAATGCCTGTGGTGGCAAAGAAATTGTAGAACACCTTCTGCAGTAATACTGCCTGTCCTTTCAAAAAGAAAGGATTGACCTCCGCACACCTCCAAACCAGCTAGCTGGAAGAAATGTATTATTTAAAAAAATCTTGCGACCACGGTCTCGTATATCACAGCTGCAGGAGGCCGCAAAAGCCCTGTTGTGATTTCTGAAGGCTACTGGACTGAGCGACCGTCTCTGATAAAGAACGCAGAACTTCCTTAGCTCGTCCTTAGCTCGTATTCGTCAGGCAGCTGTTTATATTGCGTACATACATGAAACTACAAGTCTGCCGAGAGTAAATACGGCCGTGAACGAATGAGCGTGGTTTAATTTGACTGTTGGTCTATTTCTTGCAGGAAAATGAAGCGCTAGGGAAATTATTGTCTTCCCGTTTTCGTCTTACGTGTCTGGTTTACAATATCTGTGCATTGAGCTGAGTAATAAAATATGAAACCATACATTATCATGCCACGTTGTAAAGGCGCGGAAACAAATGGTACCGAGCACGTAGACTCCAATTGTTCTGTGTCCGTCTGTTTGAGTTCTCTTACAATGAATCTGTGCCAACTAGACGAGCTCTCTACTCTCTTGCAGTTATGACGACAAGCTGGGCCCATGTCGAAAAGAAGAAGCAAGTCCAGCAGCATGTTACACTCCCTGTAACAATTGAAGGCGAAAGCCTGCCGCACACTTGGTAGTGCATTAAGTTATACACTTGGCGACCAGACTCCTTGCAAGACATAACGAGCCGCAGTGTGAAGTGCACGTCTGGCGCTTTAGGTCGACCGCCTCAACAACATATGCGAGCACTTCATGCACTATCTAAAGGTGCAGCATGCTTGTAGCCAGTAAGTGTTACAAACGTGTAACACACGCCGAACGCAATTAAGCTGCATCCTCTCAGCAGGGGAAAGCCGCGGTCGAACGCCTTGCTCCCGCTGCGTCCCACGTCGCACCTCGTCTCTCGCTTGGCGAGCATCCGAGACCGACCGCACAATCCGCTAGGTTCCGCGCGAGCGTCCTCCATGGCTGTTTAGCTTGTTTCACATGCAAGCGAAAATGCTCGCGATTCCTGCCGCCGCGACGCAGAAACCTGTTTCGTGCGGCGGCGGCACTAGCGGCGGGAGCGGCGTGGTTCGGGCAAGTTGGAATTTCATCGCGGCGGCACCGCTTCCGAACCAATGACGGCCCGCCTCGCCACGTGACCAGTGGAGGACTAGTGCGGGAAAGCCTGCGCATAGGACGATGTTTATTTACTTGCTACACGTGGTACGGGCAGCATGCCAAGATAGCTTTTGGACGAATTGCTAATCAGTGAGGTTTCCAAACGGCCACGGCTGTGGAATGTGAAATACAACTTCCGCAATAGAGGAGTCTCTTTGGGAAGAAGTCAGTGACGCCTATGACACCGGTAAGCAAAAACGCCAGTTGTACCGAACTGCAAGATTGTCAGTGTTGTTAATATTTTTTAATGCTGCAGACCCTTGAACGGCATGACGATGCTTGTCTTAATGTAAACTTTCTCGCCTCTCTAGCGAAACGCTGAAGCTTATCGGAAACTCGATCTTTGTCGCCGCCCAGACTTCGTGCGCTTGCCGTGATTCGCACAGCAGCGCTCTTCGTCGCGCTCCTGCACGCGTTCGTATATATTTATTGTCCCGGTTTACGCACACATCACACGCTCCTTGGATTTTTTTCATTATTGCATGCGGTTGTTCTGCGCACTCGAGTTGTACAACTATTGCTTTAATTACGCAGCCGCGAGAAAAAGAAAGCTGGCATTCCTTTAGTTGAGCCGCGGGATCGAATCCCGGCCACGGCAGCCGCATTTCGATGGGGGCGAAATGCGAATACACCCGTGTACTCAGATATAGGTGCACGTTAAAGAACCCCAGGTGGTCGAAATTTCCGGATTCCTCCACTACGGTGTGCCTCATAATCAGAAAGTGGTTTTGGCACGTAAAACCCTATAATTTTTTTCCTTTAGTTGAGTGGAAGCTTTAGCTCGGGTGCTCCAATCTAAATAGATGTAAGAGATGCGTGTAAGAATCATCATGTGCTGCTGAGCACGAGGTCGCGGGATCGAATCCCGGCCACGGCGGCCGCATTTCGATGGGGGCGAAATGCGAAAACACCCGTGTACTTAGATTTAGGTGCACGTTAAAGAACCCCAGGTGATCGAAATTTACGGAGTCCTCCACTACGGCGTGCCTCATAATCAGAAAGTGGTTTTGGCACGTTAAACCCCATAATTAAATTTTTTTTACTCATCATGTGGCGCACATAAATCCACCTCCGTCGACACGCTAGCGTCCATTACGGCACAGAACCATACAGTACCGAGCCGCTCGCGAGTTTGCGCGCCGCATAGGCGCATTTTGTAATTTTTTTTTTACAAAACAGCACAAAGATAAAAGGTAAGCATGATTTAGATGCTTAAAACATAGGATATGTACCTATAAAATAAAAATTTGAAAAGCAGGGACAAGACAATGCTTGTGTTTGTAGTCGTAAACTACCGAAACTGGCTGAAAGTCCCGTGTTTTTTGCCAGTAACATTGATATTCGTAGCGGCGGAAAACACGCGGCGGCAATGCATGTGAAACGAAACCTCGCGAAAAGCTTCGCAGCGCCGCACCGCTGTTCGCTCCATTCGCTCAATCGCTTGCGTGTGAAACAGGCTTTTCGGTGGCTTCGCAGTCGACTGTCACCACAACCGCCGCCGCGTGAGATCAGCGACGCAACACCTGTTTTTCTGAATGCGCGCCGTCATTCCCCTCTTCACACGCCGCTTGCTCGGGGAAGGTCACGTGGGTTTTTGTACGACTTTTCGGGCCTGTCGGTTTTTGCTCAAGGTCACCACGCAATGAGCCACTTAAAGACCCCCTCACCAGGCCCGAAAGCAAATTTTCGTTATACGCTGGAAGTTGTTACGTGTCCTCTAGGGAGCGTTCTGCGGCAAACATTTTTCAGATCGGCTCATTAATAGTTCAGATAGAAATATTTCAGTGCCGCGAACCCATGATTTCAGGAGGCGGGCTCCACTGCCAAGCAAGACGCTCTCTCCACTCGTCCCGTCTGTCCAACACCACCTGGACAAGCATAGATGGTGTTGGTCTAGCCTTCGCAAGCAAAATTCCTTCCCTGCGTTCAGCCATACCAGAACTCGAGGATCGCGTGACGCATACGTCACAGGCCCCGCCTTCATTTTTCTTTCCTCGCTTTTTTTTTTTCTGCACTATGCATTTCCGCCGACCGTGTCGCGCGCGAGCTGTTGTCTCGTTCGCGCAGCGCACGATTTTGCGCGCTGTGCACAAGGCAACATGATTAGCGGTATAATTCTGTGCTACACGAATACTGAGGCTAACAAGCGGATCGCAAAGCGTGACCACGCGCTGGACCACGGTAGAAAATGGCATAGTTTCGGTACCTGCGCACTTGACCGTACGACCGTGGGACGACAAGCTCGGGCCCGACAAGCAGACGAAGCGGAAGTACATCTCTCTTGCTTCGGTGCGAAGTAAAACAAAAAACACGCAGACATTCCGTTTGTGTGTTTTATTATTTCTCTGAACTTCAATTCGTCAATTCAAGCAACAGATCGCACAGATAACAGAGGTTGTCTTGAATAATGATCGAAGTCACGTGTCACCACGAGTGACGTCACACTGCGGACACGATTACGTAGGCGCAGGGGCACGATTACGTCACCGTCCCTCTCCGGGCGGATTCGCCGCGAGTGAAGAGGGAAACGGCGTTCGGATTGAAATTTCAGGCCCTTTCGCGGTGCGTAGTGATGTAATTCTTTGCAAACACGATCGTTGGCGCGCATTGTGCGCTCTGCGCTTGTCAGCTCAAAAAGGCCAGAACTGTTGAGGGGCCCTTTAAGAGGAAGCTTTAGCTGGGGTCATCATCATCATCATCATCATCAGCCTAGTTACGCCCACTGCAGGGCAAAGGCCTCTCCCATACTTCTCCAACTACCCCGGTCATGTACTAATTGTGGCCATGTTGTCCCTGCAAACGTCTTAATGTCATCTGCCCACCTAACTCTCTGCCGCCCCCTGCTACGCTTCCCTTCTCTTGGAATCCAGTCCGTAGCTCTTAGTGACCATCGGTTATCTTCCCTCCTCATTACATGTCCGGCCCATGCCCATTTCTTTTTCTTGATTTCAACTAAGATGTCGTTTACCCGCGTTTGTTGCCTCACCCAATCTGCTCTTTTCTTATCCCTTAACGTTACACCCATCATTCTTCTTTCCATAGCTCGTTGCGTCGTTCTCAATTTCAGCAGAACCCTTTTCGTAAGCCTCCAGGTTTCTGCCCCATATGTGAGTACTGGTAACACACAGCTGTTGTACACTTTCCTTTTGAGGGATAGTGGCAACCTACTGTTCATGATTTGAGAATGCCTGCCAAACGCACCCCAACCCATTCTTATTCTTCTGGTTATTTCAGTCTCATGATCCGGATCCGTGGTCACTACCTGCCCTAAGTAGATGTATTCCCTTACCACTTCCAGTGTTTCGCTACCTATCGTAAACTGCTGTTCTCTTCCGAGACTGTTAAACAGTACTTTAGTTTTCTGCAGATTAATTTTCAGACCCACCCTTCTGCTTTGCCTCTCCAGGTCAGTGAGCATGCATTGCAATTGGTCTCCTGAGTTACTAAGCAAGGCAATATCATCAGCGAATCGCAAGTTGCTAAGGTATTCTCCATCGACTTTTATCCCCAATTCTTCCCACTCCAGGCCTCTGAATACCTCCTGTAAACATGCTGTGAATAGCAGTGGAGATATCGTATCTCCCTGTCTGACGCCTTTCTTTATAGGGATTTTGTTGCTTTCTTTGTGGAGGACTACGGTGGCTGTGGAGCCGCTATAGATATCTTCCAGTATTTTTACATATGGCTCATCTACACCCTGATTCCGTAATGCCTCCATGACTGCTGAGGTTTCGACTGAATCAAACGCTTTCTCGTAATCAATGAAAGCTATATATAAGGGTTGGTTATATTCTGCACATTTCTCTATCACTTGATTGATAGTGTGAATATGGTCTATTGTTGAGTAGCCTTTACGGAATCCTGCCTGGTCCTTTGGCTGACAGAAGTCTAAGGTGTTCCTGATTCTATTTGCGATTACCTTAGTAAATACTTTGTAGGCAACGGACAGTAAGCTGATCGGTCTATAATTTTTCAAGTCTTTGGCGTCCCCTTTCTTATGGATTAGGATTATGTTAGCGTTCTTCCAAGATTCCGGTACGCTCGAGGTTATGAGGCATTGCGTATACAGGGTGGCCAGTTTCTCTAGAACAATCTGACCACCATCCTTCAACAAATCTGCTGTTACCTGATCCTCCCCAGCTGCCTTCCCCTTTTGCATAGCTCCTAAGGCTTTCTTTACTTCTTCTGGCGTTACCTGTGGGATTTCGAATTCCTCTAGGCTATTCTCTCTTCCACTATCGTCGTGGGTGCCACTGGTACTGTATAAATCTCTATAGAACTCCTCAGCCACTTGAACTATCTCGTCCATATTAGTAACGATATTGCCGGCTTTGTCTCTTAACGCACACATCTGATTCTTGCCTATTCCTAGTTTCTTCTTCACTGTTTTTAGGCTTCCTCCGTTCCTGAGAGCCTGTTCAATTCTATCCATATTATAGTTCCTGATGTCCGCTGTCTTACGCTTGTTGATTAACTTAGAAAGTTCTGCCAGTTCTATTCTAGCTGTAGGATTAGAGGCTTTCATACATTGGCGTTTCTTGATCAGATCTTTCGTCTCCTGCGATAGCTTACTGGTTTCCTGTCTAACGGCGTTACCACCGACTTCTATTGCGCACTCCTTAATGATGCCCATGAGATTGTCGTTCATTGCTTCAACACTAAGGTCCTCTTCCTGAGTTAAAGCCGAATACCTGTTCTGTAGTTTGATCCGGAATTCCTCTAGTTTCCCTCTTACCGCTAACTCATTGATTGGCTTCTTGTGTACCAGTTTCTTTCGTTCCCTCCTCAAGTCTAGGCTAATTCGAGTTCTTACCATCCTGTGGTCACTGCAGCGTACCTTGCCGAGCACGTCTACATCTTGAATGATGCCAGGGTTCGCGCAGAGTATGAAGTCGATTTCATTTCTAGTCTCACCATTCGGGCTCCTCCACGTCCACTTTCGGCTAACCCGCTTGCGGAAAAAGGTATTCATTATACGCATATTATTCTGTTCTGCAAACTCTACTAATAATTCTCCTCTGCTATTCCTAGAGCCTATGCCATATTCCCCCACTGACTTGTCTCCAGCCTGCTTCTTGCCTACCCTGGCATTGAAGTCGCCCATCAGTATAGTGTATTTTGTTTTGACTTTACCCATCGCCGATTCTACGTCTTCATAAAAGCTTTCGACTTCCTGGTCATCATGACTAGATGTAGGAGCGTAGACTTGAACAACCTTCATTTTGTACCTCTTATTAAGTTTCACAACAAGACATGCCACCCTCTCGTTAATGCTATAGAATTCCTGTATGTTACCAGCTATTTCCTTATTAATCAGGAATCCGACTCCTAGTTCTCGTCTCTCCGCTAAGCCCCGGTAGCACAGTACATGCCCGCTTTTTAGCACTGTATATGCTTCTTTTGTCCTCCTAACCTCACTGAGCCCTATTATATCCCATTTACTACCCTCTAGTTCCTCCAATAACACTGCTAGACTCGCCTCACTAGATAGCGTTCTAACGTTAAACGTTGCCAGGTTCAGATTCCAATGGCGGCCTGTCCGGAGCCAGGTATTCTTAGCACCCTCTGCAGCGTCACAGATCTGACCGCCGCCGTGGTCAGTTGCTTCGCGGCTGCTGGGGACTGAGGGCCGGGGTTTGATTGTTGTATTCATATAGGAGGTTGTGGCCAAGTACTGCACCAGGGTGGCCAATCCTGCTCTGGTGAGAGAGTGCGTTACCGGTTCTGGTCACCGGGATCAGGCCGCACTCCAGGCCTGTTTGTGCAATTTTCTCAACACACGTTTTTTTTTTTTTGTATTTTCCGGTGAAGAATAGCGCGGCACCGGGATTTGAATCACGGTCCTCTTGCACTGGAGACGGATACTCTACCGTCCCCGTAGGAGTTAAATTAAAAATTAATTTATGGGGTTTTACGTGACAAAACCACTTTCTGATTATGCACGCCGTAGTGGAGGACTCCGAAAATTTCGACCACCTGGGGTTCTTTAACGTGCACCTAATTCTAAGTACACGGGTGTTTTCGCATTTCGCCCCCATCGAAATGCGGCCGCCGTGGTCGGGGTCCGATCCCGCGACCTCGTGCTCAGCAGTCTAACACCATAACCACTGAGCAACCACGGCGGGTCCCGCAGGAGTTGTACGCCTCATTTAACCTACAGTGGTGCCCTACTTGGTCAGTCAAGGTGGACCAATCTGAGCTCGGTTATACCGCATGGATGGCACTCGGCTAGAGAACCTGGTATTTATGACCTGCACATGTGAGTGTGAGGCCATAAATATTTGAAGATCTATATAAATATATATATATATATATTTTTTTAGGAGGGTTCCCGTACAGTGATAAAATAAAGGAAAAGACATTAAAAGAAAGAAAAAAAAAGAAAAAAAGAAAGAAAAAGGGGCAGAAAAAAAAAGGAACATAACAGGTGATTTGAACTCGTGACCCTTCGATGTTGCCCAGAAAGATAGCTCAGTCGGTTGGTTCGTCAGGCCCCAGGCTACTTTCAAGCGCCACAGCTCCTGCTCCGAGCCTCACACTTACGTGGAAAGAGACTCATGTTGTCCGCGATAGGCCCAGAGGGCTATACTACGAGAGCTATGACTGATAGTTTTCTCTCTCTCTCTCTCTCTCTATATATATATATATATATATATATATATATATATATTCATCTCATCTATGGGATCGCATGCGCGCGCTGTTTCTTTGTCTCTGCGTGTAGTACAGTGAAGAGAGCCAGTTTAAGGGCGGAGAAGAAGAAAGAAGAGAAAAGCAAAAACTGCAGCGCCGTGGTTTTAAAGCGCACCCGTGGTAGAGAAACGGAATGCGATATAAGCGTGCGTAGCCATGATACGCACACGACAAACTGCCTTAAAATATTTAGACTTCAGGGAAAGCTTCCTCAGCAAACGATAGCACGGCAATCAGCACTCGAATATAATTATAACCCTAATACTAATTGTAAATATTCATCTCATCTATGGGATCTAATGCGCGCGCTGTTGCTTTGTCTCTGCGTGTAGTAGTTGAGAGAGCCAGTTTAAGGGCGGAGAAGAAGAAAGAAGAGAAAAGCAAAAACTGCAGCGCCGTGGTTTTAAAGCGCACCCGTGGTAGAGAAACGGAATGCGATATAAGCGTGCGTAGCCATGATACGCACACGACAAACTGCCTTAAAATATTTAGACTTGAGGGAAAGCTTCGTTAGCAAACGATAGCACGGCAATCAGCACTCGAATATAATTATAACCCTAATACTAATTGTAAATATTTATCTCATCTATGGGATCTAATGCGCGCGCTGTTGCTTTGTCTCTGCGTGTAGTAGTTGAGAGAGCCAGCTTAAGGGCGGAGTAGTTGGAAGGCATACTTTCTAGGAAAAATGGCCGCTCAAGGAGAAGAGCCAACTCGAGCGGCTTTAGAGGCTAGGAAAACTGCCTTAAAATATTTAGACTTGAGGGAAAGCTTCGTTAACAAACTATAACACGGCAATCAGCACTCGAATACGACGAGAGAAATTACTGAGACGTGGAAAATTCCCTTGAAAAAAAAAAATCTGGTTTGCTAGGCAAATGCTTGTATGTATTGAACCTCTTAAAAGATGAGGGGTGAAATATGCGCTCACCGAGAGGGCATCTTCGGCACGAGACATCCCCAAGGCACCTTACAGAGATGTGGAGAGCTTCGCGGCCGGAACGAAGCTTCCCTTCTCCGCCGGCCAAGAGGGGGAAACGCGCTTTCCGATCGCTCAAGGTTGCGCGGACAAAGCCTAACTCTAGCGACTAGGAAAAGCTTAACCAGGTGCGATGGCGGCACGCATAGCGTGGGAAGCTAGCCGCCAGAATAACTATACCAAGGACTGCTGCTGATGAGGGCGAAATACCTTCGTGTAATTATAATAACCCTAATAGGACTACTTTCGAAAAAAAAAAAGGAAACGGCCCAGAGGGCTATACTACGAGAGCTATGACTGATAGTTTTCTCTCTCTCTCTCTCTCTCTCTCTCTCTCTATATATATATATATATATATATATATATATATATATATATATATATATATATATATATATATATATATATATATATATATATATATTCATCTCATCTATGGGATCGCATGCGCGCGCTGTTTCTTTGTCTCTGCGTGTAGTACAGTGAAGAGAGCCAGTTTAAGGGCGGAGAAGAAGAAAGAAGAGAAAAGCAAAAACTGCAGCGCCGTGGTTTTAAAGCGCACCCGTGGTAGAGAAACGGAATGCGATATAAGCGTGCGTAGCCATGATACGCACACGACAAACTGCCTTAAAATATTTAGACTTCAGGGAAAGCTTCCTCAGCAAACGATAGCACGGCAATCAGCACTCGAATATAATTATAACCCTAATACTAATTGTAAATATTCATCTCATCTATGGGATCTAATGCGCGCGCTGTTGCTTTGTCTCTGCGTGTAGTAGTTGAGAGAGCCAGTTTAAGGGCGGAGAAGAAGAAAGAAGAGAAAAGCAAAAACTGCAGCGCCGTGGTTTTAAAGCGCACCCGTGGTAGAGAAACGGAATGCGATATAAGCGTGCGTAGCCATGATACGCACACGACAAACTGCCTTAAAATATTTAGACTTGAGGGAAAGCTTCGTTAGCAAACGATAGCACGGCAATCAGCACTCGAATATAATTATAACCCTAATACTAATTGTAAATATTTATCTCATCTATGGGATCTAATGCGCGCGCTGTTGCTTTGTCTCTGCGTGTAGTAGTTGAGAGAGCCAGTTTAAGGGCGGAGTAGTTGGAAGGCATACTTTCTAGGAAAAATGGCCGCTCAAGGAGAAGAGCCAACTCGAGCGGCTTTAGAGGCTAGGAAAACTGCCTTAAAATATTTAGACTTGAGGGAAAGCTTCGTTAACAAACTATAACACGGCAATCAGCACTCGAATACGACGAGAGAAATTACTGAGACGTGGAAAATTCCCTTGAAAAAAAAAATCTGGTTTGCTAGGCAAATGCTTGTATGTATTGAACCTCTTAAAAGATGAGGGGTGAAATATGCGCTCACCGAGAGGGCATCTTCGGCACGAGACATCCCCAAGGCACCTTACAGAGATGTGGAGAGCTTCGCGGCCGGAACGAAGCTTCCCTTCTCCGCCGGCCAAGAGGGGGAAACGCGCTTTCCGATCGCTCAAGGTTGCGCGGACAAAGCCTAACTCTAGCGACTAGGAAAAGCTTAACCAGGTGCGATGGCGGCACGCATAGCGTGGGAAGCTAGCCGCCAGAATAACTATACCAAGGACTGCTGCTGATGAGGGCGAAATACCTTCGTGTAATTATAATAACCCTAATAGGACTACTTTCGAAAAAAAAAAAGGAAACGGCCCAGAGGGCTATACTACGAGAGCTATGACTGATAGTTTTCTCTCTCTCTCTCTCTCTCTCTCTCTATATATATATATATATATATATATATATATATATATATATATATATATATATATATTCATCTCATCTATGGGATCGCATGCGCGCGCTGTTTCTTTGTCTCTGCGTGTAGTACAGTGAAGAGAGCCAGTGTTTAAGGGCGGAGAAGAAGAAAGAAGAGAAAAGCAAAAAACTGCAGCGCCGTGGTTTTAAAGCGCACCCGTGGTAGAGAAACGGAATGCGATATAAGCGTGCGTAGCCATGATACGCACACGACAAACTGCCTTAAAATATTTAGACTTCAGGGAAAGCTTCCTCAGCAAACGATAGCACGGCAATCAGCACTCGAATATAATTATAACCCTAATACTAATTGTAAATATTCATCTCATCTATGGGATCTAATGCGCGCGCTGTTGCTTTGTCTCTGCGTGTAGTAGTTGAGAGAGCCAGTTTAAGGGCGGAGTAGTTGGAAGGCATACTTTCTAGGAAAAATGGCCGCTCAAGGAGAAGAGCCAACTCGAGCGGCTTTAGAGGCTAGGAAAACTGCCTTAAAATATTTAGACTTGAGGGAAAGCTTCGTTAACAAACTATAACACGGCAATCAGCACTCGAATACGACGAGAGAAATTACTGAGACGTGGAAAATTCCCTTGAAAAAAAAAAATCTGGTTTGCTAGGCAAATGCTTGTATGTATTGAACCTCTTAAAAGATGAGGGGTGAAATATGCGCTCACCGAGAGGGCATCTTCGGCACGAGACATCCCCAAGGCACCTTACAGAGATGGGGTGCTCCTATCTAAATACCTGTAAAAAGAGAATTCGTTTTTCTCGGCAACCACTGCACCAAACTCGATGAGTTTTGTTGCATATTAAGAAAAAGGTTAAAAGCTAGTGACTGTTGGTTTCGAATTTTTCATTTAGGTCGTCACATTTTTACTTACAATTGGCAAAAATTGAAAAGTTTCAGAAAACAAAACTATACGACTCCGTAACTCCGCAATTAAAATGATATCACGATTCTGTGAATTGCATCTCATCGTTCATCTAAAGCGGAAAAATTTGATATGCTATACATGAATCCCAAAATATTTAGTATTGAGTAAATACAGATTTTGCAGAGCCCTTGTACACGACGTAACAAATTCACGTAATATATAAATTGACATATGGAATTTGTACGCTTTGAATGATCTAATGGATGTCGTTTACGGAACTGCGCTTTCTGTTCTTGAAGGAGAGCTCTTGGTTTGTAAACTTCGTGCTTCTATTTTTTTCGAACTTTCACATCTTTGAAAATTATTTCAACAAAATTCAGGCCCTAAATCTACATTCCGCTTCGAACAATCATTAGAATTTAACTGTCTCTTTGAAATCCAACAAATTTCATTAAAATCGGTCCAGGGGTTAGTTCAAAAAAACGGTTTTGCGTTTTACATGTATTTGAATAGGCCGCGTCGGAATAGGGCCCGAGCTAAAGCTTCCTCCTTAAGACTTTCGCCTGAACAAACAGAAGAAGGGGAAATAATGTGAACGGCGCTGCTTTAGGACGCTAGGGAGGTGAAAACCATAGGGAGCTGCAATAGGGACGTACAAACGCCGCCAAGTGACTTAATTAGCGCATAAATATAACAATTAAGAATTTTAGAAACTGGCTCAGGTTGTGTTGTACTCTGCGTTTTAAATAGCGTCCCCTAATTTGGAGACTACCCCCCCCCCCCCTCCCGCATATCTAAAGCTCGCTAACAATAAGCCGACACTTATTTCAACCAAATTAAACTAAGGAGCTGCAAAAAGTGAAATACGTGTAGTGTTTCATGGAGAAGGAATCAAAAGTCGCGATTCTGCAAAGCTGCGGCCATATTTTCCAATTATACATTTCATCTCCTTCCTAACTTTTCGCCCGCCATGATTGGTTCGAACGCTGCCGAGCCACTCATATATAAGGAATCTCTGACGCTGACTTGTATTTTAGCAAATACTTCTGGTTCTGGTACTGCGGCGGTACAGTCAGCCTCCTACATCGAGTATTAATATGTTTGCTACGTCTGCGACAATTTATTTTTGATTGATTGATTGATTGATTGATTGAGTGATTGATTGATGGATGGATGGATGGATGGATGGATGTATGGACGGACGGACGGACGGACGTTATGAGCGTACCCTTTGGAACGGGGCGGTGGGTTGCGCCACCAAGCTCTTGCTATTATATTGCCTAATGTCCTACCTAGGTTAAACAATAAAAAAAAAACACTATGAACTACCACACCCAAATTTTCTGATCCCCTATTGCGAACTGTGCTTTTGTACGTCTTTGTCTTTTGCCATTTCTCTACTTTTCTTCCACCAATCCTCCAATCGCCTCTTACTAATGCCTATTGCGGACATGCTTACTTTACCACTGCTCCCGCTGAACCCAAGGGCTTCAAGGAGGCCAGTGGTGCCTAAATCGGCCGCTGGGTAGACGTCTTCACATTCTAATAAAACATGCTCCATAGTTTCCCTAGCTTTACCGCAGCAAGCACATGTTTCTTCTTCCATCTTATATCTCGCTTTAAAAGTGCGTGTTCTAAGGCATCGCGATCTCGTTTTTTTCACCTTTTTCACGATGGGAGAGCGCCTCTAGCGGCGAGAGCCGAAAGCAAATACGGTGGCTCTCGGTTGACGCGGCGGCGTGACAGCCTTTGTTGCTTTGCGTTGTGCTGTGATTGTTGTGTGGGAGGTTTGTGAAGTTACTCCTGTTTAAAGTTTTACATATACGCAGTACGCTTGCATCGTCACCGCTGATTTTCGTAGCCACCTGTCGACTCTTGCGAAGCTTTCTTCGATATATTTTCTATTGAAGACTTCAAGAAACTTCACGACTCCGGCGGTCAGTGGAGCTGCGATTTGGAGTTGGTGCCGCCAGTGACTGACAACATGATCGACAGCCATTTCGGCGAGACACACCGGCAGCTGCATAAAGGCTGGATGTTCAAAGAGGAAATGTACATTCGCCGGATCGAGTATCTGATGCGCGGACAACCAACAGGGACCGAACTTGTGTTGCGCAGCATATGTTTGTGCTCGATGAAAGCTGGCCACTACAAGCCAGTCGTAACGCTTGCTGAAGGCGGAGCAGGGGCCATCGTCCAAGCATACTGCGATCGCATCGCTGGGTAAGTACATTTTTGGGGGACATGAAATGCTGCGCACGAATGTGCTGTCCGCCCTTATGATGTAACACTGAGCGACGATGTGTCCTATCAACGGTGTGTTCGCGAGGTGGCGGCGCGGTCACCGTCTCTACGCGCAAACAGCGCTACGGCTCGCTGTCGGGAAACATTCATTTTTCGTTTACAAAGTGAGTCCAGCCGCAGACTGCGGGCGATGCTTGCCGTGAAAGCATTCACATGTCACTAGTTCGGGCCCATTGGTCAAGAGTCAGCAGCTATGACCTTGCGAAGAGTAGTTCGGGGAGAATAGTTCTGGTGATTATTTGATGTTCCACCGTATTTGCGCAAGAAAAAAGATCCCGCCCGTGCACAAACCGTTGGAGCTATCTATATCATGAACGGATAACCGCGCCTTCGAGAGCCTTGCCCGTGCAGCTAGAAGAAAAAAATGAAAATCAATGAACGCTCTCACTGAAATGTAGTGCAGCGAGTCCGCGTTTCTGAAATATATAATCTGTAACGAACATTAGCTTTCTCTTTCCGTTTGTTTTGCCCACTCACAGGAGCATTTAACAGGCATCTAAGTGTGAATACTTTTTTTTCTGATTTTCCTAGTCAAAGCCAAAGGTGCCAGCATATAGCTGCATTGCTGTTTGCCATTCGAAGTATCCAGAGGCCGCCTTGTACGAGTGTCCCGTGCAGATAGATGGCACCAACACAACGTAAGGTTAATGTTTTTATTCAGAACACAGTTCAAGTTAATCAGGTAAAATGAAGCGAACGGAATAAGGAGGTATGTAGTAGAACACAGGAAGATGTGACAAATGACTTCAAAAGGAGCTTTGGTATCTGCACTTTTCCTTGTAATGGTACCTTAATGTAGAATGTAAGCATGCTGTAGAGAAACACTCTATCTGAAGAGAGGTGAGCTAGCATGCTGATAGGATTCACAGCAGTTTTCAGTGTCCATCATTAGTCCAAAATAACCGCATGCGTAATCAAATGTCAAAATAGATCTAGGCCAGTAAGCTTTATAGAACATGTGTATAAACTGTATACAAGTCCCCGCATTCTGCTATTTTCAGGACAAAACCCTTGGCGCACGTCACCTTTAAGAAACATGTGATTAACAAGACGGTGCCCGTTAAGGCTAAACGACAACTTCCTCCTCATCTGAATCAATCTGGGCTGTTGAAGTTTAGGAGTGCGATTGCCACACATGCACCTGAGCTGGTGTGGAACCGTTACACAGAGAGGCCAGCACCAGTGAGAAATGTGAGCCCCATCAACGACACAGAGGACATGAATTCGCAGGAGTGCCTCACATTGATCGATGACTATTTCAAGCAGGTGTCGCTCACAGCTACCCAGAGGGCGGATATCTGTGCAATGACCGTAGGCCAAAATAGAAACCCTGCATGGCTCACAGAAAAAACCGGAAAGCTAACTGCTTGAAAGTTCCGCAGGATACTGCACTGCCTGGAGCCAGAAAGGCTTGTTAAAGAAATACTTTACCCTCGCAAGGAAACAATGAAGAATGGTGACCCCAGGCTCTACGGAATACAATATGAAGCAGAAGCGGTTGAAAAATATCTAGAATTGATGCAACTATATGACAAAAATATAGATGTCCTGGAAACAGGATTGCACATTCATGAATTACATTCTTTCATTGCCACATCACGCGATCGCCTTGTGAAAGATGGCAGTGAGGATGGGCTTCTAGAAGTGAAGTGCCCCGCTTCGAAAGCTGGCCAAAGACTTGTTGACGCCTGCTCTGACAAAGGTTTCTACTCGGCAGTAACCAATGGTGAGGTCACTCTGAAAAAAGACCATTATTATTACTACCAAGTGCAAGGACAGATGGGAGTCGCGAAGAAGCCATGGTGCGACTTTGTAATCTTCACAGACCATGCTGACCTTCAAGACTCCATATCAGTGGAGCGTATATATTTTGGCGAAGAAATTTGGAAAGACATCCTTCAGGGCCTGGTGTACTTCTATAAGGCTGCTATAATTCCACAACTGATGACACGACGTATCCGACGCCTTGGATTTCTTTATACTACAGGTGCAGGCTACGTGTCCTACAAGAAGTAGGCTCTGGGGTTTTATGTAGTTGATCATTGTTATGAGGACAATTTGAAAATAACTATCAGAAGGCTAACGCACACATAGTGACAGTGTAGGGCGAAACACCTACATTGCAAAAGTTAGCTATAGCACTCGGAAGGCAGCGTAGCCACCTGCATTTTCCTTTTGCACGCTTTATCACTTACCAAGCATATTCTCGCACCAAGGGTGGTGCTTTTGGTAGCGTGAGAAGGATATTTAATAATACGAGGGGAATCATTTTTCTCTTTTGTTTCAAAAGAAGCATTGTTGAAACAAAGCGCAAGAGTCGCCTTTATTTTATGACAATGTGCTGCATGCTTTGTGGTAGATTGTTCCTTTGCATCATAAAACTTTGGTGCATGACGACACCTTTTAAGTGCTCTGAAATATTATATCGCATGCTTTCGTGTTCTATTACATGGTGTCGGTCTCCACTTCCTTCCCATTATTTATTAGTGGTCGCCTAAAGTTTGAGAGAAATACACATGTGAAAATTGCGTCTGCTATGTCTAACATGTTTATAGGTAAGGGTCCGTCCAATAAATGGAACTCCTTGATTCTTCTTATGACGCTTTCAATGTGCACCCGTGCACTTGCAACATGCTTTGTGGCTTCAACGTCCTCAGCACTCACCTGCGCTTCTCCAGGAATACGAAATGGAGGCATATGAAGGACAACAACACGTGGGCAGAAGGTCATCTACCTTGAATCCCTTGTCAACCATGATGCCATCTCCCGATTCGAATAGATCAAGTACTTCAGACTGTTGCACACTAGCTCTATCACTGGTACTTCCCCCATCTAATGGCGACACAAAGCTAACATAGCAGTAAGGTGTTGCGTCTACAACACATTTCATTGTGTTTGCGAACTTATAGTGGGAGAAAGTTCGTCCCTGGGCAGTTAAGCTTGAGGGCTTTTGTATACGGATTTCTGTTCTGTCAAGTATTATATGCGTGTTTGGGTACCGTCTAAAATGAGGTGGCATGTGCTGTCGTACTTCAGGAAGTGTGGGGAAGCTAGTTATTTCAGTGAGAACCTTCTGCAATGTAAGTACCCATTCTGAATATATACGGCTGAATGATGGCATTGAAATGAAAGAATTGCGAGCAATCTCTCGTGTGGCCATACCTGTCCTTGAGCGAACTAGTACTGCATACATCTGCTCGGCAGCACTGAGTGACCTGCTCTTTATGTCTATTCAAACCGAGGTTTATTGTTCAAAACTAAATTTAGTATATAGACAGAAGGCCAGTCCTGTGTAATATAACATATGCTCAGTACCTTGCATGTTATCGAGGCACAGCGTTGTAGCCTTCAGCTCGTAGTAATGTGCTTGCCACTGTATTGTTTGTTCCTCAGCAGCTTTTAGTTGTACTTCTAGCTTTTGCATCTTCTTTCTTTCTGCATTTAATTGGCTTTCAAGCAGCATAATACGCTCTAGAGGGAAATTATTTGCCTGACAGCTCTTTTCATGTTCAGCTGGTACACTATGCAATGCCACACTATCTTGACAGGTCTTAGAACCTAATGACATTGCACTTTCTGCTCTGCTTAATGGTGTTCCTTGACCAAGAGGTGGAATAGATACCCCGGCAACTGGTTGGCAATCCTGTGGTGCTCTATTTTGGCCTGCTGCTATACTCGGTGGGTTCCTCTGTCCAACAGCTGATGTGGTTGCACCGCTGCTGGCTTGGCTACGTGCATTTGCCAGTCTTGAAGCTGATAAATAACATTAAAAATATATTTCACTACAGTGTAACAATGTGCGATTTAAGACTAATAAAATAGGTGCAACATCAAATATAAAAACTCTGTACTACTCGTAAAGTGAGATTAAGTGGTCACTTATTTATAAGAGAAAGACGCATTAAAAATGGGTTGGTGTATAGCGAAGGGAGCATCTAGCTGCCGATACCGTAACTGACTCGCCCAAGAAGACAGCGTGAGCTATTTTGCGGCAGAAAGAGCAATCAACACTCGCTATTCAGGAAGCTTCACTCGCAAGTACTGCACGATGCTGCTTGGCATCGGCAATCGCACGACAGCCGGCGTATTCAGCATTACGCGGGTGATTTCATAATAATGAAAGATAGGATCAAGTGCCGATTACAAAATGAAGAAAGATTGCTGCAAGGTCGCAAATGCTGACAGTTAACGAACCTCAAACAGCGTCACACACAGCCTATACCTTGCCGTTTCTTCACTCTGTCAAAGCAAGCGATTGACCCAGGGCATCTCATTGCCGTGTGCTTGAAAATCGATGGTACGTAGTCCGGGTGGGGCATAAATCGTGAGGGCACTCCTGAAATAAAAGGGAATGGCTAAACATCTTCTTAAGTGTTTCTGTTATTAACGCGTGCACGACACAGGTCACACTGCGCTAACACAACCGACATTGCGTACTAAACAAATGCACGATCGCCGACCTGCCACAGTCCCGCTCGGAAAGAGCTCGAAGTTACACTTATGGGCTCAGCAGACACGCTGTTCATCAAGTAATAAGGAATATCAAGTCACTGTTTCTTTCCCTGTTATAAAGTGATTGCTGCAGACGCGGGAGTTCGCTGTCGGTTCCCACGGCGATCCGTTGGCGTTGACGCGATGTATTGCTTGCACCCATTTCTTTCGTCTCGTTGCCTGAAGCGTCGCGGCAAGAAATCTAAACAAATCGCACGTTTGGAGGCTTTCCGCTGGCATTACTGCAGCCTACGGCAGCACATCGCTGTGTCATCGCAAAAAAAAAAAAGCTATGATCCCGCCTGCAAAGGAGCAGCGCGGCCACACGGAGAGCCCGTACGTACGTTCTTTGGCGGATGTCACCAAAAATGTTTCGGGCACTCGCCGCTAGTGGCTCTGTTAGAGCGCTTCCGGTGCGCATGCGCACAAGGCACCCATGAAAAAGGCCCATTACGTATTTTGGGGGTAACAGCTTTTTTTTTCTCCAACTTATAATACATACATATAGTGCCATCCTTTCTTTTTCTTTTCTACACGACGCACAGATGCGCAGCCGCATTCCCTCTCGCTGCCACGAACACACGTGCAAGGGAATGAGGAATATAATAGACTCAGCTTTGACGATGGTCTCGTGGCCGCTGCTTTTGCACCCGCCGGAAATTGCAGGCGGCTGGGTGGCGAACGTGCGTCGGTTCCTCCGGCCCGATTTACGCTGTGAATCGATCTTTTTTTTTTCCCCAGCCGTTCATGGCTACTCTGTAACGGTGACCCAAGTTTTCATTTTACAGGGCGGTGACAGGACAGCATGCCCTTCAAATTTCCGCGAAAATAAGACCGTAATTAAAAGGGGCTGCAATTGCCACGAGACTACATTTGTTATTTTCATGCTATGGCGGCAAAGAAACCGTGCGTTCCACATTGGTATTTTGGAGTTTATCGCTGTTTGCCTAATATATATATATATATATATATATATATATATATATATATATATATATATGTTTCTCTCTCCTCTGATCTGGTCGAAGACGGCTAAGCTTTGGTGAAAAGTAATGTCAATGTAATTTTGGAATATTATTGTTTTCAACTACAGAAAATTTCTTTTCCGCAGCTCTGCTTTAATAACGTAGCAGTGGGAGACTTACATATGCCAGACATACAGGGTGTTTCAGCGAACACTTTCAAAAATTCTTAAAGGTTGCCTGGGGCAGATAGCAAAATTCTAGTTCATGAAGTAGTATACTCGAGGTGGCCACTACTTGCACAAAAAATTCAAATGCATAATCGACTAATTAACAAAAATTCAATAAAGTTTTGATCTAATCACCTTACGAGCCATATTGCAATTTACAAATTATAGCCGTGGAGTTCAGACGGCGGATCAACTTGGAACGAATTCTCAGGATGACACCAGTTTCGAGATATTAATTCCCCAAATTTGCGGAAAAACACGGTGGCGTTCCAGTTACTTGCTTATCAAAACGTTGTTTTATGCATTCAAGCACAAAAGTAACTGGAACGCCAATGCATTTCTCCGCAAAGTTGGGGAATTAATATCTAGAAACTGGTGTCATCCTGAGAATTCGTTCCAAGTGGATCTACGTTGCGAACTGCACGGCTATAATTTCTAAATTGCAATATGGGCCATAAGGTAAATAGTTAAAAACTTAACTATTGAATTTTTGTCGATTATGCTTTTGAATTTTTTTTTTTTTTTGCAAGTAGTATCCGCCGCTTCCTGTAGAACCAGTTCATGAACTGGAATTGTGATATCTGCCGCAGGCAACCGTTAAAGACTTGTGAAAGTGTTCGCTGAAACACCCGGTATAACCTGCATCAAAAATACTGTGGCTGTAGTTGATGGAGTACTGACGTTTTACATGTCTTATCCGCGTTTTACCTGGCAACCAAGAAAGTGCCCGTATGGAAGCCTCACTATAGATGCTAGGCCCTCGTTGCGCCTCCTCCGAAGCTATGGCTTTGTGCCGCTGAAAACGAGCTTTCGAACTTGATTCCATGCACGTAGGCCGAGTGGTAGCATTCCAAGAAAGGTGTAATGGCAAAAACGCCTGGCTACCGTGATTTTTTACAGGCAGTTTGGATTTGTTCCTGGCCCTCTACTACAACATTGGTAACTGCCAATGTGAGTATTAAACATTAGACTGACGTGAAAGCCCGGGAATGGCTATTATTATTCGTGCGGCGTACACACCCTTGGTGAACGCATTGCTGAGCTCGCGCTGACGCTGCGGAGGAGTCTGTGAGCACGGAGAGGCTAGCGCAGGTATAGATTGGAGCATATCAGCGCGATGTCTCATGTTTGTTGGGTGCGTTCTGCGAGTGCACCTTTTAAATTGGTTTCCAATTTGTTCTAATATGTGCGGCCTTTGAGGGAAATTTCGGAGCGGTACACTAGAAGAAAAGTGGGCAGGTTAACGTACAAAGATAAATAAAAAAAGTACTTTTTAAAACGTCTGCCACAATCCTTCGGGGGAACCTTAGAACCGTTTTATGGGCATGAAAATTGTGCTAAAATGTTTTTCTCTCTCTCTCTATCGGAGCGCGTGTGTGCGTGTGTGTGCGTGTGTGTGTGTGCGCGTGTGTGTGCGCGCGCGTGTGTGCGCGCGCGTGTGTGTGCGCGCGTGTGTGTGTGTGTGTGTGTGACATGTGCGTGCGCGCGCGCGCGCGCGTTAGTTGATACAGTAGGCGTTGTGAGTAGAAGTTGTGACAGTCTGCGTGAGATAGAAGGGAATTTTCAGGACAAGAAGTTTCCGACGGAAGACGAATGTGCCACCAGATTATTCTGGTCGATGTTCGAATAAATGAAGTTGCCACAGGTCGGATAATTGGCACCCGGGAACCCGCGTTCAGCTATTGCGAGACGGAATAAGAACATCGCTAAAAGTGGGATCATAGTGTGCTGGAGGATAGCAGGCTATTATTGTACATGTAGGGGATAGCAACTTCGATTTCACAAATAGTATCTTGTGGTGAGAACTATAGAGTATCATAAACGGTGGCACACATTCTTTTACAAAAGTCAAGACTCCACAATCCCGACGTTGCGGCCCATCAAGACTGCGAATGACGTAAGACGT
The DNA here is from genome assembly GCF_023375885.2 of Dermacentor andersoni. Taxonomy (NCBI): domain Eukaryota; kingdom Metazoa; phylum Arthropoda; class Arachnida; order Ixodida; family Ixodidae; genus Dermacentor; species Dermacentor andersoni. The sequence goes on along the minus strand of NC_092814.1, from coordinate 27,914,913 downwards.
CTGTCTGCAGTTCCTCATATTGAACTTATCCGTTAAAGCACCATTCGGTGAATATCGTCACGACAGCATTATCCACGAGTAGGGAGGCCATCGCATCCTTTTAATCTAGACACGCGGCCTCTGAGATTGGCCACTATTACTGGGGTGGCATGATAGGCTTGAGAACATGTCAATTTTGACCATGGGATGATGCACGGAGAAGGCCGGACGTATGAGATACGCGGCAATTGCGATTTATCTATTTAGACAATGAAACCAGTTTCGTAGTTATAGGAATATTGCTTCTTATCGATTAAAAATTCGTCAAATCGAACGTTGAAAGGCACTTTTCCTTGCTGAGTGAAGGAATGCAGCTTCGAGCGGGCTAACCACACATGCGCAAGGTTTTAAATTATCTTGCCTTATCTTTTAACTTATGTATATGACTCCGGTTTACCCGTGCTAGTGTAGATGTCGCTGTAACTCAATATAAAGGAAAAACAATAAGAATAAAGGGGAAGAGAAATGCAGCCATAATGAAGCACAGAGCGCGGTATACAAGGTGTTCCGGGGTATGCGGAAAGGTGTAATGTTTCCAAGACTTACTTTTGAAAATGCGGTTGTTGGCTTGAAATGAGGGGTACAATCAGAACTCGATGGGAACCAAAGGTCAGGGGGACGCCTCCCATTGGGCGCTCACGGGAAGACTACAAATGAAGATGTGCAGGGTGATATGGGCTGGACTAGTTTTGAAGTGAGGGAGGCTCACAGTAAAATTGACTATGTAGAAGGACTGAGGAATATGGAAGAAAGTTAATGGACTGGGAGAGTGTTGAGGTATCTGTACAGGAAAAACGTTGATTCACAGTGGAGGAAAAGAACCAGGAAGCTTACCAGCAAGTATGCGGCCTGTAGGGTGAGCAACACAGCAAGAAAGAACGTCAAGCGGAAAGTCAGAGAGGCTGAAATAATCTCATGGGTGGCGGCAATGGAAAAGAAACCTGTCATAAGTAACTACTTAAGAGGAAGAAACGAAATCAGGAAAGAAACAATTTACGATAACTCATAGGGAAGCTCATTACTTTTCGAAGCGAGATCAGGATGCTTTAGAACACACACCTATAAAGCGAGATATAAGAAGGAAGAAGAAGCATGTGCTTGCTGCGGTAAAGCTAGGAAAACGATGGAGCATGTTTTATTAGAATGTGAAGACATCTGCCCAACGGTCGATTTAGGCCCCACTGGCCTCCTTGAAGCCCTTGGGTTCAGCAAGAGCAGGGGAAAAGTAAACATGTCCGCAATAGAGATTAGTAAGAGGCGTTCGGAAGACTGGTGTACGAAAAGTAGGGAAACGACAAAAAACGGAGACGTACAAAAGCAAAGTTTACAATAGGGGGTCAGAAAATTTGGTTGTGGGAGTTCATGTTCTTTCTTTGTTTTTCCTTTTTTTTTCTTTTTTAACCTAGGTACGAGATTACACTGTATAATAGCAAGAGCTTGGTGGGGCAACCCACCAGCCCGTTCCAAAGGGGACGCTCATAACATGCATCCATCCGAGAAGGTATATTCCACGAAAGAAAAAAAAATGCTTTTTAAACTGACTGTCGTTATACGGACATTACGTATGTTCTTAAAGCTAGAGCTTAAGAAGAAGCTTTAGCTCGGGTGATCCTAATTAAATACATGTAAAAGGAGAATTCGTTTTTCTCCGCAACCACTGCACCGAATTTCAAGAGATTTGTTGCACTTAAAAGAAAAACTTAAAATCTAGTGGCTGTTTGTTTTGAAGTTTTGATTTAGGTCCTCAATTTTATTAAACATTGGTAAATGTCGAAAATTTTCAGTAAACGAAACTATCAAGTTTACAACTCTCTAACTCAGCAAGCGATTACGATATCACAATTATGTGAATTGCATATGATGGTACATCTAAAGCGGACAAAATTGTATGTTACACATGAATATAAAAAAATTGAGTGATATGGAAATACAGTTTTTGCCGAACCCTTGTACACAACGTAACAAATTCACGTAAGATATAAATTGACATATCGAATTTGTCCGCTTTGAATGATCTAATGGATGCAGTTTACAGAACCGCAATATCTGTTTTTAATGTACAGCTGTTAATTTGTAAACTTCGTGCGTCTATCTTTTTCAAACTTCCGAATTTTTCAAAATCTCTTTCATAAAACTTAGGCCCTAAATAAAAATTTTGCTTGCGGCAGTCACTAGAATTTAACTTTCTCTCTCAAATAAAACAAATTTCATTAAAATCGGTCCAGGGGCTATCTCAGAAATGCGTTGTTGCGTTTTATATGTATTTGAATAGGCCGCGTCGGAGTTGGGGCCGAGCCAAAGCTTCCTTCTTACGTGAATTTTCACTGGACGCGGAACGCGAACGAAACAACAAATAAAGTAAACAGGGTGGGTGCTATTCTCTACAAAAGTATTTCTGTCTTCGCTTGTCCGCGGCTTTCTCCGCTATAGAAGAATGTATAGTCTAGCCTGAACCAGCCAGCCCAAATTTTTCCCTTTTACAGAATCTAGAAATAAGCATAGGAAAGCACTTGTGATTATACGCGTAGGCAAAGCTTATAGAGGGAGTAAACAAATAACTAAAGAATGTGCGTTTTCTTGTGCGCGATAAACGATGGAGAATCACAGGTTCGTATATAAGCCTCTGTTCATGTGATACGCGAGATGCTTTCACCTGTTCGAGCGAAGAACTTGAATTTACTGAGCAAAATTCTTCAGCTTCTTGAAGATGTTCGCGGAGCCCATTCTGGCTTCCGACGCCTTTGGCCGCTCTGGCTCACCACGCAGTAGGAAGTCATAATATACAAGTGCATTGGGTGGGAACACAAAAGCGGAGGATAATGACCTGTTAATGAAGTTGCTTTTTACAACCGTTCAACGAAGGAACTTAATAAAGCGGGATAAAAAAGCGAAGAAAATGAAATTTGTGCTCTTCTGAATATATTTTCGTTATTTAAATTTTCCGATTGCTTAATCGCTCCATGTAGCAAGATTTTACCTTCAGCTCAATTCTATTCCTCGCTTGTAAAAGGAAAGGCGGCATCGAAAGAGTGGTCGGCCCATAAGTTTTCTCGTTATTGAACAATTAATAAATAAAAACTCCATATCTAATTACCGTGGTTACTTTGGCACCCTTGGAGGTGCTATAGAAAATTATATATCTATGTAAAGAAGTGTCAGAACTGTCCGGTTGTCTTTCTACTACGGCGGCACAATGGCAGCGTTGTTTCGCACCTATTTTGCATATTTAGCACATTGAGGACTAAATCAAGCAACAAAGCGCTACCACTAAGCCATTTGGCCGATATTTCTTTTGCCGGTCGATGCGTTTCGGCGCTTGTCGGTTAATACCGCGCTAAGCCGAAAGACCACCCATGCAGTAGCGAGCGCTCTTGATGCGCTTCCACGAGATCTGGCTCTTTTTTCACGAATTCCTCCCGCTTTGCAATGGCCGCCAGCCCTGCTTGCGACGACTTGGGCTGCGAGGAGCAGATCGACCACCTCCCGTGCACCGTCACAGGCTAGGAAAACACTCTTGGCCATACTTGACAAACCGGACGATGGCCTCTTGTAGGAGGAGAGTCCTAGGACACTGGTCCGAACCGGGTTCAGCACTTAAAGCTTTAAGCGCGTTGTTCCTATACTTAAGGACATGTGGATTGTGTGACAGACCCTGAAAATTGTTGCGTGTTCCATTGTGTTAGTGTGCGCATTTTTCTTTATCGCTATTTTTATCCCTGCTTTGTTCACATCACCTTTCATTATCTCTGCCCCCTTTCCCTAGCAGAGGCAATCCAGCCGGTATTTACACTGACTAAAGCCGCTTTTTCTCTTCCTCCTCTTCCTGGATACTCTTCCAATGCATACATGCGCTAACTGGCGAGAGCGATAGGCAATGAAAAGCCATGACCTTCAGTCCCCGTTCAGCACTGGGGAAGGCGAGAACGTGAGCTTGTGCGCGAGCTTGTTCGCGAGCTTTGCAACGGCTATTTGAAGCTGGGCGATTAGTGAACGCGCGCCACGAAGACGGGGCAATATCTAACACAGGAGCTCCAACAATGGTAACATATCTTTTGTTTCGTGTTCAGACGAAGAGCCTTTCGTTTGCAATTTGGCTCAAATTACTCTGTGACTACACGTTTAGTGAGAATGGAAACACATTTGTGCAAAGATGGACAAAAGAAAGAAAAAAGGGTTCAGCAGAGGCTGACAGGTATATAACGGCCACACGTAGACACAATGGAACGCAATGAATGCGAACGACAATATAAGGACAGTAGAAAAAGAAGCGCGCCCAACGTACCGCTCGGCCGTCATGGACGTGATCGGGTTCACAGTAATTAGTTCTCCCATGGCGCGCATGCTTTTCTCATATAGCCCGACTCTTCGTCGCATGCTGAAAACATTGTTGCGTTTGCCCGCAGCTGATCGTGTTCCCGTGTTCTCGTGCCGTCTCCTAAAGAATTTCCCGGTGTCCACTCGTTAGGAGAGCTACCGGACACCTCGCCCACGCTGCTCCGGCGTACCATTTTTCTTTCGATTGCGGAGCCACTTGGAGCATCGCTTTACACGTGCTTTCTTATTTTTTGTCCGCCCCCCCCCCCCCCCCCCCCAAATTCCGTTGCAGAAAACCTAAGAGAACGGGCGAAAAGCAAATCACCGCCCTGAAAGGGGCCCGCGGCGGTTTCGTCCATCGATAAATATATCGAGCCAGCGCACCTCTCAAGGACCGAAATACCCTTCCCCCGCCACCTTCGCTGGGGCAGATGTAGCAATTACGGGCCAAATCGGAAGAACTCGGACGTCGAGAAACTGCCGGCGCTTTCATTTTCTCGTTCGTGTTTCTTTTGCCTTTGCACTTGCCGATGGCAGAGAGAGCGCGGGCTTCAGTGAAAAGCGGCCCGAGTGACGGGAATCGAGTGCGCTGGATTATCACCATGGCAATAACAGTCAGCGGCAATCATAAAAAGCAACAAGGCCGCGAGCTGTTTCGCGGGACGAACATTGGCGAAGCATGTAGGAAACAAAAGTCATCTGCCAAGAGAGAGGATAAGACGACGCGGCAACCGGCAAAGGTGCTTGCTTTGTGCGAGGCTTTCAACCTGTGCCCAGCAATCTGCCCCCCCACCCCCCCCCCCCCCTTCAATGCGTTGAGCAGAGCGATGAGAGCACTTGATGTTATAACTTGTATCGCTTGTATAACTTGATTGCTTCAATGTAATGTTATTTTGGTTTATTCCTCGTGAGATTTTTACGAGACGCAGTGTCAATAAAACAGCGATCCCAGCGATAACTGCATCGATAACACATTCGCCGGTTCATCGGATGCCCACCTGTTGAGCCTCGCGAAAGTTAGATAAAAATGACAAGGACAGACATGTCAGCTACACGTTTTGCATCGCTTACCGGGGTAGACCACTGTTAAAAGCGAGTGTATCATCGAAGTCTGCTTGGCATGCGTCACAGCCTTTTAAATAGATCGATAGGCCCGCCCTATCCTGCGAAAATTTCGTTGCTTGTGACAATGTCTATACCATGTCGGTTTCCCTTCAATCGGCACCTTTCGTAGTGATCCCGAGCCACTCGCGCTTGCATGCCAACTCAGCGGGATTTGGTCCGAGGGCTTTCTCAGCGAAATCGAAGCTGCGGCGATCTATCTGCCTCTGTTTTGCGTGACTGCATTTTTTATTAGCATTCTTTTTCTTTCTCTTTGTTATTTATTTATTTGTTTGTTTCTATTTTTTGCTGTTGGTGTACGGCATTCTAGGTGCTGACCACACCAAGTTGCGCTGGAAGTGCCATCCCGGCAGATTCTGTCTGAAAGGAAAAGCGCTAGACTCGCTCTTCTTGCCTCCGTCTATCTAATTTCGGTCGTTTCGACGACATGGAAATAGTTCACCTAAAGATTTGTATGCCGTTTCCGTGTGATATATGATTTACGAGCACAGCATCTCCGGAGGCCGCTTTGCTCGCGCATAACTGTGGTTTATACGTGTCAGCCTTCGACGTGCGACTAGGCATACCCTAAGAAATTAGGCCATTTCAGCACAATTCTCTCTCCTATATTTTGTCAACAGAGGCCCAGTTCTCGGTACTTAGTTTGACTAAAATAGTCTTCGTCGTATAGAATCAACATCAAAGCAACGTACGTCAAATAAACGGAATATTTACAATCGCGAAACACAATCTTTTTTTTTTTTTTACTGCAGCGACCAATGTTGCAGTTTTTTGTCTAAATTCGTCCTTTAAAGGGTGCTCGAAGTCTTTGTTTAGTAGTCCTATCACCCGTTTAGAAAACAGGAAGAGATGACACTGAAACAAAGTTTCAAACATACATTAGAAGCCAGAACTCCATTTTTTCATACAGGCCAGAAAGCTTTCTAGGCACATTCAAACTTTTCTTTCGTTGCAATGGGCGCCAGTGAGTGCCAGGTTAGAATTTTCTGTGACAAATCTCCTCATGTGAAAGCTCACTTCAAAGTGACAAGTAAGAGGATTAGCGGATAAACGCTAGTCGAACTGGGAAAGGCCCGACTAATGGCGCATAAATCAATCGCGCAGCTCGTTAAGTGCGTTGATCAAGTCATGAGAAACAAAGCTCTGAAAGAAAAAGCGTTATCTGCATAATGAGCTGTGGATTGTTTTCGCGTCCATCGCCCTTTTTTGTACCTTAATGCGTTCAGATTTTCCTCGTGTGGTATTACCCTCCTTCGATTGCCTTTTGCTTTCGATGTAGCACGTCAGTCAGTCGAGTCGCGCTCATATACGCGGAACGAATCGCCGCCCTTGCAAGCATCACCTTCAGCGACAATCATTGAGCTTCTCTTTCCACATGTTGTCTTAGCCAGTTTCAGATTTCAACTTGCAATTATGTTTACATTTGATAGCTGCAGAGCATCTGGCGGACACGGCACCACTGAATTGTGGCCTTCAACTGCTCGCAACTCTGAAAATCTGTACAGGGCTGCTTATATGGATGCGCGTCCTGTCACCGACGTTCAATCTGCGCGCACGTTCGTGGGATGAATGTGAGAGCGCCAAGTTTTAATATTTAGTGAATAGCACTGCAAATATAAAATCAGTGAACAAACGCTTGTGGCTGTGCACGCTTGTACAAAGTGTTGAGCAGATGTGAAGGTTTCATATGTTTTCCAGGCAAGAATGAAACAATAAACAATCTCCTGACTCCAATGACTCATTCCCTTAACTCAATAACTCCAAACAGCAGGTGTGACCCCCCCCCCCCCCCCCCCCCCCCAGCTGTTCGATATGGTTCAAGGCTCTCGCGTGATCTTCGTGAAGACCTCCTTGCTATTTCAAGACAGAAAGAAAAAAAGAAAAATCTGAGAGAGCTCTAGTAGCCGCCTGAACAGCTCTTCTGGACAGCGCCCAGAGGCTTCTATGCATTGTGAAGAAGCCTGCAATTCGAAGGTAGCAGCTGATGCGCCCTGCTGCTGCATTCTCTAGCATTCTCTTTGCGAATCCACGAATCTCTCAGACTAGCACGCGCAAAGCATTGTGAACGCAGATGGAGTGAGGGAAGAGCTTGAGGCAATGGAAGCGCGAGAACGTTGTAGGCACCGAGCCTCAATCAACGCTATATCGTATGGCGCAAGAGATCACACCGACAGGAAATCACTGTCCCTTGTCAGCGGTCATTGGAAGCATCGTCGTGAATTTTTTTTTATTGTGCGTACACGAATGTCACACAAAATTACAATTTGGAACAGAGCAACTTCTACAAAATCAGAACTAGAACTACGGCATGCAGCCGCTTGACTGCCAGCTCCCCAACATACATGACGAGCATCGTTTTCTACTTTATTTGATCCAGGACAGCTCCGCATTGCAAATATATAGTAATTGTGCAAAAGGGTGTATATATATATATATATATATATATATATATATATATATATATAACAAGAACGTTCATTTAGTTCTTGTTTTCCTTACGGACAGTTCTGATCGAAAGTTAGTAATATTAAGCGATTTAGCCAATGTGTCCTTACTGTTCAATGCGCCGTCTGAAGGTAAAACATAGGGCGCTATAATGTAAAGGTATTCCAAAGTTTTCTGTTACAATACTGTAATCAGCCCACCGCGATTCGTCAAAAACTTTTTTGGACGACCCCCACTTCAGCTGTCTGTTACGCGACGTCACGAAAACCGCGATCTGATGTGACGTGTACACACTGATTATGCATAACTTGACCGAACAAAACAAAAATAGTTATTTCTGATTCGACGCCTTTTCGCCATTAGCCCTCGGCTATTGGTCAAAAGTTTTGCGGCTGCACCTACTTCACCTGCCTCTCACGCGACGTCACAAAACCGCGAAAACTCACCGCGTCAAAGTCACGTGTACGCGTTAAAGATGCATTAATATGCCGAGCAAAAGTTAATTTTCTTCTGAATAGCCGCAGGCTGCCCCGTTCCGAAAGGAATAAAAGATGGCTGCCGCCGATCGCTCCGGCACTGGCTACTCGCCCCTGCCGGAGAGCATACGTTTATTTGCATGTAATAAACTTTTTGCGTGGCAGTGTAACGTATTCGAAAACTTTCGACACGTTTACGACCTCGTTCTGCCAACTCTTCTTTGCTGAGGATCCGTTTTAGCGTCATTCTTAAGCTTCCATTGCATCCCGTCGCGATTGTAGACGAGCCACCGCAAGCTAAGCAAGAGAAAGCGGACCAATCGCAGACGCCGGCACCACCCTCTTCATCCGGTTATCGATATTCACTGCAGTGGCTCTGCCCCATCGAATCCCTCTCCACTTGAGCATGCTCCTCGCCTCTTGTGAGCCAATTAGACAAGACAAGCCGCTCAGTGCAGGCAATGTTATTCGTTTTTCAAGCAAACAAAAGTGACCTCCTATGCACGAGGGGAGCATTTTATTGGGTTGTTCAGACAACCCTGCGGGTGACCGCCCGATGCTTGCGTTGGCGGTTACGCAAATTTGACGTCAGGAGATTGAAATAAAAACATATTGGAATAGTTTTACGTTATACTGCCCATAGTTACAAAATTAAAAATTAAATTATAGGGTTTTACGTGCCAAAACCACTTTCTGATTATGAGGCACGCCGTAGTGGAGGACTCCGGAAATTTCGACCACCTGGGGTTCTTTAACGTGCACCCAAATCTAAGTACACGGGTGTTTTCGCATTTTGCCCCCATCGACATGCGGCCGCCGTGGCCGGGATTGCCCATAGTTACGTTCTAGATGTAAAAGATATGTCTGAATCTTTTTGTGGGTGAATGTTCTGCACAACTATTGTTGTTTCTCTGCTGCTCTTGTCATATGATACTAGGGGCTTAGTCAAGCGACATACTGTTGTCTCTTGCCTCGGCTTCACGACAGCGATGTATTGTCAAATAAATAAATAAATAAATAAATAAATAAATAAATAAAGTGGTTGACTTGCGCAAAGCGGTCGTAGCACAAGGGGAGACGAACTGCGGCATGAATGGCTCGGTCCCCAGTCTTGCAAGCGGCGGGGGGCGACAAGTGAACACTTGCCGGCACGTTTTCTTGCTGATAGCTGCTGTTCTCAGTTTTAGCAGAGCGTCGTGGCAGCAGTGGGTCTGCGCCCCACGAAACTTTCTATCTGTGGTACTAGGAGTCCTCTATACCAGATGAAAAAAAATAATAATGATAAAATAAAGTGAAATAAAAAAACTGAGTTTTCAAAATGGTTAAACGTACGTGACCATCTATTTTGACATTTACAGATTAAAGTAATGTGCCCAAACCTCTATGGAAATATATATAATGTTTGTGTAACGACGAAATTGATTTGTTTTATTGGGATTAGCTGCAGGGAGAGAGCGTTTCATAGCGTTTGTCATGTCTTGACAGAACACTATTTCTTTGGGCGAATCCGGAAAGCAGACGCTACCCAGGGTTTCTGTGAAACACAAAATGATCCTTGGGTACTTACTGGAAGCACTGCCAGCTGCAGCAGTCGCGGTAGCTCAAGTGGCAAAGTACCGACCGCGTCATGTTGGGGGATATGTGCTTCAAGGGCATCCGGCGATTCTTCGATGTCCACTGATCTGCATAAAATTTTGAATATGCTGATTATCTGTGCCGAACAATAAAGCTGCAAGTCATTTAGTTTTCCTGAAAATGAATTTTAAAGATTGGCTGGCTGCCCTGTGTTTGTGACGTAAGAGACTACACCGCCACTGTCGCTGAAATCGCCGCTGTCTAGTTCGGAAGATCTGTAAAATCTGCTTGTGTCGTCAGGAGACATCATTAGCTTCGCTTCTTTGGCACTAGCACCACGTGTACTGCGTGCTCAGCACGCGTTCTGCGTGTTTACATTATGGTAGTTTAGGATCTGACGTCATAGACTCATCGCGACGTCACACAAAGCAGCTACCCGTTTCGGTTTCGGTTATCTCGTTTATGGGTTATTTAAAATTATTAATGAATTTCTGAGCGAACTGAACCACCCTACCGGTGACACGACTGTCAATGCCATTTGAAAATGACAATGTCCTAATATGGTTAAAAATGCCGGAGTTGCCCTTTAAGCTCTCGCCCAAGGCAATTTGCTTTTCTTCCGTATTATATAAAAAAATGTATTGAAGCACGTGAAAGCTAACGCCATTTATACTCTTCTCTACATTTATTACACATTTAAAGTCTTAAACATCATTTAATTTCCTTTACTGTTTTTCAGGCGTCGCCGTTTGTTCGCGTTATAGTGTGTGTAATTTATTATGCGTAAGAATAATGACCCGAAAAAATTATGGGTGTTAAAACCACGATCTGATTATGAGGCAGGCCGTAGTGGGGGGCCCTTCGGAATAATTTTGACCACCTGTGGTTCTTTAACGTGCACTGAATACACGGTACACGCGAGTTTTCGCATTCCAAAACCATCGTAATGCAGCCGCAATGTCCGGAATCGAACCGGCGACCTCGTGATCAGCAGCGCCACGCCATAACCATTGAGTTACCGCAGTAGGTGATGATGACTGAAAGAGACAGCCGAGTAAGGGAGGAGGCGGTCGGGCGAAGAGAGCATGGCAGACGGCAGGATGTGTTGTTTCGCCATTGTGTTTGCAAACGTTCTATGATACAGTTGATGGCGGAAGACAGGGAACCCCATTCTGCTGTATCACGGATCATTACGCCATGGCGGTACTCGAATGAAGAACTTCGTGTCTGCATAAGACCTCAGGGGGCCACACCAAACTTCGGCAAAAAAATGTACGAAATAAGCTATATGTCATGAGTCATGTACACGGGCAATGTTTTAAAGTGTGATTCAGCTTTACGCAGTTGAAATTCTTGATACAACTGCTCGAAATAAACAGCTTCGCTGAAAGTTTGGCTGTGATTCTGCAAGGTCGCTCAAGGCGGCTGAGTGTGCGTGCGTGTATGCGTGCGTACGCTTCCTGGGCTCCACTGTAGCAGATGCTGCAGTAAGCGTTTTGCCCTTTGGTGAGAAGGTGAGCGACTGAGCGTGCAAGGGGTGGCGGCAACAGATTTATATTGTTTTACCAAAATGACTGGGTGGACCTATAGGATTGCGCCCTCTACTTCTGCCGAGCATCGCCTTCCGCCGAGACACGCAGCGCTGTATGTGTCCCTTTGTGTCTTTTTTTATCCCGTCTTTGAATCGCGCTACCGTACTCCCCTTGAAGAGCATCTACAGTTTGGTGAGTGCGCTTTGAGTTTGATGTGTTTTGAGAGTTGCGCTTACCTAAAAAACCTTGGTGCTCGTGAAGTCAAAGGCATTACTTTGCAATTGGGGTACAACACACGGGCTCGTCAAACTGAGTATTGGTGTTGCGTGTCTCTAGGACAACGTTGCTAGTGTGGGAGGCATTTTCTGGCTCTCCTGCTCTGGTGTTCATTGTTGATTGTTCACGTAGAGTGACGCATGCGCTTCGCACTACGTTACTGATTGCTTTGTTTTTATAAGTTGTGTTGAACTGCGTCAGCACGCGAACTCGCTCCCGTAGCTCACAGACAGACATACAGAGAAGCGTTGAATAAATCCCCTGGTGAGCTGTTCGCAGATATGTTGCAGGGCAAGAGAGTGGCTACTGCAGTGTTGAAACTGCCAGATCATTTCCTTACTCCTGATTTGAAACGAAAGAACTTCTTCGCAGCCCGTAGGAGAGCGGAGCGGAAACAAGAAAGAAAAGGAAGTCCCTCTGCGAAAACTGAACAGGATAAACACAGTTATCCGACGTCACACAAGAAGGCTAAGACGAGATCAATGGGCTGCTTTCTCTGAAAACTTATCGGCGTGTACTGCAATGACAAGGATATGGGAAGTAATCAATAACCTAACCGGAAAGATTCGCATGCACATGTAATTTGAAGCAGTTGCTTTAAAGCAAGGAAAAGATTTAGAAACCGTTGCAGAATATTTTTCAGATGCATACACATCTGAAAGATCAGTCGGAGGGGTGAACCCTCTGTCATCTCATTCATTCTATACGATTGATACGCCACTCACCTTTCGTGAGTTAGATTTGGCGCTCAGCAAATGAAGGAGACGCTGTGCTGTGGGTCCCGAGTTGATCAGCAATGAGATGTTGACAAATCTGCCATACGAGCGAAGACGAGCCCTTATGGACATATTTAATCACGTTTGTAGCACAGGAGAGATCCTAGATTCCTGGAAGGCAGCATGGGTGGTGCCAGTTCTCAAGTCAGGAAATGATCCTGTGAGCCTTGCCTCATAGCGGTCAGTCTCGCTAACATCATGTGTATCAAAGTTGCTGGATATGTAGGAGGTTAACTTGGTATCATGAGCAAAGAAGTAGATTGCCATCGTGTATGACCGGATGTCGTCCATGGTTGAGGGCCCAGGACAGTGTCTTGCACTTACTAAGCCACATCAAGCACCATCGCGTAGACGACCTTTCAAGACTCGCCATCTTTATCGACGTTGCCAAGACATACGACTGTGTACTTCATAAAGGACTCGTCAACGGACTGCAAGCCATTAGCACCTCGGCGATTGCTCTTCGATTCATCAATGAATTTCTTAGAGATCGACGTATCAAGGTTAAGCCTGCAAATATTTTGAGCGAAAAGCGACGCATTTCCCTCGATGTCCCGCAAAAGATTGTCTTATCTCCCTTGCTTGAAAACATTGCCATGGCCAGCCTTCCCGACGTACTGAAAGGATGTTGGACTGCATGCAGTTAAAATGTTCATTACGCAGATGACATCTGCATTTGGATCTCGAGGTACCAACGCAAACATTTGACGCGGATAGCCCAGGGCGCAATCTCCATCATCGAATGCCACTTCACTTATCGACGCTTGGTTTATCTTTATGAGTGGGAAAATCTACCTTCATGCTTTTCGTGGGAGTGACACAGAAGTCGACACGTATAACGCTCAATAATAGGGGTCATCCAATTCGTCGTGCAACAAGTGTTCGTTTCCTAGGCCTAAACGGAGTCGCCTCGACCCGCCATGCTCCTTTTCAGATGTTGCCTGCAGCCTCAGTGTACCCCACCTACCGGCGAAACGCACCATTTCAACTGCCGAAGCAAAGTTTCTTGTGCTGGACCACTTGAGCACAGCGTTTCAAAGCCGCCTACCACTGTGCGCAGACGGGTCGGTGTGTGCAGCTACAGATAGCTGCGCAGCAGCATTCTGCATACCCACCCTTAATATGTCATGTTCTGGCCGCCTGAATCAGTAGAAACAAACAATAGAAATTACCACGGCTTTCCGAAAACTACGGGTCTATTCTGCACGAGGTGTTGTGGCGCTGACGTACTCAAAGTCAGCGTTACAACGATTACACCGTGGCCTACCTCGAGAGGAGTTTACGAGGCAATATCTGGTACTGATTAAAGATCTAATGATGAAGGGTGATAACGTAAAATTAAAAACTGAAGGAAATTAGTAAGCTGACGCTCTTGCACGCCTAGCGCTGACATGCGTCCCAAAGGTGGGAGTGCCACACATCTTTCAGAACTCTAAGGATTGAATCCGCAATCACTTTAGGGGGATCCACAAAATTCCAGACCAAGCCTGCTTGACCCATAGGCTTACTCTCAAAGAAACGACGCTGTTGTACCACATCAGAAACGACTCGGCGTACACCCTGGCTTGGTTATTCAAGACTGAACGATGCATTCCCCCGTTCTGGGCCTTCTGTGGTTATATCGGCGACATTAACATTTCATTTGGCTATGCCCGCAGTGCAACACATAAAGAAATGCGCTGGTCGACAGCCTGCGAAAGAATGGTCTTTCACGCAGTACATTTGAAGAAATCGTTTTTCCCGGAGGGCCCGCGGCATACAGGACGAAAGTGAAACGACTGCTGAATGCCTTCATGCGAGACACGGGGCTCTTCGACTTCTGGTTGAACACACAGTGACACTCATACGAGGCTCAGACGGAACAGTTGCCGGCTATGAATGCCAACCTAACCCGCCTGGTGCAACCTCCCCAAAACCACGCTTCGACTAAATTTGTTTACTTCAGCTCTTACGCACAGATTTCCCGAGCGTCTCTGTGCACCGCACCGCACTTATCTTTCGTGGAACGTGCCATTCATCGATTCGAAAAGAAAATTAATAAGATATACATCGAACTAGAATTGTGTTCGGAGAGTATGGACCACGGGCTAGTGTTTGAAATTTGGCCAATTTGAACTGTGGAATATAAATTCATTACCTAAATTAATTAAGAAGTAACGTAATTTCCACGATATATTAGATATCGCGATTCCTTGAATGAATAGTACCCGCCTTATGAGCTGACTGTAAAGGAAGAGTTGTGCTCTACTCTTCAGAAATGTGCAAATATTCCGTTCCCGTCTAGCCTCGTCAATATAGCGGTTCATTTTGGGTAGGTCCCCGCAAATGCACAGCCATATACCACCTCTTCAAATTGGGCTCCCCGGCGCGAACGCCGGCACACTCTTTACCATAATGGCGTGTGGTGATCAGATGTAAGTAGTGCTGTTCAAATTGTACGCTGCAATGCTGTAGATGCAGGGCTGGCTGCTTGAGAAAAAAATTGCGTAAGCAAACGTTTTACAGTCTATATGATATTGCTGCTTCTGTATGCTAGGCAGGAAAACGGTTGGACATATTTTAATGAAGCGTCTACTGCCTTAATGCCTCATGCAGACCTAGAATTTAAGAGCCACCACAGGGATATTATTATGTGGTAAGCAGAGGATTGGCGGAGAAGGGAGACAAAATACAGCTGTTGCAGCAATAAAAAATTTAGGCATATAGGTTTCCCCGCGTGGCAAGGTTACATCTTCCACTTCTCCCTACAACTTATTTAGGCCAACAATTTTTTTTAATATTCCTAGACATTGCAAAATAAAAAAAGACGCAACTCTCAATGAAATCAACTCTAAGACTCAAGAATAAAAGACGATGTCACAATTCTGTAAACTGCTCATAATAATATATCTAAACCAGTCAAAGTTGAATTATTGTACCCCCTTAAACATACCGCTTACTTGTGAGTACGACTTTTGCAAAACTATCGCAAACATTGTAACAATTTCATGTAAGCTATATATAAATCAAATTTGTCCGTTTTATATGCTCTAGAAGATACAATTTATAAAACTGCAATATCTGTTATTGGTGCAGAGGTATGATTTGTAAACTTCGGCAATGAATTGCTTTTAGCTTACGAATTTTCGCAAATTCATTTTTTTCAATATTAGAGGCCCTAAATGAAATTTCTGTTCCGTGTTGTCGCGAGAATAAAACGTTTTCTCTCAAATGCAACAAATTTAATTCAGATTAGTGCAGCGGCTGTCTCACAAAAGCATTTCAGAGTTTTACTTGGATTGCAATAGGGAAGTCGGAGGGTGCTGCAAACTAAAGGTGTCCTTAACTCCTGGGGCCAAACTCACCAAACTTTTCGTCCTTAAGTGATCGTTACGATTGGCTGGCAGCTTTCACTAATATTTTATCCAGCATTGTGGTTGGCTGGAATTCGCTCTCACGAGCCATTCGATAGAGTAAGAGCTTTTTGTGAATACGGGTTCTGATACTTTGTGGTCACGAATGGCATGCGCACGTATCAACATGACATTGTGTTCTTGACATGAAACTAGCTAGCTCGGAGGGATAATAAAAGTGCTGCACGCAATTCATGACGATTATTGTTAAGCCGGTGTCGGCGGTGATTTATCACTAAGAGCAGCCAGAAACGAAGTCCTACCAGGCCGCGGGAGCGCTCAGCCAGACACCGGCGTCGGTATAAGGAACATGCGTCGTACGTAACGGAGAGCATGTATTACGTGCCTAGGTCGGATACAGTGAAGTACTTAAAAAGGCTATAGCTCACCCGAGGGAATTTCAGTGGATATAGTGAAGCGTTTTCAAAGGTTTAGGTAGAGATTGGACAGTGGTAAACGGACCCCTAGTACTTCCGAGGTGTCACACCTCCCCTATACATGTTTGTTGTCTTTGATGTATGAGTTGCATCAATTGGCAAGCATCTGGCATTTTTTTTCTTTAGTGAAGCTGCTTCACTATAAATAAGTTCAGGACAGCAGGAACTGGCTAAGTTTGCTTATTTTCCCCCCGTCAGGTGATGAAACTTACGCTGCCGAACGAATACTTTTTATCATAAGAGGCTCGGTTAAATACAGCCCCTAAAACGGAGGAAAATATAGTTGACATAATACCTGACATCGAGCGTTGGTGGCATTCGCCCGTAGATTTGGAAAATTGCGCCAAGCTATGACGCGTGCCAGCAGCAAGCAAGGCTGCTTGTGGGAAATGATTGAGCACCTGTCGGCGTTCCCCAAAGAAGCGTCGCATCGCTCGAGCTGCCGACATTACAAGGGCTGGAAGCCAAATGGCAGAGAGCAGGGTGGGCACTCGCAGAAATGTGCAGAATCCTGCGATCACTTCGTTCAGCGTCGATGGGATTCAGTCGGTGCTGCTTTGGATGCACCTGTACGTTATGTGTAGCGTTTCGAGGTTAACACATGAGTTGCGTTCAAACAAAATTAACTGCAATATTTGAGAGTTTTCTCGTGCAAAAAGGGGCCGAGAAGGCGCGTTAAGCGTGGATTCACTAGAAAAAGGTTAGTTTGCAGATATTCATGGAGTTCTCTTACTTTCATTCAGCCCTGTAATATCAATTAGATGCTGTCTACACGCATAAGCATTACTGCAGATCGTGCACATGCCTTCTTGGAGCGGCCACCTCACGCACGTCCTAGTGTAGCCTCGACCATACCAATTATAGTCTGCGCAAGCTCTTGACGCATGTTAAAGTGCGCGACTCTACTATACTTACAATTTTGTATCCTGGCTTGTCCTGCTTGCCAAACGCACGACAGGGTCATAAACAATGCGCGTCGTCTGCGGCATCGTATAAAGGTTGAAAAAGGCGCATATTATTTGCGCAATACTAAAAAACGTAGTAAGAGTTCCACGCATGCAGCATCAGTTTTTTGTTTCATCTTCGTAATTTACATGTGGTCGCTGAAGGGGAAAACAAAATGGTCCACTTTCGAGGACGAGTGTCATAGCTTCTGCCACCAACAGTGGCGTCAAGAGTACGAAACCTGGATGCGCGTGACAGCGCTTGAAGACTCACGCACGCAACGGCGCACTTCCCGTGATCGTGCTCGTGGACGGTGCTTACGCTTAATGAGATGCCTCTACGGCGAGCACATGCCCGCTGCATTTACGGGAAGAGATAAAAAAAAGTGAAGAGCTTCTATGATCGATAACGCGGGTTTCACGGTGGTCTGTGCACCGAGGGCTTGTCTGAACGTAGCATGGCTTTCCAACTGGGAATATTATTTTGCGTGTACCATTTACGACTTCAGCTAACTAATTTCAAAGATAAATGGTTGTTAGAGCACGGGCTATAGGCTGACTGCTGAACACGTAGCCGCACAGAAAGGCAAGTACTCAAAGAAAGGCATTTATGCCACGGCCGGACGTTCATGATGCACAAAGAGAAGGAAACAACGCTGCCTTCACCAATACCCTGGGAACGTTCATCTCAAGGGACACCTACTTGCGTTGTGAACACTATTAGCATAGTTACTGTGTAAACAATTTAAGGAGCTTGCGAAGACCGCTTCGCGGCTGCACTCTCTCAAGCGCAATTCCATGCTCATAGAAAAAGGGGATTTCATTATTCAAAGGACTACCGAGACATGACAAATTGTACAGCACAGTTACTTACACTAGAAAAATTACTTGGTAAAGCTTAGTCGACTTTGCTACAGTGCATGAAAAATGTACGTTGCTTAACAGTACTAAAGAAGAACTTTCCATGTATTTTCATAGACTAGTTTATTCATTTCAAGCACTCAAGGCCATGATCTGGGCATCACAGCGGCTTAGGGGCAGGAAATTACCATAAACGAAGTTGTTTTAGGGTAGCGCATTACACAAATTATCGACCAGGGAATAATAAGCCTGACAACTGCGGCGTACAAGGAGAATGGAAATAATGAGTAGTCCAGGTAAAGTAGGAATATCTTACGGTAATATCAAAGCAAATTATGCACCCAACCAAAGTCATATTGCACGTGCATAACCAGGTGGTGTACATGCTCGCTGACACGATGTTTTAACCCTGTGATGAACAAACGCAGTTCCATATATCAAGAAAAATTTGAACAACTTGTTCATATTGTTCATATAGTGCATTTCTAGAAAAAAAAAATTGAAATGTCACTTGCGTAAAGACTCAATTAGTACGTAAATAATTAATTAGTATTTAGTTTGTTGAACTGTGTGCAAACGAAAAATCCCTTCAGTGCATCAAGAACACCACCATAGGCTAATAGTTGAGTTTGTGGTTTGCTTAAATCATAACTTTGAGGTATAAAACTCGGCATAGCATAAGTGATGCACTGAGCCTTACAGGATTTTATCGACAGCAGTTCCTCCCTGTGCGTATGAGAGAGAGAGAGAGAGAGAGAGAGAAAAGCAAGTGGAAAGGTGGGAGGCTAACTAGAAGGGAAAATCCGGTTATTTATCCTACGCTGGAGAGCTGTGCACATGCTTTGTGGCAAAGCTTAAGTCCTTTCCAACAAGACGTTAAAGACAGAACGGGTGGAATTTCCCTTTTCCTTTGCATTAGCGGTCAATTCCACACAGACAAGAGGAGTTGCAGTATTTCGTACACGATAGAAGGACGACTCCTATAACTCTCATAATATCCAGCTCCTATAGTCGTGACGTTCATGCGACGAATATTCAATTTACCGGCACCGTCAGGAGCCTCGTAATATTCTAGGGGATTAGATCATCTAAGCCAACATTTAAGTGCCTCCGCCCCTATTCTTGACCGAAAAGAATAAGACAGGGAATTGGGAGGGGTGCCAGCATAGAACCTCAGCAATGCAGTGGGTACATTTTGCAAGGGAATATTCTTTCTGCAACAAAACGGGATATTTCTTATCAGGTAATGCCCACGTTTCAAACGAAATCAGCTGCCACTGGCACGATTACACGACAGCAAAAAGGAAGGTTAAAAAACTACAAATGCTGCGGCATGGAAGCGTACAGATGGTTGCTAATGCGATCTACAATGACCTGGCGGTTCCAATGTCAGTACTTTTATTAAGTGCAGCGGGAAAATTTCGCATACACACGTCAATATGCGGATACTACGTGAACCATGCATATTTTCAGGTAAATAAATCCTCAGAAGGAAAACCGAAAGCGTAATAATAAAGCGTTTTCTGGGGTAATGGATGATGATCGCCTGTTAAGAGGAATGCCATTTCTATCATTAAAAGCAGACATTTTCGAGGACGTTGGAAGTTCCTGATAACAAAGTTGCTGCGCAGAAACCCTCAGTAGCGTTATTAAATCAGTGATTGTTTTTAAATAAAACAATATTATAAGATAGGGCGGGGCCTTTAGGTTGCACCAGCAGCTTCTTGTGGATCGGAATAAAAAAGAAACAAAATCCCAAAAAGCATCGAAGAACACTGAATATACAAGCAGCAAGGACACATACAAAGTCCTCTTCACAGTATCAAGTCTGCCTTACATCACAGAACATGCGAACAGATGATATCCGACATTAGCGAAATACACCACCATGCTCTGGAAACAGGGCACAATGTAATCTTTCAGTGGATTCCTGCTCCTTGTGGCATCGTCAGCAACGACTTTGCGGACAGAGCTGCGCGGTCTGCCCACGAAGACATCCAGATGCGTCCAGTACCTTTGGTGAGGATGGACGCTGCCAGGGAACTTTGTGTGCTTGCGAAGTCACAAGCTCTCTGGACTTCAAGCGCCTTCAATTGCCGATTGCATAAGCTGGACCCCTTGCTACGGCTACAACTGCCATCTAGCCTTTCCCGAGGCGAAACAGCCTTGCTGTGCCGCTTGTGGCTAGAGTGGCATGCACGAACGCTTATTCCTATCGCATAGGAATAGCCGATAGCCCGACGTGCGACTGCTGTTGGTGCGAGGAAACCACCGAGCACCTATTGCGTATCTGTCCTCGCTACGACGTACAACGCCTCTCTCTCCAGACAACTTTAAACCGACTTGACTCGAGACCGTTCTCTGAGTCAAAGATACTCGGACCATGGCCACACCCGTCACTGGCACAAAAAGCGATTCGTGCACTAGTACACTACTTGAAGTGGACCGGCTTAAGAGACCACTTATGTGCTCCTGTACATCCTCCCACGTGCACTCAGTTCCCACTCTCATCTTTCTATTCCCCTTTCCCTCACCCCCAGTGTAGGGTAGCGAAGCGGACGCTCGTCCGGCTGACGTGCCTGCCTTTCCTCTCCTTGCTCTCTTTCTCTCTGCACACTGGTCCTAGAAAACAACATGTGAGAGTACAGAAACAGGCAAAAACAAGTACACAGACGTATAAACACGCACAGTTTCCTAAATTAATCACTGTGCTTCATTTGAGTAGTGTGGTTGCCCTCTTTTTCGGGCAGCAAGGCTACACTGAGAAGCGCTTCTCTGCGCTTATTAAAGCTATTTAGCATCGCGCAATGTGTCAATCCCTGCGGCGTAACGCTACCTTCTTGCGCCAGATGTGCGCGTACATGGTGCCTCGGCGTGTGCGTGGGAAGCGCATACCTGTAGTCGATCGCGCATCGTGCCGCCCTGCGAGGTTCTGCCCCAGCGTCCGTAATCTTCAAGAAAAACAGCGCTCCAAGCGGCAACGTAAGAAAGAACTCAACTTAAAAAGTGCTATCCCGCAGAACAAAAAAGGCTTGCCAATTCCCTCAGGCCTCGACCAAAGCTCCAGAAATCCTCCGTGGTCCCTGACAAATGTTAAATGACTCATCGGCGTTTAATACTCGAAATGCGACGTTTTCGAATGAGTTCGAGCTCTTATAAATATGCAAGTTTCATTCCCGTGTGACAAAGAAATCAGAGTAGTATTCCCAAATTTGGCCCTTACTCCCGTTACAATCAAACCTTCCAAGATGCTTCAGATTTTCTCAATTGCAGTAGAATTCCGAAAAAAGGAAAAGCAGCGCACACGTCGCGTAATGACCTACTTTCTTTTCGATCGTCAAACGCAACTGCGCGCATTGACCGCCATGAGTCTTTGGTACATCGAGCGATTCATTGTAGTAGAGGCCCCTGTCATGCTGGTTGGTCGTATTTCTCGATGAAAGGCGAGGTCTGTTGCTGTCTATTCTTCGAGAGAACGGGCCCTCATGCATTAAACATAGAAGGGGCCACGGTGCAATTACAAATCGGCAAGAACAATGTGCCCGCCAAGACAAAGATGTCGGCTGTTCGCAAGCACGATGAAACCGGAGCATGTGATTGTCTTCCTGTGGGTCGGCGGAAAGCCTACGGGCCATGTAGCGCGGCCGTCCTGTTTTGCTTGCCTCGAGGGGAAATCACAGGAGGTGTACAACGCGAGTACACGTGGCACGTCCCATGTGCGCTATGTAAAAAAGTCAACCTGGACGTATGCGTAGCCCGGTAGGCTTACACACTGCTGAATTGTTCTTGGACCCGCCAATTGTGATATTGTTTCGCAACATAATTAAAATATATGCAGAAAGAGAGCTTTTTCTTTTTTTTAGAAGGTCTACCAAAGATTCTTATTTTTACAAAGGAATGTTCAGCCAAGTAGAGATAGTTACCATTAGATGTTTACTGGCGTGAACGACCTGTCATGTAGAGGAGCTTACTGTAAGCAAACAGTTTAAGAACTGGCAGTGTGAAAAATTCTGCGTAGAATGTGTGACGAGGCCTTACACATCGATGCAGTGATCTTGGCAGCCTGCGAAATATTTGTCACCTCTTGCTCTACCGCACCAGTTTGAATAGCCATCGAAAACAAAATTCTGCCAAATGAGGGCCTAATGGTTGAACGCTGACGAAATGTGGCGCAGAGTGGAAGACTAGCAGAAGTGTCCAATTAATTACAGACGAGGTGGCAAAAAAATTTTTTTTCTTTTGAACAAGCAATTCTATTTTCGGGACTTAATACGGCAAGCGTATTTTAATTGATTATGGAGGAGTTTAGAAGAACGCGGCCATGCATAATTTTAAGAGTGAGAAGTGGCAAATGCGTATGACAGAGATTAGTTCTAAAATTACTCGAAGGAACTGCGGCGCTGCGACCGTACAGCTGCCATAGAAATAATAGGGGGTACATGAATTTGTCGAGCTTTGATGCTTGTGGCGTGATGTATTCTTGTGGGTTTGTTTATTACGCGTTGACTGCATTCATAGGCCCAAATTTTCAAGCAATGATACTTTTTTTCAACTCACGGAGACTCTGCGCTCATGCACAATTATTGCGAACTTTTGAATGTACAATTTTGTTGAATATCACCCATCTGCAAAGTAACAATGTTAGTTGAAGCCATGACAACCCGTTTAGCCAAATCCATGTAGCGTGCCCATCATCCCCATGCTGGCTTAACGACGATGCTTTCAGCTCCCATACAGTGCAGACATTGTATATAGTGCCAGATATTTTTAAAGCAATTTTTGTAGGACACCATGTCGTGCGTGGCGGCGCGGGTGCACGTAGTACGTCGCCTCACGGCTGGGCGTCGTCGTATGCCCCTGCTGCCCCAAAGCCGCCCACTATACGATGACACCACGACAGCAGCACGCGTTGTGCTACAATGCATGGCGGTATAGTATACTGCAGCTGGAACACCGGCTGAAACGTCAATCAGCTTCCCGCAACAAGCTTAACTACCGCGTTGTGTGTTTGTATCTGCAATTGCTTCATCAAACCTACAAGATATTTCGCTGTGTTATAGTTTAGTCAAAATGTTCTCAGCTTCAGCTCTGTTCGTAAAGTTCTCCGTGGTTCTGCGTGCTTTTCTTTTTCTTTCTTTTCCTTGTCCGTGTGTCATGTCAATGGATCGTGGTCTGCAATACACACTGCATAGGCGTCTTCTGGCAGAATGCAGCTGAAAATTTATTTTCTCAATAGAATAATTAATGAGGACATTGTAGGACCCCTTGTTATTTTGGAAAAGAGGCCTGTAGAACTAAGCCATTAGGCACAGGGCACATACAGTTTCCGAGCGTCGCGCGATACGTTTGGCGATGCTGCTGCTTGTCCACAGGCGCTTGTCGTCTTCATTGTAAAAGCCACCGCGTGAAAAGAAGCCATCCTGGCGACTTAAACGGGACCGCTGGGTCCTAGTACGGTATTAGGCACTGGACATGGACGGGTGACAGTGTGGTACGGTCACATGTCGATGTAAGCGATCAGGTACAATTTACGGGAGAAGTGCACCCACATATTGACGCGGTGAGGTTTGTCGTATTTGGAGCTACGGCTTTGATTTCCACATTAGCCCTGCAAGGCAGAACGCGGGGCAGGGTGGCGCTGTGCATTGTTTTCTGGCCATGCTAGTAGGCTGACTTGATACTGTGTGCCATCTCACGTCATTTCTTGCCATGCCTAGAGGCTTGCGAGACTGGTGGGTAGTCTGAGAGGTATGGGCGTAGGAAAGAATAATATCGATCGAAAGCGAAGTTTGACGGCACTCGTATAGAGAAGGCGCAATGGCGAAAAATTTTTGGGAGCTTTTTATCCTACAGTTGAGCAAGAGATATGCGAAAGATTAGGTGATGTCCTGCTCGGTGTCTCTAGATGTAACTTGTTTCTCTTTCACTAGGCTGTTTGTCGCCGACAATGTAGATGTCATATGCCTACTCATTGTAGTTAATTAGAAATTAGATTCACCTCTATTCACCGACCACATATTTCAGCACATGTGAGCGCTCAAGTGCTGGGTCGCGCCTGACTCACGCCACAGTACACACATCTTGTCAAGTATGGACAATATTTAATTTGCATTGCAGTAGAGTCACTCTGATGAAAGTAGGAAATTTGCAGGCGCTAGTTGGAATCGGTTGGCGCCGGACAGCGGCAATTGGACATCGCAGGGAGAGAGGCCTTCATCCTGCAGTGGGCATAAAACAGGCTAACGATAATAGTGATGACAGCCACTAAAGCTCGGCACGCGTTCTTCAGCAGCTTCGCCGCTCTGAGCACCTCCGAACGCGCAGCGCGTCGTCACTCATGCGCAGCACGGCACCTTCACGTCGCTGCGGCATTGCGACCGCATCTGTTGAGTCCATAGCAGCGCCAAGGATGAACGTCGCTGAGGATGAACCGTTGGAGTACTTGGTATTGCGTCGGTAACAGCGCCCTCCACCATTAACGTAACACGGGCAACCATATCTGAGAGAGTCATAACTTTTGTTAGACGCGGCGGGGGAGGGGGGAGAGGGGGGGGGGCGAACGGACCACTTTCGTTCAAGAGGGGTTGAGGCGATCATCCGCCGCTACCAATCGAGGCTCCGCTCTTTGCAGAGCGTCGATAACAGCAGCCGCACGCAGTCCACGCCGGTCTTCTTCACCAGGGCCGCGCACGCACCTCTACGGCGCCGAGGTGGGCAACAGGTTATCCAGGGCCTCTCCGATCGCTTCTGCAATAAAAACCTGCAACGGTTAACGTAGCGGTGTTGTGGAACTCGGTGACGAACGGAATAACTAGATCTCAGTCTGAATGATCGGATGCGATCTGCTGCAAGACAAGCACCCGGGCTGCCACTAAAGCGTTCCGCGAATCTGTTGCTTTGATGGCACCACTGTCAGATCAGTAGGTTCCGCGCAGTCCGACCGTGCAAGAAAAAAAGCGTCATTGAAGAAGTGTGGTGTTCCGCATCGTGGACACTTGAAGAACAGTTATTTCGGTGAGTTTATATAATCCGACGACAGTTTGAGTCATGGAAGGACACCTAGAAACCAATAGCCAGAGGAAGGCAGGGCTGAAACGTCGCGACCAATCAATGAGGTGGAACTCTGAGGGTACTGGTATAAAAGAGGCGTATGAAGTTCCTGACGAGCCGCTTCTACAGACCGAAGCATAATGTTGGACGGTAGGCTCCGGATACAGCATGCGATGACTGGTGGTAGCTACTGGGTTCGACACTCGTTGGACACGATCGCCTGTATTCATCAAGATGCAAGTCTGCATATATATCTGCTGAGAAGCTGAGCCGCCTCTGACCCGATGGAAATCATCGATGCGCTCACGAGTAGCAAAACCTGAACACATCCGTATCGATATAAGGGCACGCACTTTTTCCTTAGAGCATGCCCATGGCCTGGCAATGCCGAGTAAGCCAGTTACCATGCATGTATGTATACGTCCAGTCCGGTTCCGGACTGCATGTCTGTTGAGCTTTCTCTGTTATTTCTTTGTAATTTTGTTTTCATGTGTGTGTATTTGTCTATTTTTGTCTATTTTTTTACTGAAACTAAAATCACGTGTTCGATCTCAAGCTCTCTCGGAAAGGCACACACAAGCTAGAACACTGTAGCTCTTCGGTTGCCGGCGCCTTCGCTCCATATGAAGTCTGGAATAAATAAAGTTACTGTAATTATTAATTAAATAATTTATATGTGTTGAGTTGTCCAGGGATACAGAGATATTATGAGCAACCAACTATGATACCCGCACCCTTGTCTGTACCACTGAAGTCAGGCATGACTGCACGCAATGTCCCTTCAAGTAATCTGCCCGACCAAAATATTGTGTATATCAGCTCAACGGAAAGCACAATAAAAAAAATGGGGGGAGGGGGGGTATTTGCTATGTTCAATTTGACTATTATAAGTTTGGTAATGGGTGAATAAAGAGACATTTACTCAAAGATCCCGGTTGTCAGCATCTATTTCAGGACCATTGTAATCATTGCCTTGTGATCACTGTGGTACACTGCAAGTGGTTGCACTTTCACTGTGTTAATCTTCTTCCCGAAGGTTAGGTCGATGCACGATCGGCGACGAGTGGTCGGTACGGTGGCATCCGTGAAACGCTTGAGGCCAACATGCTCCAACATGAAGGTCCACGCCCCGTCGGGTCTGCTGACATCGACATTGAAATCTCCCACGATGGCGATGGATGCGTTTTCGGCGGGCTTAATCTTCCCGAAGAGGTGCACCATAAACATTTCGATCGCGACACATCCCGCACAGTCTCTTGCTCCACGTCTTCGGAGAAGATGTGCTGCCACAACGCAGCCGCCACGACTTCACGCCGTTGCGCATCACGCACGCCGCCAACTGTGGACAAGTCTCTAGCGAACCAAAGACTGTCACACACAATTGGTGGATAGACACAATGCCGTTTTACTGTAGCGTGGCTACAGCAGTCACGGCGCGCGCTGTATAAATATATAGAGCGCGCGATGTATAGATATACAGTATATAGTGCGCTGCACAGGTGGCCGCCGAAGAGCGCGCGCCGCGGCATTACACAATGTCGCGAGAGAGACGACGCTCGTGGCGAGGAATATACACAAATTGGGAAAGATGCGTCGGCGGTGGAGAGGAGCACAAACTGTTGGTCTATGTCCACGGAGACGAGATCCGCCAGAATCTAGCGATAAGTAACAGCTTCGCTGTACAAAGACGTTAAGGCTCGTTGTAGTTCTGAATCCAAACTATAGCTTAAGAAATAAACCAGCGGCAGAGAGTGCTTGTCCTATAGGAACAGCGAAAGTAGTCACAAATAGGTTTGCAAGTATATGGCAATGAAATGTGCATTGCCCATGGAAAAAAGTACATTTAGGCGCCTCTCTACAAGTGATGCGGATTTCGGCGACAAGCGCGGCCCGGAACCGTTCGCGCACCGGGCGGTGAGGAAGCGCGACACAGCGCTGCTACCGCGTCCACCCGAGCCTCCTCCACTCACTGGAACCGAGCTCTCGGGCGACAGCAAATGCGTCTCGAAGCTGGCGATCAGAGACGAAGGCAACCCGAAACTCAGCTGCGCTAGAGCAAATGCCCTTAGCGGCGGAAGTCCGAGAACGAAAACAGGGGTGCGAAAGAGCCAAATGAAACTATTCACTTTAAAACGGCAGAAAGAGCCACAGAAAAGAATTCGGCTTATTGAAGGAATGATGCACTATGTGTTGCTCTTATGATCATTAGGTAACGTTTGTTGTTTCGTTGCGTAATTTTGTAGACAACAGAGCCGGTGACCAGCACATCTGCAGTGGCATAGCACAGATGGTTATACGTATATACGCCGACTCGTTATACGTATGCTGTTGGAGAATGTCCGGCGATGACGTAGCTTCAGTGAAACCGAAATCCGCGAGAGTCATGGAGAAATCCGTTTTTGCAGTAACAGGGTCAACTAATTGTAGTCTTCTCACAGTTTAGGCATGGTCAAGGCCAGCATCACTAATTTACGGTCATATCCGTTCACATTTCACTTGTTCAGACATTGCAGAGGCGTATTTCTAAAAGCACGTCCTCCAGACACGCGCTATTTTCGGCTGCAAAACTCGGATCAGTTTGGAAGCGGAGCTTGGACATCGTTTTCCCGAGCTAATGCTGCCTTCCAGTGCTGGGACAAGCCTTGAGCGAGCGTTTACCAGCGTTACAGCTGTGGAGCTGTGTTCAAGTCGTTGGGGTACGCTGGTCTGGATCGGGCTATGAACATCGCGCTAACAAGGCATAGTGGGTTTTCGAGACGCCGGGAAAACTGGAGCCATTTGACTCATCGTATACCCCGTGTAAACCGGATGCGGAAGAAACCACATAATGACGTATCTGCCAAGGGCTAATGTGACGCGATGGGAGGAATCGTAACTGCGCCAATTAATACGGCTATGGTGGTTTGACAATATCGCTGCAGTAAAAGTTGACTGCCAGACAAATTACGTCCCTGTTAGGTATAAAATTGGTTTTTCAAGCCCTAACTTTATTATTAAGGCACCATTGTGTTTTGCCAAGTTTCCTGCTGTTCAAGAACTGCGCACAGGTTACTCCTTAAGGCCCAGAAAAGTGTGCGGGTATTTCACTTCAAACAAGGGATCCGTACCAAAAATAGATACTCCTTTGTCATTGTCATCCTGTGTGAAGGCCTTTTCAGTACATATCGCCTAGTCGAAAAGCCTTTTGAGTGTCCGTTTGACAGTGCTACAAATAGGTGGTAGCGCTGGAAGACGCTTTCATGAGATAGATACTAAGTCGTAGTTGTTTATAATAACCAAATTGATGCTTTTCTTGCTGGATATTCCATTCTTCTACTATATGTTTTACACAGAGCTCAGTGTGTTGAAAACGCTTATCGTGCCAATGAATGTGTAAAGTTCGGATAGGCTGTATCGGAGACGTGGCCGCACTTGGGAACGTGAAACGTCTTGAGCGCGCAGCTGAGAGCGTATGGGCAGTATACATACCGTTAACACAAGTGACATTTATCCTCGCATGAAAAAGCTTACATTATTAACTTATGATACAGCTAGCGGGGGCCCGGTCCTACGGCTTAATCTTGTAACCTTAGTCGCTCCCTATTCGTCGTGAACCCATCGTGTTCAGTTGTGGTGGTCGCGAATTGGCATCCCTTTGTCTTGCTGCTCGAATCACTCCACGCTATTTCTGGACCCTATACGTGTCAAACGTGGGGGCGCCATAGCCGAGAGACCGTCCAATTTCGGCAACAAATTGCACACTTGTAGCGCTTATAACTCCTGATTAGCACTAGTTTGAGTTTAGTGGGTTATGTACCTACTATGACATACCTACTCTGACAGAGTAATCTCTCTCTCGCTCAAATGCGACCACTCCCGCTGGCATCGACAAAAGTAATGCCGAGCTACGCCTCCCTTAACGCCGCGCGAGAGGCTAAGCTTACTTCCCATTGTGTCATGCAATGCGCGACAACAGCGTCATCAGTGCACGCGACCCATGCACAATCGAGTAATGATTTCGTTCTTCTGCATGACGATACTAAACTACGGCGCGTGTATAGTAAGGTTGCAAAGATATAAGCAATATTAGTGTTACAAGTTTTCTTTACACTTCGTTACATACATGTAACCTTATATGCGGTTTTAGCAAACGACCCCTTATATATGCTGACCGAAATGACAGACGTTTCCCGTCAATAGTTGCACTAAGAACAATTAACTGAAGTGCACGACCAGAATGATATGCAGCGTAACTAGTTAATAAAATAAATTTAGCAGGACTTACCGTATTTACGCACATTTTGATTGCCGCCTTAGTATCCTCCCTATGTTTTCATACCAGCAGCGAACAGTGTCCTCACCCATTTTAGCATTAAGCGCGAGGGGCTTCCTACGTCTTTGGACACAAAGAAAAAAAAAAGGCGGCATGTCCCGTTATTAGTTTGGTATTGGGCGCAAATGCAGGTGAATTCAATTCAGTGCAACATTATTTTCTATTAAGACATTCTTGACTAAAATACATTAAAAGACATGCTTGGCTTTGCGGAGGCGTGATATCGTTTTAAAAACGCCACAGCAATTCTAACCCCAAGCAGCTCCTCACTTCCGGTGTCAGGACAAATTACAAACATTCACGGGCTTGTGCTTTTCATGAAAGGCAGAGCGAACACATTGTAGAGAAGCGGTGTTGCCTTTGGTGGCACTCCTGGAGGCGCATCGGTGCTTTTTATAGACGCCCCATTCGATTTCGCGCTGAACCAGCCCATGCTTCTGGAAAAAGAGGGAAAATACATCGTCGTGTTTGCGCGTTGAGGAAGTGCTCAAATGCGAAACGACTGTTGTGGTAGCATTGCGTCACATTCATTCGTGAGAATATTTTGAGCACGAAACTCTACAGGATGATAGGCATAAAAAGAAACTTCACAGGAAGCATTTTTTTAAAGGCTTGCTACAAAAAAAGTTAAACACAAAGGAAATAGAAAGTAGAGGAAAAATACATTATGCCACTGTCCAGCGACGCGATGTGATCGTCACTTGGGGAGCCTCGGGTGTCGAAAAATTGCCCAAGTGCCACTTAGTCAAGCGCCAATTATTATTTCGGCAGTTTTGAATAAAACCAGAGTCTCAAGATTACTTACGCCTACTGACATATCCAAACGCTTTACGCTTCGAAATTTTTCGAGGCATAAATATCTGAACTGTTTCCTTTTATGGATTGTAGCCATAAGGTTGCAGAGTGGTGCAGGGGCGCCTTGCTTTGTAAATCGATGGGCAGCACAAACGGCGTGGTTATCGAGCAGCGTAAGTTGGACGCACTGACAGCAAGCTAGAGGAGGCTTCAAAGGGTTGGAAACATGTCCCATATGTGGTTACGGCTTATAAGACACGGAAGCGATTCATCAAGCGTCCAACGACCTACCTGTCACTTAGGAGAGCGGTGAAAATCTCAGGGACTTGCTTTGAAGTGATGCTTGGCCTTTCCGGGAAGGCCAGTTATTGCACGCGCACGTATCGAAGGCCTCTCCCGCCAAAAGCGCTCGAACAGTCTTTGGTTTGCTACTGTGCACACGGCCAAATTATATGTGCCCTCCACCTCGTTAATCGAATATATTGTTACGTGTAGAAAGATACAGACGGAAGAGGCTATTTACAAGCTATTTACACTGGACTGGAGCCAGAGCGCCAGGCCGACATTTTCTCGCGCCAAGGGCACAGGCCCACTTCGTCGTCGTCCTCGCGGCGGCTCGTCTCTCGGGTATCTACCGATAATATCGTAATAATATGAAACACGTGCACCGCGCGGCAGGCCAAAGCTAACCATTTCCGTGAAGGTTTAGCAGCAATATTTCGCCTTGTTCGCAGCTTTCATTTATTATTATTTTTATTTGGGAGGATTTGCCGCAAGGAAACAAGAAAAAAAGAAAGTTAAAAGAAGCTTCCAACTGAGCATCGTGCAGCAACTCCAGTAGTGTCTCTGGAAACTTATTGTCAATCACCCGACGGTTGTAGTTTTCGGGTAGGTTTGGCTTCAGTCCAGCCTTTCTCAAACACCAAAGTCTAATCTCATGCGTTCCAGAACACATACAGTGCAGGTGTGGAGCATATGACGTTGTCACAAGAACCGAGCGCTTGGGGCGCTTTCCTTCGTCGTCTTTTGTCGACCCCTAAGCACAGCAGGTGAGCGATGGTCCAAGGCCCGCTCCAGCCCGAAGCCTCCGAAGAGAGACTTCCCGGGTAAAGTTACGGACAGGAAAGCAGACACATGGGCGAATCAAGGCATGTGTGTCCCGTTGAAGGCTAGATTACACTGCTTGGTGGATAGAACGGAGATCCGATGGAATGGACATAGCTGCCTCAGAAGAAGCAGGCGATGAAGCCACTTCCCCTGCCGTCGCACGTGGGTTAACGATACAGTGAGCCTCAGGGACGGTAGTCTCACTAAGCGTAACTGGGTGGTCATGTCGGTGAAGTCTCGTAGTTTTGATTGTCGTTCACAGTTGCATTCCCAGCTCTGCGTAGAGTTGTCGGTCAGCCGACTCCAACGAACACCAACCGAGTGAAGCCAGGTCTGGGCGAATTCCTTATCTGACAACAAAGCGTTAGAGATGAAGGACTTACTTATAAGAATATTCTTGAATTCCTTGTTGATTTGGGAGTTCCCTTTACGATCTATGCCGTCCATTTGAAGTATCTACTAGGTCAGGCTATTTATTTATTTATTTATTTATTTATTTATTTATAAATGGGTGAAGACGAGAGGGCGTAATATAGGAATAAATGTCGGTAAACTAGGCTGAGTCCTGTTGCTTACCCTGCACTTTGTAAAAGGGACAAAGATTATAAAGAAGGAGAGAAAAGAGAACGTTCAGCGCACGCGTACGTGCACACAAGAGTATATCGTTACACTGCCCCCACCAAAAATGAAAACAAGAAAGAAGTACAAAATACATGGTAAAGGCTCAAACGTATTATTGATGGTTGACACAAAACGCACACTAAGAAAGCAGAAAAATACGCTACCAAAGAAAACCAAAGAAATGCACACGTGAGAGAAGGACGTACATTCATAAGAATCACAGTGCGCTTTAAACAAAAGAGTGAAACCAGAAAAAAAGTTGACACGAGAGAATGCAAGCAAAAATATGAAACAAAATTACTAAGCATGCCAGGGAATTTGGCAGGATTAGTTAGCGGCTACGGAAACATTCCCGATACGGCATGTGTTGGGTAAACCAGAACAAGAGTACGTAGCGATGTTTCACTGGAAGTGCATGAGCTTGGGGATGGGTAAATTATTTATTTAAATTCTCCTGTTTTACGTGTCATAACCACATTCCCATTATGAGGCATGCCGTAGTGCAGGACTCCGGATTATTCTTGACCCCCTGGGCTTCTTGAACATGCACCTAACTCTAAGCCCACGAGCCTTTTACAATTTGCCCCCATCGAAATGCGGCCGGTATGCGATCCCGCGACTTCGCGCTCAGCAGGGCAACGCCATAGCCACTAAGCTA
Source organism: Dermacentor andersoni (assembly GCF_023375885.2). Classification (NCBI taxonomy): domain Eukaryota; kingdom Metazoa; phylum Arthropoda; class Arachnida; order Ixodida; family Ixodidae; genus Dermacentor; species Dermacentor andersoni. The sequence goes on along the minus strand of NC_092814.1, from coordinate 27,882,181 downwards.
CCTTGGGGAATGCTTGCTTGGTGACGGTGGCGAAGACGAGCTGACAAAAAAGCAGAAGGATGACTCAAGCGCACTTTGACTACCCAGTTATGGTCATAAATATTATTACGATATCATCGAGCGATGCTCAAGAGACGAGCCGCCGCGAGAACGACGATGAAGTTGGTCGGTGCCCTTGGCGCGAGCGAGTGTCGGCCTGGCCTTCTGGCTCCAGTGTAAATAGCCTGTAAATAGCCTCTTTCGTCTGTGTCTTTCCACAGACATATCTTCGTCTTCCCTAAGGATTCGGATGGGCGCATATATACGCTCAGGATTCGCAATAAAATGTTTGTTGAAAGTTAGCGCTTGTCCTGACTCGACTTGTGCCTCGTCCTTACTGCGCTATGTTACTTTGCATTACGACGTATGTAGGCGTCCGTGGATGTTGTCATCGTGGGCTCTGTATGCCTTTCTAAGGTCCTGCATGAGTGCCCGGATCACTGAGTTGGTATCAGGTCGCGAAAAGGCCATCCGTACTTCATCAGAGCAAGAGGATGCCGATCTTGCCTCACTGTCAGTGAGTTTGATAGCTTCAGATATTATGTAATATACATGAACTCACCATGAAAAATGCTTAGACACATGCATGACAAAATACTTATAGGCTTGCACAGCTTATAGTGGTGTGTTGCGAAGAAAACAATTGGGGTAAATCTTTCCTCGAAACTAGGTATTACGTTCCATATCCGCGAGAGTTATAATACAAACGAGAACTATTATGGGCATCTTATTTACGGAATTCAAGTTCAGTAGAGTATAGTGGTGGCGTTGGTAGATCCATGCTTTTGATAATGAGAGCCAACGTTATGCAAGTAACCGACAAGAAGGGAAATGAAGGGGCGGAAATTTCGTTAAGCACAACCACATGAAGCCAACCCATAATGAAGTCAAAGAAATGATAGGGGAAGTGATTTGTAGTTTATTTGAAGTGTAGAAACTATTATTTAACGGCAAATGAATGTGGCCAAAAAAAAAAAAAAAAACTTGCTGCCGGTAGAAGCCGAGCCCACAACCTTCACATTACAACATCTCTATTAAAACTGCAAATAACTTCTATGACTTCCTTGGGTACATTATCTGTTCACTTCACGTAGTTGGGTTTAACATGCAACTAAAACACTTTTGGTCTGAAGTGGGCCTCCTTGATGGGGCCAAGCCTCACCGGATCTTTAAAAAGGCACGAACAAAGAACAGTAACGTAAAGAAGAAATTAAATAATGCGAAATATGCATGCTTATGATGAAGGGAAATAAATGAAATTGTCGCATGTGCAAGCGTCGGGAGCGTCACACATAATGCTGAGTCCCTTAACGCAACTTTAGTAGCTTGAAGTGCAAGTCACTGCAAGGCATCCCTGCAGCGTGAAGATAACTATGCGAACTATTGATAGCTAAGACGCCGAACATGCAAGAGAGAGGGGTTCTCCAGTCTCGATAAAACCACAACATTTAAATATAGGCTCCTACTTGACGTCGACAGACGCAGCTCAAACGTAGGTGGCATTGTGCAACGATTCGTACGCTCACGAGTTCAAAGAAGGGACGTTAGAGCCCGGTTCCACTCGTTTGGCAGCGTGTTGATGCCAGATATGTATCGTTTCATACGCAGCCTGTTTTTTGTGAAAATCGCAAAAAAGACGAAGGACAAGTAAATGAATGCATGGAGGACTTGCGTTGAGTGAGTTTCTTTTTGGCAGATATGATGATGAGGGGGAATTAACTGAAAACGCAGTGGGGAGCCCGATTCCCTGATGGTAAGAGGCCAGCGTCTCTACGGGTACGCAGTGATGTGAAAGCACCGATAAGCAATTCCAGTGACAAATATTCCCAAAGGATTTCCCCCTGTCCTTGTGCGCAATAATGCACGTTGAGGCTAACCCGATTCCGCAGAGTTCCGATGTGGTTGATTTAGTTTTGATGTTCAGGGCCATGGATTGAATAGCCGCCGGTCTTTCTGAGGTATGACAAGCGGCTTTGCCAGGCCATACATTAATTTGACATGTCTGCATCGATAATGCGCTATTTGATATTTTTGTCAGGGTGGCGTTGGAAATCAAGGCGCGCACACATTTGTGGATTTTCACTGGCACAAATGTTCACACGGACGTCGCGTAATGAGCTGCCATCTTTATAGCTGCTGAAGAAAGAGTGCGAAACTGCTTTTGAAGGGTTGTGGTTAATGTTATAGAGGCCAACTTGAGACAACCGAGGGGAAAAACATACTCAAGTTGTAATAATAAAGATGAGTTGACACTATGGCAACTCGTGTGAACCTTGACACGAACTGGCATTCCTTCTTGACGTCTGGCGCATGGGAACTGTCAGGTGGTCACCCCCGAGGATTGTCTATCGGTTCAGATTCGCCAGCCTGCCGTGGAGCGACAAATACATTAGTGCCCAACCAAGCGTATATGCAAACGTCAGTGGTGCGGTTAGGCAGAGAAACAAATGGCAGGCACAAAGAGGCCCATGATGCCTAACATCTCGCTGCGAATCACCTGCGACTGCCTTTTACCTGCAAGGCGCCGGTGCTGTAATTGGCAGCTAATGCGAGAAAATTGGCTCCTCGATGACGCGCCACCGTAAGTGCAGGCTGAGCGCTTCCGAGAGTAGATAAGTGATGCTCCGTGTACCACGGCCCTGCAATGCGCGTGAATTCTAGTGGGCGTTTTATGAAGCCCGTAAAAAAAAAAAGATCACGCGCTTCTCGTGAGCAAGTTTGTTTCCAGCGTTCTGAAACAGGCTTTTTCACCGGTGCAGCGGACCAGACATGTGGACCATCTTATTTCAGAGAATACTGCCAAGCAATTCTTGATACCACGCGCAGTGGGTTGTAGTGAAAGCTCAATTTCTCATTCGAGAAATCACTGCTGCCGGATAAAAATTAAAGATACGCCACTCGTTTACTGTGCAAATATTGTACGCTAGGGGACAATCTAATACGATATCAAACGAAGTATATTCTGGGGTTTTGCAAGCGAAAACCAGGTTGAGATTATGTGGCACAGCGTAGTAGAAGACTTCGAATTACTTTTGAACCCCTGGGGTTCTTTAACGTGCACAATGCAAAATACAGGAGTGTTTTTGCATTTAGCCCCCGTCGAAATGCTGCCGCCGCGGCTTGGGTTTAATCCCGGGCTTATCAGGGCAGCGCTAAAGCCACTACGGCACCACGGCGGGTAATTCGATATGGCTATCGATGTTTGCCAGTGTGCCTCTTCCCTGTGCGCATGTGCCTATCGCGTGCGCCTGCCTGTTCACTCTGAGCAAACACGGCTGCTACACTGGCCCAGTGCACCTGAAACTTAAGCATCCTGCTCTGTTTCCGAGAATAATAGCATCTTTCGTTTTTTTCTTATATTTTTTTCTTCCTTTCTGTCGTTTGTTTTTCTGCGTTGCTGTTTCTATCTCTTAGGTCCTGTTGGACTCCCGTGCTGTATAAGACTTGTTTTGCAATGTTTTGAGATGTCTTCTCTTATTTGGTGGTTCTTTTCGTCTCTGTTATTCGACTCTGCATGGGGAAGGGAATTTGCGGGAGCAAGAGGGAAGGAGAGGGGGGCAAAAAATGGAATAAGCTAAAAAAAATGGGCACTAAGTTTTCTGAATCATGGGCAACGGCGTGCAATGGTAGAGTCCTTCAGTGTTCTCTAAATGGTGTACAGATAAAACTACCATGCTTTGATAACTCTACCATATTTTGAAGTAAACTTCACTTGAATAAACAAGAACACGTTGAACTATTGTGAATGCAGACGTCATGGGTGTACATATGGGTGGTCGTTGTCTGCGAATGAAAACTTGTGCGAAAACTGGCAGCAGAGTAAGGTGCCTCTGAAAAATCACATACATCTAAACTACAGTTACAAACGAGAAGCAAAAATCAAATGACCAAACTCTTCAGGAATATATCACGCATGTTCTTTCATGCGACGCAGTCACTCTGAAAACAGAAAATAGACAGAAGGCACAATAGTAAAAAAAAAAATTAGATAGAATAAAATAGAAACGACTAAGCCATCCTCTCCCTTTTCCCCACCCCGATACCGTTGTCGGTTATTATCGTGGTTTACACTGCTTACATTTCACAAATATTTCCTATATGCACGCAGGTAATCGGCCAAAACAAATAATGACTAATTGTAGAGATTTCAAGAACGTTACAAAGCTTTCTGCAAATTAGTGGCTCATGGCTGTTCAAACATCACCTACTTCGCTGCTGAGTCACTGATGCACGGAGAAGTCGTGCTGCTTCAATAATTATCATAGGCCAGAAGCGTAGGTTGATTTGTTGTAACGCAGAATGCATGAATCACACGATATGTAATAGGCAGAGTGGAAACACTTGCAAAGAATAAAAAATGCAGAAAGTGAATGAAGGAAATGAAATAAAATAATCTAGGAGAGTACATGAAAGGATATCGAAAAAATAAAGAAATACACGGCAAAAAGAGAAGGGGGAAATAGGCATGAAAAAAGGAATTGAGTAAAGAAGCAAGAATAATGGAACAAAGAAACTATTCCGCGTGATCTTTTCCAGCAATATAGTGGTCTTAACCATCTTAAGGCCACCATGTCGAAATTGGTAATATAAGTTTGCTTTCCTCCCTCTTCTCTTTTGCTATTGTGTACTCCGAACGGTCTGTTCTTAAAAAAGAGAAAATAAAAAGTGTCTCGTGTCACTTGCGCAAGTAAGTCAGTATACGCTGTATATGGCTCGCAACGTCTAGAAATATATGGCCTAGAAATGTACACTCCGTGGACTGTATTCCGGAAATTACGGCAAGCGCGCATACCGCTCATCGTGGTCTTTTCCAGATTTCTAGGTCACACGCAGTGGCGCCGTTCACAAAATTAATGCCTTGCCATAATGCTCCCGCGTAACGAGTAGTTAACGCGCACATTATTTCGACTACTGACGTTAAAGCTTACGCTTCATTTTACATGCGTCCATCTTTTCCTCCTTAACTATGTCCATTGTTGTTCGGTTCATTCTAGCAACGCAATGCTAGAAGGCGTCAATTAATTTAGTAAATAAGGTGCCTGTTGCATTAAGACTGTGTCGTTGCCATCAGAAAGCTCACTACCTTGCAGCTTGTGCACACGGCATGCGCAGGACCAAGACCTCGTCTCACAGACCTTGAGCGAGTGCATGCACTGCGTGCTAATCATTTCATATGTCTTCGTTTCACGTAATTCAGTTCCTAGCCTGCTGCAGCAACTGATGGAACCCGGGTGCGCGTACCTTGTAAGCTGTGCTATCAAGCTGCCACTGTACTTCGCGCTATCACATTTGTGTTCTCAACACTATCAGCGATGAGCTGGTGCTTCGGAGTAGGCGACGCGTGTTCAAAAGGGTTACAGAACAGCGCAAAAAACAGGCAGGTGACGGAGAGAAGGTACACAAACTGTGGGAGCGACTCCATGTCTTTCTCAACTTAACTGCTGAGTATGATACAGTAAGATCACTCTCACGTCCAGGTCTCTATATGATGCCTTTTCCCGTGCTCATTTCGGTTTATTTTGTTATCTGCGCTTCTTGTATCGTTGATTGGACACATACACACATTTTTTTCCCCGCTTTAACTTTCGTGCTCATTGTCAAATCTGGGCGTACAAATTCCTTGCCCCCGCTACTCATTTTCGGCGTTGTCTCTTTAACTTGGGCCAGCACCAATACTATGCTTAGTTTTCTTCACGGCACACAGCTACAAGTACTAAATACGCCAGAGCTTCTCCTATGTTCACGTCAACTTTAAATAGAGAGAGAAACAACTTGCTTAGCCTCTATAGTCTAGGCCTCGAATGGCTGTGGCAATGTAGCGCGCCCTCCGGACCAGCGTCTGCTGAACCTGAGGGTTTCCATTTCGTTGCCCGGCCTCCAAGTTATTTAAAGTTTAGATAGGGTTGGTGCAGGGTCTTTGACTAGGTGGTGGGCGTTGCCACTCTAGCGTTACCTGAAATAACGTTGAGGTGTCCGCACAACCGGGAGATGGGGGGAATATGATGTGGAATGGAGGAAGTGAAGGAAAGTTAGGTTGGAGAACGTGTTGACTCCCTTACGTATGGACGGGTGTGAGTATCTGAGCCGTCACTGCCTATTCGCGGTCGATGGATGGGTGCTATGACCGTCCCCCTTGAAACGGGGTGGTGTATTGCGCCACCAAGCTCTTGTTCTTGTTTTGACTAATGTTCTATATTTAACAAAAAACACACACAAAGAATGCTGAACCTCAACCTTTCTGAACCACTGCTGGGAACTTTGTTTTTGCACGCCTCCGTTGTTTGTGGTCTCCCTACCTTTCTGCCACCTAATCTCTAATCGCCTCTTACTAATCTCCTATTGCGGACATGTTTACTTTCCTCCTGCTAACCTTGAAACCAAGGGCTTCAAGGATGCTACTGGAGCCTATACCGACAGCTGGGTCTCTTCCCGTTCTAATAAAACATGTTCCATCGTTTCCCTCCACGACTCCACGTTATCGCTCACCGCGTAGCGGCCGCGCGGATAAATAGCCGATCCGGGTTCAGGCTTGAAGCGAATCATATGGTATGCGTTGAAAAGTTCCCTCGTGGTTCTCAAATCGTAATTATGCCGCCACGCGCAAGCCCCCCCACCCCTCCCCCCCCCCCAAAAAAAAAAACAAAAAAAAAAAACGATGTCCAGGTACTTTTCTTCTGTATCATCGTGCGTGTCATCACGGTGGAAATATCGCAATGTATTATTTCATCGATTCCCAAAAGAAGCAGACACACGTATCAGAGAACGACATGGATAAGAAACTTGCGCATTGGGAAAAGCTGACTGACGCTATGCTGGTTTGAAAATAAGGGGGTTTTACGCACCAAAACCACTTTCTGATTATGAGGCACGCCGTAGTGGGGGACTCCGGAAATTTTGACCACCTGGGGTTCTTTAACGTGCACCTAAATCTAAGTACACGGATGTTTTCGCATTTCGCCCTCATCGAAATGCGGCCGCCGTGGCCGGCATTCGATCCCGCGACGTCGTGCTCAGGCTATGCTAGTTTGATCGAAACGTTGCACTCAGGACAACTTCTTCCTTCCGGGCGAGTAGGCCATTGTTGTTTTTTTTTTTTAGAGGTGGGCGAATATAATCTATTTTGAATAGGAATCGGCCACGAATAGTAAATATCGAATCGCATATCGAATACTCAAAAAGCAGACATATATTTACGGCAGAAAGTATATTTCGGCATCAATGGCACCACGCTTGTACTGACTATAGTTAAGAAAGAAGAGACAGTTCATTCTCACCAGTTCTCAGTTTTAAAGACAATACTACTAATTTTCATGAAATAACTGCGCGTATAGCCGCTCAACATCTTTAGAGCTTGGTGACAAACAAGGTTTCCATGAAAAAATGGCTCCTGTATGGCTACCTTTCCAGAAACATAAAAAAAATTGTTGTTGGTAAAAAGGTCAGACGTTGCGAAAAAAGAAAAGACGAAGCTGCTGAAGGACTTGTGTGCCGTAGAAACGTGTAAAATGGCCAGTTGCAAAGAAAACAGCACTGGTTGTAGCATAACTGTTAAAGCTGCTATATGACTAGAAGGCAAGAAACACTAAATTGTAAACAATACAAGCCAATGTCACATGTTGTCATGCAGGCTTCCACTGCGAAACCAAAAACAAAGCCTGTGTTGCCCATTTTGTTTCTGTATTGTTTTGAAAACTCTTGGCGTTGTTTCAGTTTACATAACTTTCGATATTTTGTTTAGCAGACGGAGCACAGTAACCAGATTTTAACAGTCGGTTGCTGCGAAATATTTAGTTAGTTTCGATATACGTGTATACCAAATAGTTCATTTTATAAAACGAATAGCTAGTGTGTAATACTCAATTCTTATTCGAAACTTCGAATATTCGCCCACCCAACTTATTTATATACCGAGTGTTCAAAGTTAAGCTTTATGGTTTTCTTAAGTTTAGTCACTGCAGGGAGGCACGCGAAGAGCACCTGTGCAGATAAGTTATGTGGCCAGGGGGACACAAAGTGAGATGATGATTATCGCTGTCAGCAGCTCAATTAACTAAAATTGAATAATTAAGTTTTTGTGGACTGAAGTAAGTGGGTATGTCTGCATTGAAAAGTTACAGGCACTCGTGCTTCCACGCAGTATCAGTCGGAAGAATTCTTCTAGCGTGTCTGTGCTCCGAGATATCCGACTCCATTTTTAATGGTCGTTCGCACGATTAAGAATGCAAGAGAGCGAGGATCGGCGCAAAACTCCTCCCTGATGTGACGCGGCTCTTGCGCGCGACGTTTATTCTGACAACGGGGCGGAGGCATTGGCAAAGATGGTAACTGTATCCCTTCCCCTCTCGGCTGGCGAAATCGAGACATGACAGCGCGGTGTGCCGTGCAGTCGTTGCTCTTGATTTCGATAAAGCTTACAATGCTTAGAAATCAGCAGTCACTTTATTTGCGTAGCCCAGGCAAGGACCATGCCCGCTCGTCTAGTCACCATTACGCACGCGCACGGCCCTCCGGCGTCACCGCCTGCGCCACTACCTCGGCAAGCAGGAGCCGCCATCGTTACAGGCTGCGCGGTCGCGTGCTACGACACTGCTACCGGTTCTTCGATTTTTTATTTCGCCAGCCGAGAGGGGAAGGGGAACAGTTATCGTCTTTGCCAATGCCTGCGCCCTGTTGCCAGACTAAATGCCGCACGCAACAGCCACGTCACATCAAGGTGGAGCTTTGCGCCGATCCTCTCTGTTGCATGCGTAATCATGAAAACAACAATTAAAATTTGGAATATCTCGGAACACAGACACGCTAGAATTATTCCAAGTGATACTGTGTAGGAACACTACTGCCTCTAACTTTTCAATGCAAACATACCCACTTACGGCACTTACAAAAAGTTAATTATTCAATTTTTTTTAGTTAATTGGGTACCCACCGTGGTTGCTCAGTGGCTATGGTGTTGGGCTGCTGAGCACGAGGTCGCTGGATCGAATCCCGGTCATGGCGGCCGCATTTAGATGGGAGCGAAATGCGAAAACACCCGTGTACTTAGATTTAGGTGCACGTTAAAGAACCCCGGGTGGTCAAAATTTCCGGAGTCCTCCACTTCGGCGTGCCTCACAATAAGAATGTGGTTTTGGCATGTAAAACCCCATAATATAATTTTTTAGTTAATTGGGCTGCTGACAGCGATAATTATCATCTCACTCTGTGTTCCTCTGGCCACTTACTTATTTGCACAGGTCGTCTTGCACAGGTGGTCTTAAGATAACCATAAAGCTTAATTTTGAACACCCTGTATATGCTTTGAAATATGTGGGCGTATGAAATCGTGGAGTGTACTTTGGTTTAGGCGGGCGCTTTTATGAATTGTAGTGTTCTACGCTTAAGCTCAATTTATAGTTTTCTTACTGATCCTTAGCGTTACTGATGCTTTAAGCTGTACGAATATTTTCGCTCATGTATTTTTGCCCGCAGTCACGGTAGCAGTGAACGATAACTAGCTCGAATAGTCTGAAGTTGATCATGACACATATTATATGCCGCGAGGTGACATATCGTTTTGATGGCACGCTTTAGTTTGCGGTGTAAGCAGAACATGCTGTTTTCTCATTGAGCGTGTTGAGTTGTCAGTTTATTTGCACGCAAGAAATTTAGAAGCCACTGCAAACAGCAATCGTTCAAGATTGGCAGCATTCAGCTTGGCTACAGCAACGGTAGCTTGTTTTCCGACACTATGCGAACAGCTGAATTCTATTTCAGCTGGTTCAATTTGTTTCCAAGTTACGCAGTTACAGCAATACAAATGACTTTGCTCAAAAGAAAACCCTCGCTAAGCTTCGAAAACCTCTTAGCGGAAACGCAACTAGGATCGATTGGTTGTTATTCACTTCTCACGTTTCACCGGGGTTTGCGGCTGTCTGCTTTATTCCGAAGCCCGGGCCCTACCTCGAACAATGCGCACTGCTGCCACGAGCAGGCATCAGTCATCGGACGCAAGCGATCTTATCACACGGATTGGTGAAATGAAAGAGAAAGGTGGAACCTCACTCACAAAGGGAAATCTTTTTTTTTTTTTTATCCCACGAGAGACTGACAAGGTATGTTTACAGTTTCTAGCATCGTTCTATCAGTGCACGATATGTGTATTTAACTTTTTAAAGGCCGACAGATGTTGCTGTCGATATATTGAGGGATGCTACGTGAGATACTGCAACACGAGTCGCAGTGCGGAGTTGCTTATATCAAGGTCGAAAACAGTCAAATGTCTTACGTGTCACAGTGCAATAACATCGTGCAGAAGTGCTTGCACCTTTCGGAGAGGCCCACTGGGCATGAACACTTCCCTTCAATCTCCCGCTCACTCGGAAGGCTTTTTGTCTTAAAGAATATCTGATGCGGTTCACCAACCGAGTCGGACATTTGCACGCACAGCGAAGCTATTTTCGTGGTTTCGTCGCTGAAATCCTTGAGACCGATCAAAATAAGGTAACTGTCAGCAAGGACAATCTCCGCTTCGACGAAACACCTCGATTTGACGCCACCATTAAGGATATTGAGCACAGCACCAAGTGAAAAAGCCGCCGTTGCGCTGGATATACTAGCCATCTTTGTTTGGACAGCGCTGCCAGCACAAGTCACGACGGCATTCGCTCTACTCGTTGCTCGTGGGTGGGTGCTGGCATGTCAAGCACGCAGCTCACAGTGGCGGGACCTTGCTCTATTCCCTCTTCCGAGATTACGCCAGCCGAACGGAAAATTTCACCCCTATTTCTCATTTCGCTGCGTTCAAAATAAGACCAGCGATGCGTCCAGAGGAGGTATTTTGTAAGAGTCCACCTAGTGGACATGTCCATTTCGTCAGCTATTGAAGTTCTAATGGGCTGGGCTGCGCTACGCGTCCGCAGCACAAGGCGTCATAGCCAATCAGCACTTCAGCAGCAGACGAAATGGACAAGTCCACTAGGTGGACTCCTACAGAACACTTCTCCTGCTCTGGTGGCTTCAGGAATCCCGGGTCAGTTCCTCTCTTGCTACCGGTGCTGCTTGGTAAGAGGCGGGTGGCGGGCATAGCCGCTTCTGACACCATGTTTCGTTGAGTATCCAACATACGAACGGGCCAGTTCCGAGCAGGAAAAGAACGCCTCAGTTTATTGAGCGCTGGTATTTATAGTGAAAGTGAACTAAAGGAAAGAGTGATGCTGAAAGAGTGTACGCGGCGATACCTTACGGCATCGCGTGTGTCGTGACACGTGTAGATTAGCATACCGATACAGTGACTGTGTGCGGCAATCTATAGTTTCACCCTTGGGTGTGATGAGGAGACCGAGCGTCAGACCACCTAAACATTTTTAGCGCACTATCTTACGGATCAGCCCCCAGTTCTAGAGTATATTATCTCCAGAATTAGCTCACAAAACAGGCTATAGAAACACACCTACCCGATTTGGAAAAGGGGGGGGGGGGGGGGGGGGGGCAGTTCACTAAGAAAGGCATTGCCTTTATAACGAACGTTACCAGACGCACTTAGAATATTGAGTTCGCTCAAGAAGAGAACTGTGATACCACAGCACGGCACATTGTTTTAAAGGTATGCAAATTTGGTGTGAATGGTCAAATAAATTGCTTTTCCTAAATCAAGAAAACAAATTTGGATGAAGTCTGCCTAAGGCATTCAAATAAAATAATCGAAAGTAATTTAGCATAATTAGTTATTGGTCCCATGCCTTTGCTCAGGAACTGGTGCCCCTCCCCAGCAACGTAGTGCAGCTCCCTTGCACAAGAATCAACGTGAACAGTGCTCTTTCTTGCACCTTTCTTTATCATTTGAGACTGCAATAAGCGTTGCTATCTCTTAAACATTTGAAAGAAACGAACATTTGACAATTTTGAATAGTGAATTCTGGAATCGAATACGAATCGAATAGCAATGACTGTCTGATTCCTACTCGAAATTTCGGATATTCGCACTCCGCTAATAATGCTATGTTGCGAACACCTTCGACAGCGTATGTGCCAATTGCGCGCATGTTTTCAGTTTGCGCACCACCTTTCTTCCACTGTCGCTATCAGAATGAGCCTTGCTTAACACCACCACTTTCCATCAAAGCCACCTTTTTCACAGCATACGTGTCAAAAGGAAAATGAAAAAAAAAAAAAACAACTCGCCGGTCACTGGTGCTGCGGACATCCGCTAAATGGGAATTTAGTCGTGACATTGTGGGTGGCGCCACTATTAGCCTGACAACAGGGACTCTTACTGACACCAAAGTGGCACACATCCTGCTCCGTAGCCCATTCGAGCAACGTGACTTTGACATGCTCGACGCGCTTGCTTCGTTCAGCATAGTGCCCCGTCGCGTCGAGGGAAAAAGTAAGGGCGGCAGAAATGGCCCAAAGACACGTGTGAAGGCAATAGCTGCGAGTCGCTTCACCATGTCAGCTGCTGCGCAGACGCGGAACAGATTTCACGAAGCGACGCGAACATCACTTTTACGTGTCACTCCTCTTCAAGGCAACAAAAAGAGCAAAAATCCTCCGGGGACGGTATAGGAGGGGAAGAAGAGAAAAAAAAGGTAGAGGAATGAAGGGTCACGTTCCCCCCAACACTCCTCCATGACAGAACGGCAGTCTGGGAGAAGACGTAGAGACGACATATAGCAATCGAAAATTCTGCCATCCGCCGATTGATCGGTTTTGGTCTCTGTCAGCATGCGCAGGAGCCCCTCGAGGCCAGCAGTTTTCATTAAGTACTACAACTATATTCGATGAAACCGTAATCTAAATCGCCGATATACTCAGCTGAGCAGAAAAAGTGTGCAATAAGCGTGTTTATGACGATTCTCTATTCGGCTGATGTACGCTGCCTGCTTTACCTAGATGTTTGGGAAGATTGTTGAATTAAGACGCAATTTTCTGGAGCTTACATGCGATATGCCACGTAGTAGCGGCACCTTGCCTAGAATTTGCTGTCCTCTTTGTTGATCCTCTTTGTTCATCACAACCATCTGAAGATCTAAGAATCTTTGGAAATAATATTTTATTTAGATTTTATTTTATTATTATATTTCGTTTGTTTTATTTTTGCTTATTTGAGCCGGCCTATTTTTGCTATGTACTGTTTGCCTAAGAGAGAAGGAGTAGCGGGCATCACCTATGACATCAACCTCTTCCACCTACGCATTCAATGAAATACAGCAAAAAATGCAATCGCGTCGTTATCAGCGCTTGTGAACGAGTGGCACACCGACAAAGAAGGTTGTAGCCCTCGTGCACGTCCCTCTCCCAGACGTAAGTTGACCCAGCTGCGTCCTCCTCTTCCCCGCCTTTTCAAGCAAGTTGGTCTTATTTTCTGGTAAAGCACGCAGAAAAGCGTGTATATCTTTATAGTAGATACGAATAGATGACTAATCTTTTTCTGTCAGCAAAGGTATTCTGCAAATTGGGACATTTTTACTCTATAGTTCAATATCATTAGCCAAAATTTATTATTGATACATGATTCAAATGATTTATTGAGCAATTAATAGGGATAATTAACTAATTGGACATTAGAGTGAAAATATATATACATGAAGTGAATGTTTCTGCGGATCCAGTGGTCTATAAGTATTCGAAATGAACGCACAAACGTGCGAAGCGCTTCTTGATGCAAGAGCATCAAATGGCCCACTGAGCGAAAAAGCCGGCATTTGTACCAGCGAAATGGCACCCAAATGCCCATTGGCTGCGACGCCACGTCACGTGCAAGCCTCGACAGAGTAGAGTGGGCGACAGGGTGCTGCTGCGCCAGGTATTGCGTGAGGGGAGAGGGCATCGACCCGACGCCACCCTCACTCTGAGAAGCCTGCGCTAACCACGCAAGCTCTCGTCTGCGTTCTAACTTCGCCTCGGTAATCGCTATAAAGAAATTAATGCAAAAAAACTGAATATACTCGAAAGGTACAACGTTGGCAGTAGTTAGTGTCGAGCCAACGACCCCACGCTCAGAAGCCGAGTGTCTTACCTCCTGTGCATAACCAGCGCCTCCTAGATAGAAGGCCTGTGCACTCTGCTTTATGACATCATGCTACTTGGAGCGAAATTTCCATTGCCAAGCCCAGCTTGACGAAAGCGGTGACGTCAAAATCACCGCGGCTTACTCGGAAGCGTCCACATTGGATTATATGGCAGTCGAGCATGGTAGCGTGACATCACGGATCGAAGTGCGCCGGCCTTGTGCTATCTAGGAGGCGTTGGCCGAGCGCCTCAACGCACTTGCTTGCCCGCGAGGAGTTCATAACTCGAACGACCGCTCAGCGTCGTTCAAATGGGCATTAATGCTTTCGCATTCACAGCTCATAAGAAGTACTTATGTATCCTCGGATATATTTCCTTCCGATGGTCGGGCGAAGGCCCGGTCGAAATGTCGGAAGAAAATTAGCGTTTTGCGCGTTCGTCCGTTCACTTGGAATGTTTTGCATATATTATATGCAAAATCATCGAAGTGGACAGAGTGAACGACGTCAATATATATCGTGACTGGTCAAAATTTCTTAAATCCCCTTCAAAGTTCGCTAATGTTTTTACCCACCATTCGGTACACAAATAACAAGAAACAACTGTTCGGCATCTGTTACACCTAAATTTTCTACGCACCACTTGCACCTCATGTCCTGTATGATAAGATGGCAAGATATGTACGAAAAACGGTTTCAGCTGCTCTTTCTAGCTCGTGAAAGCCCGATATTCAAGTCCGGCAACGGCGATTTGCGATGACGATTGCCTGTGGGTGTATAATGTGTCCGCTGTGTCTCGTTACTTGTGCTGATCAAACGCTGTTTTATCAGCGCCTAATGCCATTGGGGTTAACAATAACACATAAATCTGTGGTAGTGCGGTACTAAACAACTTCGGTACTAATCCCAAGCATCAAATGGCCCACTGAGGGAAATAGTCGGCGTCTGTAGCAGCGAAATGGCACTTAAATTCTCATTGACTGCGACGCCACGTCACGAGCGCGCCTCAGCAAAGCAGAGCGGGCGAATCAGAACACCTGCTGCCGCAATAGCGCGCCAGCTGCTTCGTGGAGGGAGAGGGCATCGCCGCGACTAAAATCCGTTAAACTTCGTAAAGTAGCGACACTCTCCTCCTCCACCTTAACTCCTCCTCGTTTATCCGCTCTTTCATGCTCCCTCCTCGGTCGTGGCGCCGCCTACACCGCTCGAGCGTAGCAGACGACCTTTCGCAGAGTGAATGCGCGCATGGCAAGGCGGTGCGCTTCAAGCTTTCGCGTTGGCTTTGTAGCTCCGAGTAACTTCGTGTACAGCATATATTTTCTGAACGGACGGTTATGCAAATTCAGTGACGGCAGCTTTATTTCTGTTTTGATAGCTATATATTACAAAGGATCTTAAGGAGCGCTAACGATGTGCCATGACTACTCCGCATGCAGCGCGTGCGCTACAATTAGATACACAACATTTCTCAGGTGCGTGTCGCAAGATCTTATTGCGAATGGTTGTAAATAACGCATGTACGATCGAATGCCAACATACTGACCTCCAGCGAGCCCTCAGTAGCCTGAATAATCCGTGCGTCCTTACCATGTGAATTCGCGGCGCGTATCAGCTAGGACGGCAGAGGGCACGAACGAACGCAGCTCTAAAGGTTCGAAAGAGTATTACAAGCTACAGTGCCGCCAACGTGCGTGTTTGCCAATCTTCTAAGCACGCTCAAAGGCTCAGAGGTGGGCTCTTGTGCTAGCATGTTTCTCGTGCCTCAAAGTTGAGAGAAATACGCGCGGCCGATCATCGAGTCGGAATTCTACGTATATAGAAAATGAAATCAGTTTTCATTTGCGAAACGGGAACAGCGCTTCATTCAGGCTCAAACAAGTGTATGTTCTTTCAGGTTAGTGACTCATCACGAATAACATTTCATCGTTGCGTTAGCTCGTCCGTTCACAAAGTGACGTACTTGTCGCGAGCCGAGTTGCACTAAGGTGCATGCATTGAGGACTGTTGCGCTCGCTCCGAAATAACATTTGCGGATATGACATTAGTGAAGTGATGACCGCGCAAATTGCCGCGCTATGACGCAGCCGAAATTGCGGTAAGTGAAATAATGCAGTCGTTCATATTCAGGCGTCAGTTATTGTCGCATTATACGTGTCTCAGAGACAACGCGGTTGAACGAGCTAATAGTTGAACGAACGAGTAAGCAAACAACTAAACGAACCAGCGAACGACGACTAAATCAGCCATTGGACGAGCGAGCAACCTTACGTTTTCTTTGCAAGTGCTCCACCACCGCATCCTAACCTACACACACTTAGAAGCTGACACGAATTAACACGTACGTCTGAAGGACTTATGGTGCTGCCATTTGGCGACGAACGCATTTCGGGAGAGCACGCACACTTTTCCTCTGTATCGGAAATCCACCGAGCGACCGCCAGTGACGAACACGAACAAAAGAGACGAATAAAGCTATTCGCTCCAAAGAAGGCTACTGAATAACCACGAAATGCAGAGTCGCTTTCCTAAGGTGAGTTTTCGCGCACGAGCCTCAAATTTTATCAAAAGGAATGCACTGAATCCCAAAGGTTTCATAGTCGCGTTTTCGCACGCAACTTAGCGTGCCCGCAAATTCAAGCCCGCAGGCGTACAATGCGATTAAGCGCACCAAATGCAACCACGTACTGCTCAAATAAACAGAGTACACGTCACGTCGGAATCGAGTTAAAACGTGCAGACAAATGGCAAGCTCCTCAGTGAAAGGTGCAATATCGATTACGTTATGGCCCGCATCAAATTACGCAAGCCTGACACACACTATACCATCAGAGACTCGCAACTACCTCGTATAGTCGTGTGGAGAATGTTGGTCTGAAGTTCTCCCTCCCACTTAGATGAATCCATGTCTTTCTTCTTAACCTGTAGGGTTTAGCGGACGGTATCGAAAACAGCTCCCTGTTTCTGCTGAAAATATTTTAGCATACGAAGGCACAGCAGATTATGGTGATAGAAAATGTCGTGAAGTGACGTGCGACGTCGCTTCACGACATTTCACGACACGGCGTCGGCCTCGGCCAGAGCACGCGTGGAGGAGGCGGCATTTTTCAAAGCGTGGCGCTACTTTGGGAAGTTTAAGGGGCTTTAACCGCGACGCTTGTCATCCTCGCTCTCGCTCGCGAAGCCGGTGCGCGGTCCGTATCTCTCTCTCTCTCTCTCTCACCCCCACTGTGCTTATCAGCTGCGCTCGCCTTCCGGCTTCGGTCGCTGCTGCTGCTGCTTCCTCGGTCTCTTGTAGCACAGGACGTCGGTGGCATGCGGCATTGGCATCGCAGGCTGCTACTGCTTGCTGACTCGGGCAGCACGTACCGCAATGGTACATTACTCGCAGCGTAAAACTCGAATGACCGCTCAGTGGCGTTCTTTTTAAAACGTCCAAGCACGCTTGGTATTACGGAAAATGTAAATCGCCGAATGATTTCAAAGAGGCTATCAAATTGCATTTAATATCTTCAGAATGATAGTATGTGGACATATACGACTTTGTCAATCTGTTTCTAAGTTTTCTGTACCACTACAATGTAGTTATTCTTGTTTTTCAATATCTCCCCCATCTCTAGTGATTGTACATGGTCTTCTTGTGTTACTTATTACTGCCTGTGTGTATTTATAAAATTTAACCTTTTTATTTCTTTAATTCTTTATAACTGCTTTGATTACATACTTGCTTTCTGTGTGAATTGCAAAATAGAATCATGTATTTTTTTATTGTGATGATTAGAAACATTACAGGATGTTAATATACAGAAGGAGGTCCCGAAGTCAAAGACTGCCATGAGACCTCCTTTACAAACTCAACGTAATAAAACACAGATTACAGTACTTTCAACAAATCGTTAACAAGGAAGAATTACAGGTTTGAGTACGATTAGCATAATTGAAGAAATAAATGTGCATACATAAGAGTCATAAAAAAGCATTGTGGCATGATCTCGTTGAACACTAATAAATTAACAGCGTAAGTAATATGATGCACACAGCATTATTTACGAACTCGAATATACATGCATGTCAAGGACATCAAATAGGACCTCGTGGTATGACGACGAAAATGAAATGAAGGCACCCTTAAAGAACGGTTGTGAATATGAACTAGGCATCAGTATTCGACAGAATATATTCTTTTAGTTGTTTCTTAAGTTCGTGAATTTTAAGTGTTTTTATATCTAATGGCAGTGTGTTCCAGAATCTTATAGATGAAAAATGGAAGCTCTGTTCACCATAATTAGCACGTATTTTGGGTAAAAAGAAGTTCGTTATTATTGCAAACCCGGTAATATTACTATTTATTACAGAAGATTATGGTATCAAGCTATCGCATCGTTTGTAATTGATATGACGGAACAAAAAGGTACCGAGGTTATTTATATTTAACGAGTTGTGTGACTGAAAGAATGTGATTAGTTCGTAAAAGATATGAGGCGTTGTGGTTGTATAGACTAAATGTAATTATCCTAATAGCCTGATTCTATAGGATTTGGAATGAGTTGAAATAGGTTACATAAGTGTTTCCCCAACAAGTAACGCAGTAGTTAATGTGGGAATGAATAAATCAAAAGTATAAGGATAGTAATGTTTGATGGTTAAATATGTTTCGTGCCTTTAGAAGTACCCTGATCCCGTAGGTAATCTATTGTTTTACAATGGTTATTTGTTCAATAAATTGAAGATTTCTGTCTACTTCTATACTAAGATAATTACAGAAAAACTTGCAGGGATAGGACTGGCGCGAAGAAAAATAGGAGGAATGGAGTGAAGTGTTCGTTGGTGTGAAGTGAATACCACTAACTTTGTTTTCGACAGGTTTATCTGTAGCTGGTTAGAATGGCACCACTCCAGCAGGTTGTGTAAATCGCCATTAAGGTTAGACAGTGAAGTTGTAAGCCATTTAACGCAGTTAAGGATAGTAGTATGCATTCTGCAGAGGAGAGGGAGTTAGGCAGATCATTGACATATAATAAAAATAAAACCGGACGCAATATGGTACCCTGAGGCATGCCAGTATTAGTGAACATGGTTTTAGAAAGAACGCCTGAGATAGTTACTGCCTGCATTCTGTCTGTTAAATAATTTTGTAGTAACAAAA
This sequence comes from Dermacentor andersoni, assembly GCF_023375885.2. Lineage (NCBI taxonomy): Eukaryota > Metazoa > Arthropoda > Arachnida > Ixodida > Ixodidae > Dermacentor > Dermacentor andersoni. Next base: position 27,863,011 of record NC_092814.1, on the reverse strand, counting down.
GTACTGGGCTGGTAATTCATAATGATTCAAGCTTATGAAATACGATGCAATGATTTATTTTCTCAAACGCTTTGTTTAACTCCACAAATACTGAAGCTGCATAATTTCTTTCATTGATAGCGAGTTTTGGTTGATCGTTTAGCGCAACAAGAGCAAGTTTGGTCGAGTTACCCGGGCGAAAGCCTATTGGAATGGTGAGAGAATGTTAATTTTGTGAAGTAATTAGTTAAGCGTTTTTCTATGAGCTTTTCAAATATCTTGCTAAAGAAAGGTAGCACACAGATGGGGCGATAATTGGAGACTAAAGAGTGGTCACCTTTCTTAAAAATTGGGGTGATCTTGCCTTGTTTATGTTCCTTTGGGAAACTGCCCGATTTAAACATGATGTTGATTATGTATAAAAGGATATCAGTTATTAAGGGTGCAATTATTGTTATATGGGAAGGGTGTAAGTTATCGATGCCGGCGCCGGTTATATTTATGTTGTTTATAATGTTTAGAACTTCCTGGAATGCAGGTGGACATAAAAAGAAAGACTGTCGCAGGCGCTGGGGCACGGGATTGTCATGCGCAGGCGTCTGTATTTCTCTGCTAAAGAAGAAATCAGCGAAGGCATCAGCTATTTATTTGGCAGTTTTGAACACATTACCCTGATGGGCAATTTCTCTTATAGTTTCGCGATTATTTGCCTTAATTAAGGAGGAGTTCCCAATTTACTATTTCTTCTTTACGTTTTCACCGCATTTTTTAATTTTTATTTCGTACCATGTTTTTTTTTTTAGATTTTTTGGATGTGGCAGAAAGCTAGTAAGAAAACGTCTTGTACGGAATCTCTAAGTTGTTAAATGATTGTCTCTTGGTTTTTTTTTTTTTGTGTAAAGATTAGTCTTTTTGCGCATTAAAGCTAGGAGCTTATCTGTTATCCATGGATTCTAAGGCGACGAAAACTTTTTTTGCACCTAACTTTTTGGGAATGATGATCAAAACAGAATTTAGGCATAGAGGTAAACAGTGAAAATGCTTTTTGTGGATCATTTGTAGAAAAAATGGGGGACCAGTCAAGATTCGACACAGCTTCAAGGAATGATTGTTTGTTTAGCATAAACTTCGTGTACGTGATTTTTTCGGAGCCACGAGTATACTGAAAGTTTAAAAATGTAGGATAGTGATCAGATATGTCGGTCATTAGAACACCTGCGTCTGATGGATATGCCATATTTGATAATGCTTGGTTAATTAATGTACCTATGGGGTGGTTAGCACATCGTGTCGGCATCTTAATTAAACATTCATAACCAAAGCTGTTAAAACAATCAGAATAATGTAAAGCATGCATTAGTAGACGTACCGTCAGCGAGGTTAATGTTGATGTCGCCTATAATTATTACATTTTTGTTTTCATTTGATGCCGTTCACATAACATTATGGAGAGCAGCCAAGAAGTATATTGCTGGTGAAGAGGGTGAACGATATATGCAACCAATTATTAGGCCTTCGTTGTCTATGTTGAGGAATATCATGAGAAACCACCAAAGACACCAATGACAACATAGGGGAAATTACTGGTCCATACTAATTGAATTAAAGAAGTGATAAATTAATTGCAATGAAAGTGGATGAAAAAACAAGCCGCAGGTGGGGAACGATCCTACGTCTTCGCATTGCGCGTGCGATGCTCTAACCAACTGAGCTACCGCGGTGCCGTTTCCCCATTCATTTTCTTGGGTATTTATGTGTTACTACTAGAACTAACCTTGGGAGTTTTAGCCAGCACCACCACTCACAAACCTTGGCGGTAGATGTGGAACATCCGTTCTGCCGCAGGCCTCATGAGTACGTGATCTTTCTGGGTGACGGTAGAGGTCAATAAACCCGCACATGCAACCTGAAGGCATCAGTGTTGCCGGATTTGAGACCCACGTTATGTAAGAAAGAGAAGAAAGGGAGTTTACCGAGTGACCCGATTTTTATTAATCATATCATGAGAAGCTAACAAAGACACCAAGGACAACATAGGGGAAATTACTTGTGCTTACTGATTGAATTAACGAAATGATAAATTAATGGCAATGAATTCAATTAGTAAGGACAAGTAATTTCCCCTATGTTGTCCTTGGTGGGTGTGTTTGGCTTCTCAGGATATAAATAATAAAAATCGAGGCTCTCGGTTAACCCCCCTTCCCCCTTTCTTCTCTTTCTATGTTGAGGAAGTCATTTTTAGGTTCAATCCAAACGTTTTCACAATTAATTGCGTTAAGCACAAGATAGTTCCTTCGGTTGTATGTAATAAAAGAATAGATATATAGCGCTACGCCGCAATGATTGCTGAACATACGATCCTTTCTTTCATTTCTTTTTTCATCTGTTTGCATGCCACCTATCCGTTGTGGAATGTACAGCTGGCAGGAACTATGTCAAGCAGAGAATTTTTGCCTTTAGCCTGGTCATCCGAGACCACATTTGGGTCTAAAATCATTCGAAATAAATAAAAAGAAATGCTCCGGCTTTCACGCAGACAGGGACATTCTTAGGGGCGCGTATTTTCTTTGAGGACATTCACTAGGCACAGCCAAATGTTGACAGCGTCATACTTTTTTCCCAATTGTTGGCTACCTTCCATCAACCTGTCCCAGTCACTTTTCGCTTTTGCGTTTACCTCGCATCTCCTGCCTCCAGATCAATGGATGGCGGAGGCAGACCCTGTCATTTTGAATCACGCTGTACCCTATGTGCTCTTGGTCGAAAGAATGTTGTTGGCGAATTTTCCTTTCTTTTTTTTTACATTCGTCTTAAGCTGATATCTTCAACCCATATTTTACACTGCCGCAAGGACAGAAGAAAGAACTGGTGGCGTAGCGGCGCTCAGGGTGGAAAGCGGGATGGCTGCTGAAACATGAAAACGGTAATCAAGTGCACCACTGCTCAAAGCGAAGACCTATGTTTGAAAAGAGACGTTTCATCGTTTTTCGTCATTCCTGATCACAATCGATCCAACCAGCTCCGTCATCGGATTTTTTGCCGAGGTGACGACGCAGGATTTACTATTACTCGCTAGCGGTCTTACGGTTTGTCACACGCAAAAAGACATTTCAGCACGATCACATTACCACCACTTCATCGAGCTATTCGTATGCATTATTGCTACAACAGCGTGAACGCTTCGAAAGTGCAGCAAATGTAACGTCAAAGTGGCTCCCCCCCCCCCCCCCCCCAATACACACGCATACAACCATACACACATATATTATAACAATATATGTGTGTCTGGTGGTTTCACACTTGAGAAGCACCAACCCTTTTTACACTTTTATATTACGCTCCTGTCATCTGACATTAAGGCATCTATTTCTCGCCTGCCTCCTTACCCTAGCCCACAGGAGAGGGGCGCGTCATGTGCCACACCCATGTACCGCATAAGGAATCGCCGATGTGCAACACACAGCACATAAAGATTTGTTGAGTGCGCATTTTGAGTAAACACATTGGGTTGTTGTGGATGTCTATGTGACTTTATTTTCTTTACTTTTCCTACATTCCTTCTCCTATTACGGAGTTTCTGTTCCCAATACATATCCCTAGGCAGAGTAACATGTAGGTGGCTAAACGCCGGAAAGATTACCTGGATTTCATTATAGAGCTCTTTTTTTTATTCGTTGCGCAGGCTCCAGTGCTATGTAAGCTTCGCGCTTAAATATATTCATGTGTTATATAGTTGATGGTGCTTTGTAAATATAGCCTTCCACCAAGACCAAGCGCCGGACATCGAACATGGCTTCGCGCAACTCAGAGTCAAATACTGTCTTGATATGAGGAACAAAGTATACCGGTATGTTAATAGTAGCTTCTATTAATTCTAACTTATAACAAGGCTATATAATTTCAACTGTATCATACAAGACGATTTCGTAAGAGAAGTTCTTTCAGTGGTAGGTCATTCGCCAGTCAGTAGCATTTAGTATCTGCTTCATAATAGAAGGCCCATTATAAAAATATATTGCAGTGATGCAGCGGTGGCGTAGAGGTAGAACATCCGCCTCGCGTGCAACAGGACCGTGGTTCGAATCCCGGTGCCGTGTAATTTTCCACCGGATTACAAAAAATCCGCGTGTTGATAAAATTGCATAAACAGGCCTGGAGTGTGGCCTGATCCCGGTGACCAGAACCGGTAACGCACTCTCTGACCAGAGCAGGATTGGCCTCCCTGGTGCAGTATTTGGCCACAACCTCCTATACGAACACAACAATCAAACCCCGGCCCCCTCAGTCCCCGGCAGCTGCGAAAGCAACTGACCACGGCGGCGGTCAGACCTGCGACGCAGCAGAAGGTGCTAAGAATCCGAGGTTCCGGACAGGCCACCATTGGAATCTGAACCTGGCAACGTTTAACGCTAGAACGTTATCTATTGAGGCGAGACTAGCAGTGCTATTAGAGGAATTGCAGAGCAGTAAATGGGATATAAAAGGGCTCAGTGAAGTTAGGACGACGAAAGAAGCATATGCAGTGCTAAAAAGCGGGCACGTCCTGTACTACGGGGGCTTAGCGGAGAGACGAGAACTAGGAGTCAGATTCCTCATTTATATGAATTTGGCGGGTAACCTACAGCAACTCTGTAGCATTAACGAGAGGGTGGCATGTCTTGTTGTGAAACCTAATAAGAGGTACAAATTGAAGGTCGTACAGGTCTACGCCCCTACATCCAGTCATGATGACCAGGCAGTCGAAAGCTTCTATGAAGACGTGGAATCGGCGATGGGTAAAGTCAAAACAAAATACACAATACTGATGCGCGACTTCAAGGCTAAGGTAGGCAAGAAGCAGGCTGGAGACAAGTCAGTGGGGGAATATGGCATAGGCTCTAGGAATAGCAGGGGAGAGTTATTAGTAGAGTTTGCAGAACAGAATAATATGTGGAGAAGGGGACACCAAAGACTTGAAAAATTATAGACCGATCAGCTTACTGTCCGTTGCCTTCGAAGTATTTACTAATGTAATTGCAAATAGAATCAGAAACACCTTAGACTTCGGTCAACCAAAGGACCAGGCAGGATTCCGCAAAGGCTACTCAACAATAGACCATATTCACTCTATCAATGAGGTGATAGAGAAATCTGCGCAATATAACCAACCTTTATATATAGCTTTCATTGATTACGAGAAAGCGTTTGATTCAGTCGAAACCTCAGGAGTCATGGAGGCATTACGGAATCGGGGTGTAGATGACCCGTATGTAAAAATACTGAAAGATATCTATAGCGGCTCCACAGCCACCGTAGTCCTCTATAAGGAAAGCAACAAAATCCCAATAAAGAAAGGCGTCAGGCAGGCAGATACGATCTCTCCAATGCTATTCAGAGCGTGTTTACAGGACGTATTCAGAGACCTGAATTGGGAAGACTTGGGGATAGGACCTAATGGAGAATACCTTAGTAACTTGTGATTCGCTGATGATATTGCCTTGCTTAGTAACTCGGGGACCAACTGCAATGCATGCTCACTGACCTCGAGAGGCAAAGCAGAAGGGTGGGTCTGAAAATTAATCTGCAGAAAACTGAAGTGTTGTTTAACGGTCTCGGAAGAGAACAGCAGTTTACGATAGGCAGCGAGGCACTGGAAGTGGTAAGGGAATACATCTACTTAGGGCAGGTAGTGACTACGGACCCGGATCATGAGACTGAAATAACCAGAAGAATAAGAATGGGCTGGGGTGCGTTTGGCAGGCATTCTCAAATCATGAACAGCAGGTTGCCACTATCCCTCAAGAGCAAAGTGTATAACAGCTGTGTCTTACCAGTACTCACGTACGGGGCAGAAACCTGGAGGCTTACGAAAAGGGTTCTATTTAAACTGAAGACGTCGCAACGAGCTATGGAAAGAAGAATGATAGGTGTAACGTTAAGGGATAAGAAAAGAGCAGATCGGGTGAGGGAACAAACGCGAGTTAATGACATCTTAGTTGAAATCAAGAAAAAGAAATTAATATGGGCAGGACATGTAATGAGGAGGGAAGATAACCGATGGTCATTAAGGGTTACGGACTGGATTCCAAGGGAAGGGAAGCGTAGCAGGGGGCGGCAGAAAGTTAGGTGGGCGGATGAGATTAAGAAGTTTGCGGGGACGACACGGCCACAATTAGTACATGACCGGGGTTGTTGGAGAAGTATGGGAGAGGCCTTTGCCCTGCAGTGGGCGTAACCAGGCTGATGATGAAAAGCATGCAATTTCTGAGCTGTCAGTCACAGCAGTATTGTTTATAACAAGATTAGGTAGTGGTTTTTTCTTTCGTGGAAGATACCTCAAACATTTCCCCGGGGACGAAGCAATACAATTTCTTTGTATTTTTGTACAATACAATTTTGGTAGGAAACTTTGGCGTCGGCAATACAACCTTTCGGCTGTAATAACAGTGCGCAAATCTGATTGCTTGCGGATACTATTTTAATTCGCTTGATTTTCCTTCAGTCTTAATTCGTCCCATGCGTAATATTCCTTTGGTCCCCCAGGGGTTTGTGTTCCGAGTTACCTTCCGTATATGTGGCACAAAGTCGTTAATGCATTTTATCACAAGGTTCTTAAAAAATTGCACAGGTGATCCACTGAATGTCTACCTGACTCATAGATGGAGAAAAAGTGTGAAAATTAGCTGTCTAGTGCATCTAGTACGGCAACACCGCTTGCACGAGAAAATGCAGGCACATACGATTTTGTGATTTTACAGACATAATTTAATTGCACTTTGAGGCATACAATCTTATGTTTCGATATGCCCTCGAGGATATGGATTGTAGGATTACGCTTTAATACCATGCGGATGACCCATGATAGGTCTAGCACCGATTGTTTGGTACTTTGAAGACGAGTGGGTACTTTAACCAGTTGCGTTAAATCATGAAGCAGCATAACGTCAAGAAGAGGTACAGCATCAGTTGAGAGCACGTTTGAAAAATCGTTGTCGCAGGCAGCATGGGGAACATTAAGGCCTCCGAGAAACATTGAATTACAGGAGTTATTTCTATAAGACAAAAGGGGGAATGCGGGAGAGGTAAATTCAAGACGATGAGAAAAACGTGAACAAGGTGAATGCAGGAGCCAATGTTTCGACAAGTGGACTTATCTTCTTCAAGGCCTTGAAGAAGACAAGTCCACTTGTCGAAACGTTGGCTCCTGCATTCACCTTGTTCACGTTTTGCTCATCGTCTTCTATAAGACAATAAGAAGTTCAGACTTTTGAAGAAGGTTTTGTCGGTACTCGAGGGCCTATAGACACCTCCTAATATCAAAAGACATTCTTTCAAGATGATTTTGACAGGGAGACATTCAATTCCTACAATTTCAGGCAGTCTCAATACCTGCAATGAGTTTTTGAACATAATCGAAATTCCACCATCGGGCGAATCTGTCATTTTTGTGGGTGCTGTAACCCAGGGGTGAAATTTCGAAGTCATTAATATCACGCTTTAACCATGTTTCGGTAAGCACTATAATTTCCGGATTAGGCGGGACTCTCCAAATCAGTTGTTTTATTAACAATGCTGCGAGCGTTTGGATTCAGGCAAGTGAAACTTTCTGTGCTTTTGTTTGGTGATTCATCTCTCCGCCTCTTTCTACCGCGGTATCTCGAACCGGTGCTCTTGTCATTTGTGCGTCATGCCATTCAAACAATTCGTTATCAGCCCCAATTTTATCGCACACGAGCCTGACATTCTCTCCCGATTCGCGTACCTTGGCTGTACTATCCCAGAGCTGCTTTCTTAGTTGCCTAGTGGCGGCGGAAAGCTTTTCAGACAGAGACATGTGCTTTCCTTTTACGTTGAAGCAGTTTTTAAGTACGTTTATTCTTTTACGATGGTCGAACAATTTCAGTATCACAGGGCGAGGTTTGTTCGGCTGGCGACGCCCCATTCTGTGTAATATTTCTACTGAGCGTACATTAGCGCCCAACGGGCTGTCAGAAAGATCAGTAAGGACCTTGTCATTAAGAGCGTCGCTTGTTTCGTTCTCGCTTTCTGGAATACTGAAAATAATGAGGTTGTTGCGTCTGCTTCCATTTTCCAAATCCACGAGCCGTCTTTCGAGGCACTGTACGCTTTTTTCAATGCTGTCTACTTTTTTCCATGTAAATTTGATAACGTCTAGCCTGTCTTGTACGCATTTTTGACCGTCGAGTAACTGCTTGAGGAGTTGTTGGGTACTCGGTCGGGCATTGGGCTGAATGTCCCCGCACAACATGAGCAAAGACAAAGCAAGATACCGCGCATTAATCGAAAACGTATTTAGGCAGTTTGGGCACGCCAGCTGAGTAAAACGACGATCACTTGCTCTAACTGTAGAATAATCGTTACCAACCTGTACAAAGAATAGTAATGGCTTTGACACGACGCCGTTCCAATGCCGGCTGACGTGCTTTTGTGCCATTACCACCAGCCCGGATTCCGAATCTACAAGATGCAGAATTTATCCTGCGAGCGCCCTTTGGACAAACCCGGGGCTGCGCCGAAAGGCACAGTGCCCTAATTCTCCCTTGAGAAGTCAAGATGCTGAGCCGTCAGGCAGCGGTGTCCTGTCGGCGAGCGACATGTCCAACATCCGACATGTCCGACATGTCCAACAGCTCGCCGACAAAAGTGTCGGCGAGCAACATGTCCAAACGTGTCGCCAAGTGCCAGACAGCCGGGCGCCGTACCTCCCTTTGCCGGGAGGTCACCGCGCCCGCCAACTTTGAACGGGGTGGCCAGCGCGGTCGCTGGTTGGACCTCTCGGACGACCGTCGAGTGCTGGCTTTGTATTGGGCCGTTTGAGTGACAATGGTTTCTCGGGGCTTATAAGCCGCGACGCGCCGCCTGGAAAACCGGATCCGCCGACCCACCGGGAGCCAGTGCTGCTCTCGACTGGAGTGAGATGTGTCACGCGTTTTCGCCGGACGTCGCCGTGCGGGAACAGTCGCGTTTGCTGTGAGCTCTCGGCCCCAGTGCCGATCCCTTCATGTCCTCTATAATGACCTGTACATAGTGTATAAAGTCCCTTTTGTTATTCTCACCGACGCCTGACTCGGAGTCTTCGCTACCAATGCTCTGTCACGAAACGGGTGACGAGCGCTACGGGACCACCTCTAAGTCTGAATAGCGGTGGCAGCGGCGCAAAGTCGTAACAGTGCCCACTGAGCGGATGTTGCTGTAGCAGTCTTTTTGTATCCAAAGTCGATCTAGTGGAGGCGCCATCAAGTGTTGTCGTAACATTCAGCACGTGCAGCTGCTGGTCGGGCTTCCATTCCTTATGCGGGAGCGCAGGAGGAATTTAGTTATCCGCGACTGCTTAGTCGACGGACTGGCCGTCGCAGACAGCACAGCTAGGAACACCTATACAAAGAATAGTAACGGGCTTGACATGACGGCGTTTCGATGCCAGCTGACATTTCTTTAAAGAAATTAAATTGTGGGGTTTTACGTGCTAAAACCACTTTCTGATTATGAGGCACGCCGTAGTGGAGGACTCCGTAAATATCGACCACCTGGGGTTCTTTAACGTGCACCTAAATCTAAGTACACAGGTGATTTCGCCCCCAAGGAAATGTGGCGACCTCGTGCTCAGCAGCCCAACGCCATAGCCACTGAGCAACCACGGCGGGTGACTTTTTTTTGTTTATTTCGTCAGGTGACGATGCAGCTGACGAATTCTTTAATACGATAATTTTTCTGTGCATTCAGGTAAAAATGTGCTGCTTTCGCCTAACAGCTTAGCTTCATTCTTAAAACTTGCAACATTCCAAGCTAGCTTCCAGCAGTTCACTTATATATATATATATATATCGGGGAGGCTCAAATCAGCGCCATCGAGTCTGCAAGCATTTCATAGGCTCACAGTGTCCGCGGCCTGCCTGTTGGGGCGACATATCCGGCACGCTGCTTTTTGCCTTATCGGTGGCACTGTGCTCAAACGCTTATCCAGAGAGGACCTGTGGAAGATTACCGCGGAGCGAATCTACGAGCTCAGAACGTCTGCGCAAATTCCGTGCGGAATGCGGCTTCGTGGACACGGCATGCTCTTTCGTGGCCTGGTCATCAACAAAGCGCGCTCCGAGGCTGGAGAGCGCCCTCGCACACTTCCGTGCTGCAGTGATAGCCTCGACTGCAGCGCTCACTTCGGCCAACATGGGCCACTGCGCATGTCCCCGCTAACGTTAGCCAAGCTGGTCAATGAGAATAAAATGAAAAACAAAAACACGGTGCAAGATACGATCTTAAGACCTACCGCGTTCGGTCGCCAGACCTCTAACGACCGAACACCAGAAGTGTTATAATTGTACCTTGCACGGTGCTCTTCATATATATTTTTGTTACTTGAACAGCTTGGATGACGTTAGCTGGGACACGCGGTAAATATTACAGAAGAACCACCGGCACAAAAGCTTCACTCGCTATGAAACATTTGCCAGTGTTAACGGCAGACGCAACCCAGGAAACACACCGGAAACGGTGGATGTACTTAGCAGTGGTGTTCGTGAGGCCGGGAACCTCTTTGCCCCCTTTGTTCGCGCGGGTAATAAGCAGCAGCGATAATTATACTCTTCTTGTGTTTGTTTCTGAAATGGCAGGACCCAATAAAAGTATTAAATTACGGAATGTTATGGGCAGCAGCCGTCAGGGTTGTAACGCGACAAGGCCATTATCGTTGGCATAAAGTTTAAAGGTTGATGGAAAGCGTAAAATGGTGTTAAGTGGTTATCTGCTGCTTGTGCGTGTGCAAATCTATTTTGAGTGGAATTAGGGGCTCTTATTTTGTAATATCGCAAGGAAGGAACGATCCGTGTAAAACACGTTAGAATGTTTTGTCCTTTGTGTTTCATACTTGGGGGCTGGAAGTCAAAATCTGCTAAGATGTGAACCTGATATCTTGAATTATGAGCCGACAAAGAGCTACTTGCAGTTCCAGCAAGCAGTTCCACTGCTTGCAGCTTTTCCTTTCCCTTGCATCCGCTTTACATTCCGCAAGAGCACTAAAATGTCCGCACAGGACCACACTCGTCCTGGAACGCGCGTGCACGATCCCTTTATGCGGAGTTCTCTATGTGTACGACGGAAGCGCACCACAGGCGCGGTCAGCCAACGCGAAATAAGGGAGGCCCTCTAATCCAAGCCGCCGAGTTGGGTGCAAGGCCGAGGGGCCGCAACATATCGGCAAGAAATCCCAGAAATATCTCTGCGTAGGACACCGCGACGAGGTGGACGCCGCATATTCCGCAGAGCCCAAGCTGTACATAGAGACAAGAAAGTTGACTGAAGAAATTCAGAATGGCGCCTGCTTTGAGGGCATGACTTGGAAGGTTTTAGATGACACGAAACGTGAACCCGCGAAATGAGTCTTGTCCAGAGGTACTGAACAGATGTCGACAAAAAAAAAAAAAAAACGGATGTCAATCAGCGGCGCTGGAGCGAGAGAAAATACCCCTCGCACCAGAATGTTTGAGCACCAACCCTAAAGATGCGCTTTGTCATAATCGGGGGAAATAAAACTTTAAAAGGTAACTGCGTAAAATCGGTTCGATAGCTGCCTTCGATGAAGGTCAATGGGTGGTGGTTAGTTAAGATGATGGTTAATTAAATTAGCATCCTGTTTGAAACGGGTTAGTGGCCCACGTCACTTCGCTAAGCAAGACTTGTTAAGAAACGTTTATGCCTGTGAGCTGTTCGAATGTAAACGATATACCAAAAGCAAGAAAATAAACAGCAGCGCTTAATTTTCGCGGTTTTACATATTGTAACAGAAATAATCATATCCTACGCAATATTTTTAAACCGAAGCTTTCTTTGTTTACCCTTCTATATTTGGCGTGGCTGCGTCGGTTGCTGTCTGCTGCTGCTGCATTGGACGGCATCTCGGAAGGTCTGCTTGTGGAAATTATGCCGATCACGTTGTCATGACGGTTATGTGTGTGTCCAATGTGGGTATCTGCAAACAGGCTTATGGGTCCTTCCAAGCCCAGTGTGCCAGACTGTTCCTCAACCAACTCAGATTTTCTTACAAGGAGTCATCGCTGTGTGCTCTTCCGGTCCCAATGAATTCAAATTATTTTCGTCACGTAACGTGTTTGCAAAGTTTCTCAAGTATGTGAAAGATAGCCCTGGGGAAAAATTATATAAAAATGATTGTAACATGTAACACAGCAAAACGTCACCTGCTCAGCCTACAAAGATTTGACCTCAAATGCCGGCTGTGGCGCGAGGATAATGGGGTTAGTCGGCTGAAACGCTACTACAGGAAAGGAAGAACACACAGCAATGTGTGCATCAAAACGAAAGACTGAACGTATTCTTGAGAATGCTCGCCAAAAATGATTGAGAATTACGCCACTTGATTCATTAATTAGAGTGAAACTTCTGTCAGGTTTGACCTTTACAACGCTTAATTAAGGTTTCCTTTTCGGTAACGCTAGCAGGGTTAACTTGAAGAAGTTTATTATATCTAGCGGTTTTTACGATGCTGCATATATTTTTGCTGCAGATGTGAAATTATCTCCGAATCTCAGTTTTACTTATATTTTAGCCAAGCGAAATATAAAAAATATGTGTGAAGGTGTTTTGGAAGTTCTTATACCAGGTGGCATTAATGTATTAATGAATGTTTCTAAGCGAACTGCGCGTGTTATTAAGTCTGTCACTTTATGTTTTTACGGCGCAATATGTGTAATTTTAACTCACAGAAATGATCGTCGCAATTGTTTCCTGAATTTTATTTCAGTGACGCTGTACATGCTCCCGTCGTTTCCTTGTCGGTTAGCATATGGACGCGTACAAAAGAGTCCCAAACTCATTAGTACTCATTCACGCGTAAATTATTTTCAGACTCTCCAGAACACCTATTCTTTTCACTGACCGCTCAAGGCATTAAAAATGTAGTGGGTGAGTTTGTCGGAATGATAAATATTCTCTTTCTTGGCTTTTCTTATTTAGCATGTGAGAGTAGCACTTTTTTTCATGAGAGAGCACCAAATGCCTCATTAAGTGAAAAAGTCGGCGTCTGTAGCAGTGACACGGCCGAGCAGGCGAAAGGAAACACCTGCTGGTGCGCCAGGTGTTGCGTGAGGGGAGAGGACGTCACCGCGACGCCACGTCACCCTCGCAAGCCTGTGTTATCCGCGCTTTCCTTGTCCGCGCGAGCTCTCGCCTGCGTTCTAACTTCGCCTCGGTAATCACTATAAAGAAATTAACGTAAAAAAACTGAGTAAATTCGAAAGGTAAAACGTTGGCGGTAGTGAGTTTCGAGCCAACGACCCCACGCTCAGAAGCCGAGTGCCTTACTCCCTGTGCTTAGCCAGTGCCTCCTAGATAGAAGGCTTGTGGGCTCTGGTTGATGACATCATTGTACTTGGACCGAAATTGTCATTGCCAAGCCCAGCTTGACGAAAGCGGTGACGTCAAACTCACCGCGGCTGACTCGGGAGCGTCCCATTAGGTTCTATGGCAGTCGGGCATGGTAGCATGACGTCACGGATCCAAGTCCACTGACCTTGTGCTATCTAGGAGGAGCTGGCCAAGCGTCTCAACGCGCTCGCTTGACCGCGAGGAGTTCATAACTCGAGGGGCCGCTCAGCGGCGTTCAATTGGACATGAATGCTTTCGCATTTACGACTCATACGAGGTGCTTAGGTGTCAGGGGTCTTTTTCTTTTCACGACGGAGAGTCCCCGAGCCAACAAGATAAGGCGCCTTAGTTGGCAAATTTCTCAGCAGTATCAGCTTCATGAGATGTGAAAGAGGATCGCTGGCAGTACACCCAAGGAGATACTTGGATATTGACATGCGTAATACAATGGGGGAATATTTTCAACCCGTCTTGACGAACTTCTAGAGGCAACTCTAGTCAAGGATGGCATTCCATATAGACGGATACTATAGTGGCAACTGTAATTCATCTAGACAAAAGGAGTCCGCATTGCCGCACACTCTGCTCTAGAATTGTTTCTGTGCGAAAGGCAACAAATAAAAAAAAATAGAAGTAGACAAACGAGCAAGTGTTAGGGGTGCCATGGTAGGTTCACTCGCTCGTTTTCAGGATCCGAATCGCTCGCATTCTATGCGCGGAGATCGCAACTATAAGCGAAGCGAGCGCATAAATCTATGATCCGAAGATAAATCGGCGCCGGCGACTGCGAAAAGGTTCTTGCCTCCCCTCCAAAGTCCCTTTCGTGGCGCAGAGTTTAGTCGGGCCAATGCGCAGGAACTTTTCCAGCCAATTTCATTCCGGTCGCATCGACTGCGTTTGGCGCGCAGGCGCACAGCGCGCCCTGGTGCGCTTCTCAGTTCATGATAGTTGCCCGTTCTTTTTATCCCTCTCGTGCGACGTCGTCTGTACCTGCGGTCGGCGGAAAACAGATTGATCGGACCTGTCTCACCAGGAAGCGGAACGAAGGCACGGTGAGTGCTGTGGGGGAGAGAAAAGAGAACAGAAAGATGCATGTATGGCGAAGGGTAACAAGAAAAAGAAAACTATAGAAAGAGACACGCGGGTCACAAGCAAAGAGTGAAGAAGCGCGTCGCGTGATGGTTAAATTGGGCGGAGCGCCTGAAAGAGCTCGGCTTCGATGAGGCTTCGTTCGATGAACCGCACCAGTCGCTGGCCTCTCGCTACATTCTACCGGTTCCAAAGTTTTTTGCTGTCGGAGAAATTGGAGCGGGACGCTCCAATTTCTCCCCTAGCGAAACCTTGAACAGAGCGTATAATGGCCAGTAATGAGCTGGACACTGAGAGAAAAAATATTTAAACGAAAATTCACTTACACTCTAGCGGGATCGCCGAGATGTTTCCGCGAGGTTGTAGATGAAAAAGAAAGGGGGGAGGGGGCATTGAGCTTGATTAGCAGGCATTGCATCAGAGTGACCATCCCGTGAAGATCTCTTTAACGCGAATTTCTTGTCCTCATTACAGGCTCCTGCTGGCCCGATTATTTGTAGGAACATCTAATTGTAACCATATGTGCTCGTCGTAAAATTTCGTATCGTTGCCGATCCTCGAGTTTCTCAACTACGTGTAACGCAATCTGAGAAACGATGGGCACGTCCTTGCATTTCGCCTGAACGCTTCCTGCCGTTTCTCTAAGGTTCCAATATCGAAATTTAGTGCGCGGTAACAAATTGTCCATACCACACATATCCGCGTGGAGTAGCATTATAGCGAGTATAATGGGTATTCGTGCAGGTTTGTTGATACACGCGTTTAGCATTTCCTATATGTGGGGTTTAGCGGCAGCTTTCTCGAAGTAATAAATATACGTGATTCCAGCAGTATAATGATACTTTTGAATCCACAAACGCCAGAGAGTTGGCAGACGTCAAACGCTGTGCCAAAATCACCAACGTGGCATTTATTTAGAGTCCCTAGCTGTTACTATCTTTTCATGCCATTAGAATTCTTACAGTATTTCACCCACTTTTTCCATCCATCCATCCATCCACATCCCATCCCATCCCATCCCATCCCATCCCGTCCCATCCACGTCTCTAACCATTTTTGCGCCAACGTGTGTCCCTGTGATACAAGTGATATAATGGGCAGAGCATTGGACTATTGTGCTGATGGTACTGGGTTCGAAACTAACCTTCGTGCCATCTTTGGTCACTGGATATAGGGTACTCAGTATGTGCCGCTCTTCAATGAACCACTTTGACGCCAACTTGGGTAATTGTGTGCCCTTATTATTCGCCACTTTGCAGTGGCGAACATAATCTCGCAGTAGCCATTTTACGATGACTCTCGACGCTCATACCCAGGAATTCTGGACATGCGTTTAGTTTCATTTTTCGCCACCACGTGGCATATTGACCTTAAAGGGAAGCTGAACACTCTGTCGAATTCAATAAGACGCTCATATACGGATGCGGGAACCTTATAAACCAGGTAGGTAAAATTTGGGGGGTTTTTTTTTCAATTAGGAGCGACGTAATCGTCGGTTGAAATTGCGCTGTAGCTCCGCGCCCCGTCGAATGCCGCGCGCTGCTGCTGACGCTGACGATGCGAGCGGAGACCGGAAACCGCGGTGTTGTGACGTCAACTCTAGTGTTTCGTTCCTTCGCAGCGTCCGCGACCGTGCCTGACCGCGCTTGTTTCTGCGTGCGTGCCATCGTAATCTGCTTCGATCGACCCTGCATTCCTTTGTTGGTGCGTCTGCGTGTATGTAGAGTGGTAGTCAACGTGAGTGGTAGTCAACGTGGTAGTCAACAGATGAAGGTCACTACACGTACTGCATGAACCGGGAAGCTTTTCACGCGTTTAAACAGTCTTTGTAGATTGCCGACAGCTTTGGACAGCGCACAAATGCCGACGATCGCATCCCCGCTTACGTTCCACGAGGAGGCATGCAGGAACACAACACTACAGTTGTTTGACCGGAAACGAGCTCACTAGATCGGCGAAAGATCGGCGCGATCACTAGATCGCTTTGCAAAAAACATACTCACCAAAGAGCATTTCCAACACGAGGAGATCCCAAGACTTTGCTTTCGTTCGCGTCGAAAGCACTGCTCGCACCAGCATCGTTTGCTTCTTCGAGAGGCCGGCTCTTCGCAATCGGCTCGTACTATCGCGCTCAGTATGAGCTACACCACGCGAGCGCGTGGCCGAGCGCTCTGCAAGGTTGTACAGTGGCGCCGATTGTACCGTGTTTTCGAGCTATCTGGAGAGGGTGTAGCTGTTCCAGCAAGCGCGCTGGAACCCCTCGTCCCCGTTTATCTGAAGGACACCTTATCTGTTTCTTGTTAACTTTGATTTTGCTGAAGCAGAAACTGCAAGATCATGCAGCACTTTTGCCACCGACGAGACGTGGCGTGCGAAGGTTATCAAAGACAGCGCTTTCTTTGGCCAAGAAATGCTGTGCGTTTAGACATGATTTTAGCACTGATAATGCGCCTCAGCGTGCGTCCAGCGTAAAGGCGGAAGCAGCCACGACGTGGGCCATGCATTGTTTTCGACAGAGTGTTAGCATAGCCCCGGTGCTAATGCGGCAACGCGTTGCCATTGCTGCCACCGCCGTTCTCCGTACTACAGCAACATTTCACATTTGGCCGGAGCAGCCAACTTTGTTCATTTGCCGCAACTCCTGGGGTCATGCGTCGTCTTCATAAATTTCCCACTGTGCGTGATGGCTCCAGAACACACCACGCCTTCTTAAGATGCATTAAGTGGTTCCGAAATTTTAGAGTGCACTATTACTATGGCCCCGAACACCGATTTCGCCGATCATTACCGTTATTACCAGAATACACTAATTTCCAGTGAGTTCATCCAGAGGATACTTCTCCTAGATACATAAACGCAAGATCATGTGCAGGTTATTTTTGTCTAGGGTACTTAATTGCCTTTCCGAAAAGTCGTGTGGTTTGGTTTGGTTTATGGGGTTTACCGTCCCAAAGCGACTCAGGCTGAGAGATGGCGTAGTCGAGAGCTCCGGAAATTTCGATCACCTGGGGTTCCTTAACGTGCACTGACATGAAAGAGTCGTGTGATCAGTCAAAGATATATTCAGCCCGAATAAAAAATAAGTTGGTTCGCACTAAGACATCTTGCATGCTGTAAATTCTGAAACCTGAGATAAATTAAGAAGTCGATCACGGTTGGGCACCCGGGCCATTTTGCGAGCTGACGAACGTATTCCTTTTTATCAATCTGACACACCAGATAACACCCACTGTGCGCACCGACGTGGGCCCGATTACGAAGTTTGGGCGTCCACCTACGGCTACAGTTATCATTTTCGAAAGAGATATCAAAACCAGTCTAAACGAGGGTGAAGTGGAAAGCAAGCAAGTGGAGGTGATGCGAGCTTGCTGGAACAGCTACACCCTCTCCAGATAGCTCGGAAACACGCCACTATCGGGGCCACTGTACGACCATACCGAGCGCACGGCCACGCGCTCGCGCGGTGTAGCTCATACTGAGCGCGATAGTACATGTAGGGAGTAACACCGAACTCCTCAGAAAAACGCAGTCTCTCTAAATTTTCCATTACCGTCTCAGAAAAACAGCACCAAACTACCTGGCACCGCGCTTCATGTGTAGCGGCAGCGGTCGGTTACTAGTGTTGACGTCACCAGGCGCCCGACCAATCACAGGCGGAAACGAGACGCGCGAGCTGGGCGTGTCCGCTGCTGAACTTTTCGTCGAAATAAAATATATTTGCGCTTTCTTTCGCTCAATTTCGATACGATATTCAAATTCGGAGGGTTGAAAACCATTATGTACAGATGTTCACTCATTTTTCTGGAAAACCTTTCAGCTTCCCTTTAAAGATTTGAAATTCGCGTGGTGACGTACGCCATGACGCACAACTAATGAAAACATAATAAAAAGAAGCACACCCTGAGACTGTTGCTTCACCTCGGCACTTGGAAACGAGCGCGCTTATGTATCAGCCTTATCTGGAAGGCAAACTGCTACTTGCTCGACTTGCAATGAATCCACGATTTTGCTAGACACCTTGCCAGACAGCTCATCGGCATTCCGGGTGAGATGTCTGGCCGAGATAACAGCTTCCGCAAAGCTTCCGTTTGGTTCGCTTTCTTCGTTGTTTTTTCTCTTTATTTATGCACGACTGCGGCCGCCGGCTTCCGTATAGTCAGCGTTATGTTTCGTCTGTTTTCTAAGAACCTGTGCGATTCTATAAGAGGAAACTTTAGCTAAGGCCCTTCTTCGATTCCGGCTGCTCAAATACATGTAAAACGCATAAATGATTCTATGAGAAAATCGCTCAACCGTTCAACCGATCTGAATGAGAATTGTTGCATTCAAGAGAGAACGTTACATCACAGTGATGGCTGCAATAATAATATTGATTTAGGCCATGGTATTATTGACCAGAGTTACCGGCCATGGTATTAGGCCATGGTATTATTGACAAGTTTACAAATCCGTTAGTTCGGATAAAAACTGATATCGCAGGCCTCTAAACTACATCCCTTGGAGAATCTCAATCGCGCAAATTAGATGTATGAATTTACAACTTATGTGAAGTTGTTACAATGCCTATAAAGGTTCTGCGAATGCGATATTCACGAGTTGGTGGTGTATTTCCGGGTTCCATATGATATATCATTCTTGTCCGCATTAAATGAAATATTAGGTGCAGCTTACAGAATTCCGATATAGTTTTTAGTTGCTGAGGTACAGAGTCGTATACTTCGAGTATTGTATCTTGAAATTTCGCATTTTCTTAGAACTTCGAAAGTGGAAGCTAAATAAAAATTCGCTTTCTGAAATCTCATTTTAACTGTTTCTTTTAAGTTCCACATGACTCATGAATTGCGGTGCAGTCGTAAGAGGAAAGGATTGCTGATTTACCATGTAGGAGCTAAAGCTTCCCGTTAAGCTAGGTTTAGAATAATATTTTTGCTGAGAGAAGAAGTAAGACGGGTAGCGTATGTACATTATGGCGGCCGCAGTTTGGTGGGGGCGAAATGCGAAGACACACGTGTACTTAGAGTTAGGGTTTGTTAAAGATGGCCAGGTGGTCGAAATTTTCCAGATTCCCCCACTACGCCGTGCCTCATAACCAGATCGTGGTCTTGGAGCGTAAAACCCCGTAATTCATTATTTTATTTACAGGATGTACAGTAATTTACAGTAATTGACAAAGCCAAGCCTACAGCAGGCTAGTCGTTGAAGCGTTAACTTCTTCAGGCCTAAGCTCGTGCTCATATTCCTCAGCTTTGTGCAGAGCTGCGCAACATATTTCCACTTGGCGTGGGAGTGCCGTCCCGCTCCTTTTTAGGCAGCGAAAGACTGGTAGCGTTTAGGCGGCTGACCTGAACGACGTTATCGGAAGTCTGGATATGGAGCGAGTAGTAGGTGCGACCGGAGACATGTCGTAGGTTACGTTGGTTAACTGACAGAGGAGTCGGTAAGGGCCGGAGTAGCGAGACATCAGTTTTTCTGAAAGGCCGAAACGGCAGGTGGGAGATCACAGAGTGACAAGAACCCCGGGAATATAATCGGCGTCCGGGTGACTACTGTCACAAATGCTTTTCCGCTTGTTCTGAGAAGCACAAAGGCGTCGGTGAGCAGCTTGGCGTGTTTCTTGGGCTCGAGCAATGACATCGCTTGTATACTGAGACACGGACTCTGGAGCGGTCGGTAGTATTGTATTAAAAAGCAATACTGTATTTCAGCCGCACAACAAATAAAATGGCTAGTAACGTGCAGTGTCATGGCGCGACGATTTGTACGCGAATACGGCAAACGGGAGATCAGTATTCCAGTCACGATGGTCATCAGAAACATACATGAAGAGCATGTCTGTTACTGTTCGATTAAGCCACTCCGTAAGACCGTTCGCCTGCGGATGGCATGCATTAGTAAATTTGCGTTTGGTAGAATAAGAACGGAGGAAGTCGTCCACAACTGTAAATAAAGCCCCTTAAACTTCGTAAAGTAGCGACACTCTCCTCCTCCGCCTTCACTCCTCCTCGTTTCTCCTCTCTTTCATGAAGCAGAGCCTGCTGGGAACTTCCTCGGGAGGGTAAGGGCAAAGTAAATCAAGGGGAACTCCAGCGGAGCAGTAGATAAGGGTGGAGTGTGTGGATAGGAAATCAAAGCGTAGAACACCGTCATGGGGACACGCTTAAAGAACAGTAAAGAAAACAGATGTTTGGCGGCCAGAGACACCAACGTGAGCGGCACACATTCCTATTGTGGCCAGTGTTCTTTCGCTAGCGACTCGCACAAGACAGGGCACCGCAGGTGTCAGGACGCTTACGTCCTAACACGGTCATTAGAGCAGTCGCAATCCCGGTCGTTCTAGCAGCGTCACCTCTTGAAGCTGCACCCATCAGTTTCACGTAGAGTGCAGGTAAATGGGGGCCGCAGAACGGCAAATAGTGGGTGAGCGAGACAGGGGTCGTCTTTGTGAGGGTGCACGACTCTGCCGTGTAGATCAGGACGCCTGCGTAGAGTTGTATGGCTCTGTGGAATCTTGCGGTGATAGACAAGTACCTGGCTAGTTGCGGTAAGGTTGGAGCGCAGACTGATATTGGCTTGACGTCCAGGTATTGCGGCAGTGACGGGAAATGTGGTCAACGTGCCGGCACTTGATACATATCGGCCGGTCATCGGATGTTCGCCATTCCGCTGGGTTCCGAAAAGGCCGACAGGGGTACTGGCCTCGCGAAGAAGATATCGTAGGAAAATGTAGGTGTCCGCTTGGTTGACGGAATAGAGAGACTGAATTCCAAAGTTCGCCAACTCGTCACGCACAACAGACTGAACAAGGTAACTCGTCAGTCGAGAATAGTTCGAAGAGGTCTGGAAGCCAACCGGTGCCGCGGCTCCGATCTTCCGTCGAACGATACGGACGAGGCTTTCAGGCGTTGACGGCTGATTCGCAGAGCGAAAGTCCTCACACGAAGACGTAGCAGCCGTATTTCGAAGACGGATCAACTGGTGTGCGATGCGAAGACTTTTTACTTCTTCGATGCGCCGACATTCATTAATACCGTCAGCTATGGTGGAAAGAAAGCACGAAAAGATGACAAGCGTCGTCTGCTATGCCCTTCAGTACGTGATTTACTTTGCCGCAAGGCTGAGGAGAGCATGTAAGAAGACAATGGACGATAACTTCCGGGATGTATGTCACATGATTCGGTCGACGCCTCTACGCGGGAACCAAGTTCCCTTTGCGCAGCTCGCTGACGGCCAACAGGTTTCCTGAAGAACTCGTGGAGCTTTTGCTTACATTGCTCCCAGCTCGTCAGTTCCTCCTTGTGGTTTCAAAACCTGAGCCATGGCATTCCTTTCAGGTAGAAAATTATGTGAGCCAGCATAACACTTTTGTACTACCTGTTGTGGGCGCTGATGCTCTTGTGCATTTGGAGCCGCTCATCGACATCAAAATTGTATGTCCCGGCAAACTTTCCTAGGTCGCGGGACTGCGACGAGATGACATTCAGCGTTGCAACCCCTTCTAACAATATATGCGCTTATGGCACTTAGTAGGAACATCGGTGCTGCGTTAAAGCAATTTTTTTGGCCAGGTCCCGGCGGTGAAGTTACATTTCACTTCAGGAGAAAATTATTTTCTACCCTCCCGGCAGAGGAAAAATTAGGACTATCTTTTTTAACCTTCACTTCGTGCAGGCTCGTGTAGACGAGTGTAGTGCTGGGCAGAGTTATGAAGTCGTATGCTGCACTTGGCTCGCTGGGCTGTAGCTAATCACAGCAGACTGCGCGTTGTCTTCTGCATCAGCAGACGAAAAGCACCTGACTTCGCACTCACCGGCTGCATATTTCAGTGTTAGCGGCGACAATACCCAAGGGAGCGTCGCATGGAGCTTTACTCGTAGCCGCTTGCCATCGCCCCTTGCAGGAGTAGGGATCGCCGTCACACACGCTGGTATCGGTGACTCACGACGACGTGGATGACCGCAGCATTACCCACATCACGCTACCCTAAATCTAAACTACAGTCTACTCTACAATGTTTCTTTCATCAACAAATCTAGACAAACTGCAGCTAAATCAGCTAAATCAAAAACTGCAGCTTACTCAACTGATTGCAACTGTCAACGACCTGGCAGCAGCATTAGATAGGCAAAGTCAAGTCGAGTCGACGGGCTCTCCTACGTTATAGAATAAGCACTTCAGCGCTACGGTATATCACGCAAGGTGTGCGAGAACATTGTGCGCGCTCCCAATATGAGCGTTGGTGGCATCCGGCTCGGTTTCCTGGCGTCATCAAGAATAAAAACAGCTGCCTGGTGGAAATCAATGTAAATTTTTTTCAGTACATTGTATCAAATACAGTAGCGCACACGTGTGTGTTAGAACAAAAAGTGCTGACGTATTGGGATGAGTGCTTTGCGGAAAATATTTTAACTGGCTTTTGTTAACACATAAAGAAAAGAATACCTCGATATTTTTTTTTAGAATTAATGCTGATATACGTATGCAGTCAATGGAAACATGAGTTCCGACCTAGTGCCTGTGGTGGAGCTACATTGGCACAGCTACATTGGCAGATGAAATATTTGTTTATTAGGGCGAAAGTCTAAAGTGGCTCGTTGCAATGGCTCATACCCGAAAGAAGAATGACATAATCAGGAATGGCTCATACCCTCGTAAGCAAGCAAAGATGCAATGGCTGAATATGAATGAAGAAACAAGAGAAAAAAAGAATGAAGAAAAGAAAGAAGGAACAAAAGAACGAAAGAGCGAACAAAGGAAGAAAGAAAGAAAGGAACGAAGAAAGCAAGAGAGAAATCTTATTTTGTTGCAGCGGAAGCTGAACAAGGACATCAGAAAGTCACATCTGACACACGCAGCGCTAACTTTCAACGACAGATTTATTTCCCGTTCTCATCGCTATATACACACCCTCGAAACGTCATACAGCCCGTGTGTTGTCCTTGTTCAGCTTGCGCTACAACAAAATAATATATGCCGTGTCTACAAGCCGCTATAGCTATCCTCATCGACAGAGCGAAAGTATAAAAAATCATGAGCCATTCCACTCTGTGAAGGTGGTTGAGCAGTGAAGCTGTTTAGCACAGGAGACGGAGGGGACACAGAATTTTGAACAAAAGGTACAAACTCATTTATTGTCGTGATGGGTCGTCATTATTTCACTCGCAACTGCAATCACATTCTTTGATAATGTCCAATCGATGCACGTACGCCGCTGGGTGGTCGGTTGGGCCGGATCAGTGTGGCATGGCAAGGGATATGTCTGCACCACGGAACGCATAACCACTCCCTTTTCGGTACCCACACCTACACATCGAAATCACCGACGACAACAGAGGCAGTGATCGCAGCTAATTCACGCAAAGTGAGTAGCCGTGAACCTTACGGGACTATGGTATGAATAACTTTATTGGGTCCTGAAGGTCAACTCTAGGTTGACGCGGGCCGCTCCAACGTTGGGACTGTCAGGCCGAGCCCTTCAGCCACATCGCGGGCCTTCTGGACTGCCCATAATTGGTCAGAAAGTGATTCACTGTGTAGCATTTGCCGCCACCATTCTTGTTCCTTGTCACAGTCTGAAGACCACGGGGCACTGCCAAAGCATGTGGTCAAGAGTAATGATGCCATTGCACTTATTACAGTTGGTTTGACTTTCCCTCTCCGGATAGATCCTGTTAATAAAATCTGGACATAATGTGATAACATAATGTGACCGCTTGTGCTCTGCAAAGCTTACCGTGTGGCAATGGGTATTCCCTTCTGCTTAAATAACAGTGCTTCGTGATTTCGTTATATGTTAATAATCGATCCCTGCGTTCCACGGGTGAAGTGTAAGTTGCTCGGTCTTGAAGAGCACGGCTAGAAAGTCCTCGTGTTCCCTCATCTGCCACCTCATTGAGGTTTCTCCGAGCTCCGTCCACCACCCCCAGATGTGCAGGAAACCAGGGGATTTCAATCCTCTCACTGTTGACCTTCTCAAGTAATCTTGTTGCCATCCGTGTCACATATCCGTCAGTAAAGTTGCGTATGGCATTTCTAGAGTCGCTGTAAATATGTGTCCACCGATTAGCCCGGACGGCTAAGGCGATTGCTACTTCAGTTACTGTTGGGTCCTTGGTGTAGACGGTGATGACATCCCGTATGTTACCTTGAGTGTCTACAACAATGGAGGTATACGCATCCTTATTTTTAACCCAGGCAGCATCAACGAACACCGCCTGCTGCTTATGTTGATCTATGTCTTGAAGGAGTGCCTTCGTCTTTGTCTTCCGTCTCTCGAGGTTATGTGTCGGGTGCATGTTCCCAGGGAACGGGGTCGTCTTTATTGTTTCTCGTAGTCCCGCTTGCAATTGTGTTAATAATTCTCCGTCGGTGTGGTTCTTAGTTTCTACGCCAATTTCTTCAAGTAGCGGCCTCCCAGGTCGTGCCCCATTAGTCTCTCCTGGTGGGCCACCTGTTGAGCCTCAGCTATCTCTTCTAGTGTGTTATGCAGCCCTAGGCGCGATAAGCTATCATTGGCCGTGCTGATGCGAAGTCCTAGTGCAGTTTTTATAAGTCGTCTAACTAAAGCATTTAGCTTGTTTTTATCAGCCTGTGTTCATTGTAGTATGCCTGCCACGTACGAGAAGTGGATAGCAGTGCCGACGCTGCTTCACTATTGCACTACGCATTTTGACAATGGAGGCCTTGTCTATCTTAGTCAGGCCTTGTCAACCGCTGTGAAGGCCGTGGAAGATGCTTTTACTGTGTTCTTTAGCAAACACAAGTTACATGTAGCGAGTCTAGCTGATTTTTCAGGTCAGCTGCAGACACTGGCCTTTCCCCAACTAGGGTGCCCAGAACATGAAAAACCAGCTTGTACACGTACTTGTGAAGTTGTATGTTTTCTTGAGGTTTCGGTTTTTTGTAAAAGGCATCAACAGAGAGAGGGAAGTGCAAAGGCAACGGCAGAAGCTCTTTAAACTGCGTCACTGCCACTAGATCTAGCTTCTTCGTGTATGTGTGCATTATCTCTTCTAGGGATGTCTTATATGCCCGCGTTTGACTGTTGTTACGCGAGAATAAAATATTTGTTACGCTTAAATGAAAGATCTGTTTCCCATTTTCGTTCACTTACATCAGACATAAAAAGAAGTCTGCAGGTGTTTACCAGGTATTAAAAAATGTATAGTACACAGAACACCGCGTGCAGTCCATTTTACAGGGAAATTTTTACAGGGAAACAATAAGATAATAGGCAGAAATTGCAGCAAATATAATAGAAAGGACAGCGAAATTCATCATTTCAAAAGATGATCGGTTACAGCGGTTTTCAATGGTTATGCATTAATATAATATCAATAGAACAGTAACATAACCTTAGAATTCCTTTACTTTATTAGAATAAAACAAATGTAACCTAAAACTTACCCTTACAAAAATTACGCTGCCATCATGGCTAGAATAAAAAACAAGTGTCCTTAGCTGTCACCGAAGAGACACGAAGGCGAACGCCTTGTAAAGCCTACTGTAATTCACCTTAATGCACCCTAATCCTCCTTCATCCACCCTAATCCTCCTTATTAATACACCTTAATCCCCCTAATTCAACCTAATCCCCCTTAATCCAATCACTATAATGAATAATTAAATTTGCAAATCATTTAGCATCTATTATACACGGCTGGACATGCTTTGGTTCGTTTATGGCCTTCCTTGGATCGTGCGATATGTTCTGTACCTCGGAACACGGCCTTGGAACACGGAGGTCTAAGGCATTTGCCTTAAAAATTACGTTTTCTCTTCGCCAGCATAGAAACACATCAGGTTCGCCGCTCGAAGCCGAGATAGCACACGCTTTTCTCGCAAGCGACAAGCGCTAGAGAAGCCTGTTGTAATCAAAACAAATTCTGATTTATAAATCAGCTGCCCACATTTGAACTGTGCTGCTACTACGGCTTAATAAAAACAAAAAGCGCAGCAGCCCGGTTGCCAATGACGTGGAAACACGGCGGGCTACGAAGACCGGATGGTGCCGCGGCACCCACCTGCACTGCAGCGCTCCTAGCGGCAGCCGCCGGAATTCATTGCATCCGGTGCCACCCGTGAGGCCGCGTACGGCACACTAGCCAGTATATTCTAGGCACTATACCACCACGATGTTCTGCGTGAAGTTAGGGCAAACGACATCCTCTAGGGCTTGTTGCGGAGTCAGGCCCGATGCTTCAATAATCGCCACGCCTATCGCTTTGGTACTCACTTTGCTCAAGTTGAGACCTCCTCGGGGGCGGATGATGATTTTACTGTGCTCCTCAGGCAATTGTGGCATCCTTGATGCCTTGACAATCCGGTTTTTGAACATAGTGGTTGTAGGTCCCTTGTTCTTGCTGCTGTTGCCTTGCTCTTGCTGGCTCTGCGGCGATGTTTTCCCATCGCCAGCAATCCTTGTGGTGGAGCGAAATTTTCGGCGTGTCACAATTTGCCAACCTAGATCTTCCTCACTCTCTTCTAATCCGGTAGCGTCTTCATCTTCCATGCGCGTTTCCGCCATTGCGGCCCGGCGGGGCCTGTAGGCATACTGGGGTCTTGCACCAAGAAAGGCCAGTAAAAGTAAGAAAATGAACGTCCCACCATAAAGAAAGGTGTCCGCCAATTCCCGGTGACTTCACAAATCCAGTGATGTGCTTGAATCCGTGATGGTGGTAAAGATGGCTGCACAAACATTCAAAAACGACGGAGCCGATGTGAGGGACGTCCGCACCTCGGCTTCTTCTTCTGAGTCATTGCATTTTTTGCTTGCTTA
Organism: Dermacentor andersoni; assembly: GCF_023375885.2. NCBI lineage: Eukaryota > Metazoa > Arthropoda > Arachnida > Ixodida > Ixodidae > Dermacentor > Dermacentor andersoni. Next base: position 27,835,791 of record NC_092814.1, on the reverse strand, counting down.
CTGGGGTATGAGCCATTGCTCACGGTGGTATGAGCCATTGAAGATGACATTTTTCGACATGCTGTTTAGTATGTTGTATGCGTGATTAGAAAGAACTTAAGCACTATTCGCTTAACTTTGCTGAGTGTTTGTAGCCTCTGCCTTACGGGGCTATGAGGCATTGCATTTCTTGCTTGATCAGGAGTTTTCATGTAGCTATACAATCTTGTCATTGACACTTTTCACCTAATTATAGTATTTGAGAATTAGATTCATTAATTAAGGCTAATTATCTAAGTATGCCGAAAGAAAAAAAATTATCCGAGTATCTCTAAGCGATGGCAAATATTACCTTCAGTCTGTTCAGCTACGTTGCATTTGCATATTTTTAATCTTTGGCTCAAGTTACGTGGGTCCGAGAGTATACGTGGGTCCGAGGGCACGAGTTACGTGGGTCCGAGGGTATAGGGTACAGTTACGAGGGTATATACACCCTGCATATACGCATAGGTATATGCATTGTTTGACTATGCGTATGACTTGCTGTTGAATTGACACCATGTAATTGTTCGTCTTTTCATTAAAGATCATAATTCCCGATTTCTCTGTGCTAAACTTGAGGCCTAGGTTTGTCGCTGCGTAGCCGCAAATATTCGCTAGTGTTTAAATCACATGCATTGTCGCTAGTGGTGGAATGTCGTCATCACACATCAGTCCGGGGACCTTCTGTTGCACGATTTCTCAATTACTCATGCAAGATAAATCAGACCCTAGTTCACTGTTCTCCAGTACCCTCCCCCCCCCCCCCCCCTACGACAGTGCCACTTTGCAGTGATCGCGCATCCTGACAAGTTTGGAGAGGCCGGTTTTCAGGCCTCCCAGTTCTAGCCACCCTAAAGCAGTGACTTTGGCGTTGCGCCGCTAAGCCCTGAGGTGCGAGTTGGAATGCCAGCCGAGGCGGCCGCATTTCCACGGCGACGAAATGCAAGAAATCTAGCGTACCGTGCATTGTGTGAAAGTTGAAAGCACGCCCAGGGGTCAAAATTGATCGGGAGCCCGCCACTACAATGTGCCTCATAATTATATCGTCGTTTTTGCTCGTAAAACCGAAGGATTTGTTATAATTCACCTTAGACAATCAATCTATTTGCAGCAAAACACTCATCCTGCAATTTAGATATTTTCCGTGCCAACCCAGAGTAATCGGGTCTGTACTGCCCCATCTGTTACGAATTACGGAAAAAAATTATCCAATGCTTTCGCCCAGAAAGTTGTTTTTTAAGCTAAATAGCATTATTTGCCTATACTTCAGCCATTTCCTTTATATCTAACTCTATATCTATATCTGTATCATCTTACACCGACACAGTGGCGGAAATAGTCTACCTGCTTGGGCCCCCAGGTATGCGCCCCTTTCATTCCTTATGACGCCTGGAAACCAAGCCTGATGCCACAAACGCTCAGAAATCTATGAGGGAGAGCAAATAATGCTCCCGCACACCTTTTGTGATGTGCCATGGCGCTGAGGCGTTTCTTGTACAATGTAGGAAAAAAACATTGTAAAGACAGAGGTGCACGGTTGGATGCATGTGTTCTAAGTTCTTGAATTGCGCCAAGAAAACCTGGCCGAGCATTCGCACCTCCTTTATTAGATGCCTACTGCACTATCAATATACAGGCGGTCTTTTTTTAACGTCACCAAATTTTAAGAAATAGATCAATGTAAATCTTCCTCACATTACTCTTATCATTCTAGTGTTCAGATGGTAACCTCCGGATACGGAGCAAGTTGAGCAGTTGTGTGTGTAATTCAGGAATGTATATTAATTATCTTTTAAATAATTGATCTTTTGTGGCTAAAGCAAATTAGTAGTTTGGAGCCCGTCTTCGACATTGTGTAGTTGAGCGAATATATGCTTATTAAACATGCTCCTGTAAACATGCTGCTTGCGGCCAGACGACTATCGATTTTTATTCACATGGTTTTTCCGAAGGCAAGCCGTTTAAAGTTGAAATGTCAATATAGCAACGAACGTGCGCTGCCGAAAGCTTGCTTGATCACAGAAACAATACACGATTGAATGATAATGCAGATTTTGCGCGTCATTGCCTTCAAGACATATTGCTGCCACCGACGGAAGCAAGATAACGAAGTTGAACTGCTTGGCAGCCTCTTACGGGCCGTGCCAGCCAAGGGCGGCAATACTGACGTCTCAGACGCTTTTTTTTGTCAGTTTCGCTTTCAGAAAGAGATAATGCTACAAATGCAGTGTCATTCGTTCTTGTCTAGTGGATTTAAACACGGGTTTTAATGGTCTCCACATCGCGTTTGTTTCCAAAAGTAGGTGTAAGCAGGAAAATGTTCACTCACACCTGCAAATACACAAACACCCTCGCACGCACACACGCACGCACCAACTCTCCCTCGCACGAGCACACACTCTTCCTCACACGCATTCACACGCTCTCTTCATCGCGCGCATCGCACGCACAGATATCCATGCGCACTCAAACACGCACACTTATGTCCGCAGGCATGCATGCTGAAAAACGAACACGCACCGTCGCACACGTGCACATTCACACGCCGCCATGCATGCGCCGCAAGTAGGCAAGCGCACACACACATTCACTAACACGCAGATGCAGGCACGCACACATGCCGTGAACGCTCACACACACACACACACACACACACACACACACATACACACTTGCGTGCAAGTATATGCAAATACAGAGGAACTAGCACGCGCACACGCTCTCCCCTGGCACACACACACACTATCTCTCCCTCGCGCATACACACGCTCTTTCCCTCGCACACACACACACACACACACACACACACGCACGTACTCTCTCTCCATCCGTCATGCGCACACAAACACGCCCACATTTATTCGCAATCGTGCATGCTGAAACTCGAAAAACACACGCTGACACGCGTCGCGAACGCTGACACGCGTCGCGAACGCTGACACGCGTCGCGAACGCTGACACGCGTCGCGAACGCTGACACGCGTCGCGAACGCTGACACGCGTCGCGAACGCTGACACGCGTCGCGAACGCTGACACGCGTCGCGAACGCTGACACGCGTCGCGAACGCTGACACACGTCGCGAACGCTGACACACGCATACACGCACTCGCGCGCATGCAAACGCAAATACGGAGGCACACGCCCGCACAATCATACACAGAGCGAACACGCGCATAGAACCATACCCAGGCATGCTCAAGACATACACACGCATAACCACTCTGGACCATCTCGGCTGCTTCTGAAAAACCTGCGCGTGCCAACAGACTGCCTAACACTTCCTATACCATTACCTTGTCAATTCCAAGTGTAATAAATCGCTTTATGGTTTAAATTTGGCGCTTCTTTAAGCCAATGGGCCCTCTGGTGGGAGGGTGTAGAACGATTTCCTCCTGTCGTGGGACTTCACCGTCCCTCTCGGACCTGCTTTAACTTCTTTAACGCACTACCAATGTTCCGACTAAGTGCCAAAATGCATGTTGCTAGAAGGGCCTACCCTCTTGTTGTAGTCCGTTGAAACTTTTTGATCCTCGACCGATACTCTGAAATATAATTTAGAAAAATTTTTCTCATTCAGTTACACTTGTGCGTTGCTGTGAAGTTCCGAAGGAGAATGTCCAGAATTCCTGGACATGAATGCATTATGGTTCCTGGACGTAATAACCCAAAAGTTATTTTTTTGTAATGTGTTTAGAATTGAATCAATATAGCGACAACGTACTGCCACCGTCAAAACAGCTATGTATGAGGCGTGTATTGCAGGTGGGACTCTTCTTTCGCGCTTCGCTAATAACACTCGGCGCCATCGAGCGGCGTCGCCGCGAAGCATGCGTATGGCCTCCGAAAAAGCATGGTGCGCCGGTGCGTCCGAACGATGAAAAACGCGTCACGCGGAAGCCGCGCTCCTCTCTCTCTCTCTCTCTCTCTCTCTCTCTCTCTCTCTCTCTCTCTCTCTCTCTCTCCTATGTGGACGCGCAGTGCCATCTTGTGGCACTGCCGAGAAGCCCGCGCGTTGCCTCTGAGACGAGAAGCGCGCCTCGCCAGTGCGTGTGAACGCTGAGAATTGTTTCCTGGCTTGGCCGCACAACCAGTGACACATACACAGTGACCCAAGTTGTCGAGGGGCTCGTTGAGGAGCGTCACATAACCAGTGTGCACTCATGACGCGGCTCGCTAAAACGCTGCCGTGAAAGACCTACATTGAAGAGCGGCACATAGTGCATGTTGGCGCAGCCTGCTAAAGCGTCGGGTTTGTACCCTCGAGGAACCCTTGTGACAGGGGCTCGTTTCCACTCAAAGTCTGAAAAATTTAAGGCATATTATTCGTCAATACATAGTGGCACACACCTACTGGTACATACCCAGTGCTCCAAGTCGGCGTCAAAAAGTTTAATTGGACTGCGGCACATACCCACCTTAGCATCTACAATGACCCATGTCGGCGTCAAAGAGGCTCATTGAAGAGGGGCACGTATGTACACGTTTCCACATACTCTGACTCAAGTTGGTCCGACGGTTGATTACGAACCCTCTTCCCTCAGCACAGCCAGCCCGGTGTTCTAACCATGGACTACACAGTGGCTCAGGTAGACGGGAAAATTGTTAGATACAAACACATTTAAACATAGATAGTCCCTTTAACGTCCGTGAAATATCCTAAGAATGTTAACGCATTAACAAATCATTCAAGATTTCTCCGGTGCTTGCGGCGAATCGAACCAGTGCCATATAAAGGGCGTCCCAGCCAGAGTTTAAAAATATTCACATGCCACGTAGCTTGACAGAACCAAAGTAATGCTTTTCGCCATAGCTTGGAGATACTCAGATTACGTTTTGCATTCCGCCTAATTACATAATTAGCCCTAAATAATTAATCAACTTCTAAAATATAATTAGCTGAAAAGTGTCAATGAGAAAATTATAGAGCGACATGAAAAGCACCCGCAACAACTTTCCGTTGCTCAACACGTGCTACATGAAAGTATTTTTCCGAACGCAAACGAAGCCCACGAATGCACGCGAAATTGCCGCGCGACCGGAGGCACAGTGTGGCCGCCGCGGCCCTAACCCGCGCGATCGTGCTCAGGAACAGAACGCCATGGCCACCGCAGTGGCAGCAAAAACTTCGAGACTACAAGGCTAGTTCCGAAGCATCCGTCCGCAATCTTGCCGTAAACGGCTCTGCTCTCCCATTCATCATTTTCATACACAGCCTCCAACTTAGCAATAGATGTCATGCCATGTTTAGGAGAATAATTTCTGAAAACAGGGAGCAGCCTGACGACTCCCGATGTTAGTGAATGTATCCAGCCCTAGAAACTGACTACTGTGACCTTCCTACGCCGAACCAAGTGTGTAAATATAGCAAAAAGCAATACTAAAAAGGCGCAGCAATGAAATTGCATATGCAAGACGTAGCAGTCTAACACCACTGCAAATTCAAGAGTACCTGCTCTAAATGAAAAAAGCTAGAAATGTCTGTGAGAGCAATGTGGAGACAAGATTCTTCTTTTTAATGAACAAATTACCAAGTGCGATTAACCCATAATAAATAAACAATTGACTCAAACTAGCTGATTCACTTCGTAATTATTTTAAGATACATGTAGCAACTGCATCGTTGAAGCAGGTCAGTGTTCAAGGCATGCAGGGTGTTGCGAAGCTTCGTTACTCCTATTTCTTAATTGCTGCAAGAGCGTGAAGCAGCGCTGATTGCGTCCTTACCAATTTAAGGTCTCTTTTTGGCTATGAAACTGCAACAGTTGGTGTTGACACTACACCATGGGGCTTCCAGCTGCATGACTCAATAAAAACCCAAGTAGCCCAGCATGAAAACGATGCAAAAACAAACATACGAGTAGCCATGAGTTTGTCGGGCTTAAATATAGTTGTGCAACGTGCCAGTAAGCGATGCAGAAGCAGTGTGTGTTGATCAAGTGGCTTTGCAGGTTTGTAACGCAGCGTGAAAACACGTTATGTGCGATGCTTTGGAAGGTCGTGGAGATCACGAGCGTTGTTATTTTTACGACACGCGAAAGGACAACACGTCCCTTCAGTCGGACTGAACCTTCCGCACTAGTTGCAGAATGTGTAGTGGTATCGTCATCGATTTGACAGCCCAGCGCCGCGATCTTCTGCTTAACTAGCTCCAGCATGGAGTGAAGTCGGAGTTCCCGGTCTTCCTGCGCTCGCTGCTCTGTAGGTGAAGTCGTTGTATGAGCTTTTGATAGCAGACGACATGGCATTGCACTACAGGCTCGCTGACGTTTACGTTCCTCTTTGGTTACAACAGTCAGTCAAGACGGCGAGTTGTAAGTTCGATGCGTTCATCGTCGTCAGCATGTGTTGCTAAAGGCTTGTAATGTGTTACTTTCCTTTAAACTGTTTTATCTTAGCATGCGTTTTTGTCGAAAAAGCAGCATCCGAGGCCCCGCCACTTCGCTGCCGTCATGTATTACTACCTCTATAAATATTATGGTAATAATAATAATAATAATAATAACAAAAAATACCTCTGACATTCCGAGTCGTGCATTCCTCGAACAGGTTCGCCTGCAGCAGCGATAAGTCACGTTTAAGCTACACTTTTGATTATTTATCGATTTTATTGGCGCATTAAGCTAATCTCTTGTGCTGAGATTTGCAAGAGACGCGAGGTGCGCAGGTGCGGCTCTGCGCTGACACAGCGTAAATTCCTGCGGCACCGCGTCCAGCAACTTCAAGAACTGCAGCGCCGAATGCATAAAGGTTTTCGTTCGTAAGTGCATTAAATTGTTCGCTAGGCGGCTTTGCTAATAATATGCCCGACATAGGGAATTGGCTAGCATGTGCTTTCACGAATATCCTTAGAGAAAGAATAAAAGTATATTTCTCTTGCGCGTGTATATATGGGCCCTAGTTCAGGAAGTGCCGTCAAATAGAACAGAGCCATAGGATCAAAGTCCATGGTTTGGGAATACTGCGGCTACCGTCGTTCGACACCAGAGAAAGGGAACATCTGGCTCACGAACCGAAATGGGAGTAGGATCAGCATTAAATAAAGAGAGAAGGCAGGGATGTTAACCAGAAATATGCCTGGTTGGCTACCCTACTCTGGGGGACGGGAAAAAGGTAATAGAAATATAAGACAGAGAGATGGAGGCGAGGGGGCAGAAAGCCGCGGTGAGCTCGCGCACGCACGCCGAGGGCCTGAGCGAGTTAAAGACGTTCACATAGGCCAGTTGCCCTCAAGAAAGGCAAAAGTGCTTTCATAACTTTGCGGCCCGACGAGCGATGGGGACGGTCTTCAAGTAGCACCTGCATAGACAACGGCCGATCGTTCAGTCGTCGCATTGCGATAGATAATGTTTGTCTTTCCGACTGAAATCGATGACAATGGCACAATAAAATGTTCGATCTTTTCCACGCCGCAGACGTCGCATGCAGCGCACTCGGCGATTCCAATCAAAGTAGTGTACGCCTTCGTGGAAGCCACTCTGAACCACAGCCGGTATAGAAGCGGTGCCTCACGTCGGTGAAGCCCGGGTGTAGGTCGGAGTTGTAGCGAAGGGTTCAGTTCGTACAACCTTGTTTGCCTTATATTTGGGTTGCTCCACTCTGTTAAAGAGAGCTTGCGTACCACGTGACGAAACTGCCTTTAGGCGTCTGTTCTGGAAAGAGGAATGGGAACACTCTTGTCCTTGATGCGACTCTCGGGAAGCTCTGTCTGCTTAATCATTTCCACTGATCGCGATGGCCACGTAACTACTGGAAAATAATTTCGTGGCCTTTCTGTTTGACGTCGTGATAGAGTTTGACGATTTCGTATGTTAGCTGTTCGTGAACTCCACGTCTGAGAATTGACTGCATGCTGTGTAAAGCCAGTCTTGAGTCTGAAAACACGGCCCATGTAGCAAAACTCTGTGTCAATAAATTGAAGCGCACTGCGCAGAGCCGCGAGTTCTGCAGCCGTAGTCGTCGTGACATGTGACGTCTGCAATCGCACTGTTTCTCCTCTTGTCGGTATAAACACAGCACCCCAGAACTGGTCGATCCGTCAGCAGAGATGTGTACGTGGCTCCTGTATTTCTCGTACAACAGGAGTAAACTCAACCGTTTTAGTGCCGGCGGTGGTAGATCTGACTTTGTCTGAAGTCCTGGAATTTCGAGGTGTACTTCAGAACGGCACAAACACCATGGAGGAGACACCGACCTGGCCGCAGGTGTGTACCCCGATGTAAGCGAGGCACGATATGCACCGACAGTTGTGCTGAATGAGGCGCGGGGTCTTTCCAAGGCGAGTGCGGCGATGTGGTGGCAAGAGATCCGGTGAATGCGCCTTACATGTGCACTCATTGTCTCGACGGCGGTGTGCTTCGGGATTGAATAACCTTGAGCAATGGCAATAGCTTCAGCCGTTGACGCACTGCGTGGTAATAGGCATATACTCAGAGCTTGGGCTTGAATGCTCTGAACTGCACGCAAAGTGGTTTTGCAGGTGTTGGATATTACAAAAAATAAATTAAATTAAATTATGGGGTTTAACGTGCCAAAACCACTTTATGATTATGAGGCACGCCGTAGTGGAGGACTCCGGAAATTTCGACCACCTGGGGATCTTTAACGTGCACCTAAATCTAAGTACACGGGTGTTTTCGCATTTTGCCCCCATCGAAATGCGGCCGCCGTGGCCGGCATTCGATCCCACGACCTCGTGCTCAGCAGCCCAACACCATAGCCACTGAGCAACCACGGCGGGTTTGGATATTACAGGTAGGCGGTACCGGAGGAACCCAACAAACAGCACCCGGTACAGCTGTAACATGGATTATGTGGACGCCCCCCAGTTTTTTCCTGCAAGGAGCCTGAACAGATAGATGACATACAGCAATTAGTCGCTTTTTCACGTGAGGAGTCCAGGACAAGTCTCTGTCAATTACAACACACAAAACCCGTCACTTATCCTGGACGATATCACTTGTCCGTTGATGGATATGGCGTATGCAGACATTGGCTTCCGGTCAAACGCCACCACTGCGCACTTTTCCCACGTCACCTCCAGACCTTGTTTACGAAGGTAGCATGATGTCGATGAGGCCGCCTTCTGAAGCCGAGCGCGAAGCTGAGGCCGTGTAACCCCGCGACGTCCAGATACAGATGTCGTCGGCGTAGATGGAGAGTCAAATGGTGCCTAAACAGGTCCTCGAATAGTCCAATAAGGGTTAGAATAAAAAGCGTTGGGCTTAGTACTCCGCCCTGAGCTACTGTAATACTGAAGTGTCAGGTTATCCCCGGTGAGCTCTTAGAATGATCGCATCTGTAGCTAGCTACGAACCCAGAGAGATATCTTGCCATCACGTCCTATTGCTTCTAACGCATTAAGGATGGCTTCATGGGTAACGTTACCGTAAGCCCCTTTAACGCCTAGAAGCAAGGCAGCAGCGTTTATAGGCCTTCTAGAATTCGACGTTCGTTACCAAGTCGACAACGTTGTCTATATATAGAGGAACGGCCGCGTTTGAATCCTGTCAACGTGTCTGGATAAATTTTATATTGCTCTAGGTACCACTCCAGACGCGTTAGAACTATCCGTTCCATTACTTTTCCTACACAACTAGCAAGCGCGATCGGACGGCATGACGTAATGTCCAAAGGCGACTTGCCAGCTTTGAGAAGCGGAATCAAGCGACCTGTCTTCCATACTTGAGGCACCATGCCAGTCTGCCACGAGTCGTCGTGGAGGAGCAGGAGTGCCTTTTTAGCTCGTTCACCAAGGTTACGCAGAGCGTGGTATGTAATGCCATCTGGTCCTGGCGCTGAGGAACGCCTGCATAAAGCAAGCGCAGCCTCTAGTTGGTCTAATATATATATATATATATATATATATATATATATATATATATATATATATATATATATATATATATATATATGTATAGAGAGAGAGAGAGAAAGGGCACTCCATGCGGGGGATCACGGGAGAATGGTAAGTGATTCCAAGACTGCGTACCAGTGGAGCTTGCTTCACCGGCTATCCTCCTACAGAACGATTCTGCGACTTCAGTCTCTTTGCATCGTAGGTAAAGAGCCAGGGAGTCAAATGCGTGGCGCTGTTTAGGGGTTGCGCGGAGGCCACGAACAGTTCTCTATATAAGAGACAAAGGCTTTCGGAGATCCAGAGACTCGCAGAAAGACATCCATGGTTGTGAAGCCAGCTTCTTCATACGACGCTGTATTTTCTTGTGTGTGCGTCTGGCCAATCTCAAATCATGAATAGACTTTGTGCGCCTACATCTTCGTTCCACACAGCGGCGAATCGCCCGAAGTTTCTCTAACTCGATGTCAAATTCGGTGCGTGCGGAGCTTTTGAAAATCGAATGTGTGGCACCCTGTAAGGCACTTTTTATTGCGTCCCCTACGCTGGATGGTATGTCGTCTCCACAGCAGTCTTCCATGATTTATATTTCGGCCAGTCAGTGCATTGGACGGCTCCGGAGAACTTGGAACTAGTCAGTCCCTCAATCGTGAGACAAGTTGGCGTGTGGTCACTGCCCCGCGTTTCCAAGTCCGAGAACCATTGAACCCTTCTGTTAAAGGAGCGCAAAACAAAGCTAAGGTCGAGGCAGCAACTATACGCTGTTCTTCGCAGATAGATGGGGCTTCCATCATTCAGCAAATAAATTTCTCGTTCAGATGTAATGGGCACCAATCTTCTGCCCCTTGAGTTAATCTTGTGGCTTCCCCATAGATAGTGGCGGGCAGTGATCACCCACGGCGGTGGAGTCGTTGTCAAAATTGACCGTAAGCGCTCGCAGTTTAGACGACTTGATGGTGATAAGTATGCTCCCAGAATTGTGAACGTGACCTTGCTCTTCACAGTCAAACACACGTACTGTTTCTCATTGTCAGGTGATACGGGGTGATGAACATACGACAAGTCACGGCGTATAAAAAACAATAATATTGTGGCATTGCCCGTGGGTGGAGGACATAATGTACTCATACCTGGACAGTCTGATGGTAGATGACAGGTTTGGCTCACAAATCAGAATAATGGGAAACTGATTCACGAATGCAAACTGTTGAAAGTCCGACATACACGACTTAAGTCCTCTGCTGTTTCATTGAAAGACAGATGCATTCTGGATCTATTCTTGAAACGATGGCATCTGGCGAGCCATTGCTTTACCCTAGAGCCGCAAGCACTGGACCCAGGGTGTCCAGCACCTGCAGCGCGCTCCGCGCCAACGGAGTTTTCATGTTGCTGAGTAGAATCCGCATAGCATTCATCAGTGACCGCAACATTACTATAACCTGGCGTTCGTCAGATGCCGTTGATTCAGCGGTTTGTGAGATGTGCCGATCGCGGCGGTATGCGAGGTGTCTTCGTGGCAGGTTGTGCGCTTGGAAGTGCGGGCCACTCTGCAGGATGTTCGAGGCTTGCCATTGTCTTCGTTATCGTGCTGTCTATCATGGTGGCGCTCCGCGTTTTTGTAGCAGCCGCTTTAGCGGAAGACTGCCTGTTGCCTGCTGCGGCGTTTTGTTGCACTCTTCGGTGGCGATACTGTCGTCGCCTAAGTGTAGCGGCAGCCTCGCGGGGCGTTGATTGATCCCGAACCATGCACTTTAGAAACGCGAATTCCTTCCGGACCCTCGGGCAGTCCTTCGATGAGGCTTCGTGGCAACCACAGCAATTACGGCAATTCAGGACAGTCACGAAGCAGGCGTCGTCTAAATGGGATTCAGCGCACCGCTGACATATAGCGTTGTTCACACAGACACTTTTTACGTGACCAATCTTGAAGCACTTGTGACATTGCAGGGGCTTCGGTATGTAAGGTCGAACTGCATGGCGGACATTGCCAACTTTGACGTGAGAGGGAAGGCAGTCTCCCTCAAACACAAGCCTCACGCAGCGTGTGTTTCCGAGTCTGGTGAAATGCGTGATGACAGTGCCTTCTGTTGGCTTTATTAATATTGGCAGGTCGTCGGCCGGAATGGAAACGTCAACGTCCTAAATAACGACAACAGTGCCGTTACCGCCTGTAGGGATCATTGACTGCGCTTTTACTTTGTTGATTTCCGTGACATTCCGAAGACTGTAGTGCACTACGATGTAAAACATCTACAGCCACGACATTCTTCCGCGAGCTTATTCTGACGTCTTTAATCTCATTCGGTGCGATGCCCTCGAGTAACAAAGAAAGAACCTGCCTGTTCAGGAGCCACAACTTGGAAATAGGGTCCACGGGCAATAAGAGAATAGTGTGTGGCCAGCGCTGTGGCATATTCTTCACAGTTGAAACACTTGCCGGTGATGACGCCCGCAGCAGTCTTCTTTTTGCCTTTCGGCTCATGACAGCCTTGAAGTCGTCGTCCGAGGAGTCGCAGCTTTCCGAGTACAACTCGGTGGCTTGGCAGCCTGTGTCGCTTGAACTCGCTGCTACGTTTCCTGGACGTAGGCCGACAGGGCGGCTGCGCGCCAGGGAAGTCCTCGTAAGTTTTTTCGTCCATTGCCGGAACGAGGGAGCGACATCTTCCAGAATTTGCTAAGAAAAAAAGCGAAAATGCAGAGACAACAGTGCGAGTGTTCAACTAGAGAATCGCAATAGAAAGAATTGGTCACCCTGTAAAAAGTTTCACCCGGTAGGCTGCGAGCAAACCTTAGAAAAACTTAAAGCCCATCCGCATGAAGGCAACAGTATGCACTACCGAACGCCGGAAACGTGTGAGGAGCCGAGGGTGACGATTAGTGAAGGCCTGCCGGACATCACCTATATAAAAAATTTTTAATGTGTATGCGGTGGCGTAGCAAAGCTGCTGATGGCAAAATAACGAATTGCGACAGATGGTTCGAGAACAGTGTAAATAGAGAGTACAATTTAGTATTGCACGCAGTTTTATAAAAAAAAGGTACAAAAAAGCGAGTGCAGAAGAGGACGAAACACGGAGGATGAGCGAACGCCCTGCTTGTTTCCTGCAACTAAAGATTTCATTGCGTAGATGGCAAAGTAATGAAAACAAAAGTTTAAAAAGCCATGAAGGTGAACGAGAAAGAACACATGTAGGATATGTCTTCCTCTCGAAAGCACCAACAATAGGGCGCGCCACAGCTCATTGAAATATCGCACATTTGGCTCAAGTGTTCTTGCTCGGGCACCATGCGGTGCATCGAAGTCGTTTTGTGGCCTTAAATCTGAGACTACAGGATTCGAAATCCTATCGGTGACACAAACAGTGACTGCCATTACTGTGATTCTAATTTCGTTGCCGCGATGAAGCACATTACGAAGCATTAAAGAGGTCAAACAGCACAAATAATCAGTCGTACGCATAGTTGGCAGGGAAGTAAGCAGGAAGCTATGCTGAGCTGCTGTGAGAGCGCGTAATTACTGAATCAGCGTGCGTATAGGCTATCCAGGGATCCAGTTTAGAAGAGTATGGAAGATCTTCGCACATGGCTGGTGTGTTTAGCGTTACACCACCCTACCAGTCGTGATACCTGATCACACCAACGAGCACACAAATATGAACTGTGTGGCGCCTGAAAAAAATCTTGATCACGTATTTATGATCACATATAAATAAAGTTAAATAAAGTTCTCCGTCTGTCTTACCAGATGACTATTGACACGTGTACTTTTATATCTCTATCGGGCGACCACGTTTGACCGCCTAACAAACGTTATCGCGCAGCGCAGGACGCGCCTGCATGTATCGGAAGTTTCTCGAAAGTTACCGATGGTTCTATCCACCGTGTTTTTACCGAACCTTGTGTTATCCGATTTCATCGCGTGACGCGAATGGTGTAGAACTTTGTGGAAGACACGCGGGTCCCAGCGATTAGTCTGAAACATTCGACGACTGATGTATAAAAGCCGACGCGCTTGACCCGCTGATCAGATCGCCGTTTTTCTTTAACTGTAACCTGTTTTTGTGGGCACAGGTTAGCCCAATAAGTTAGTTTCGTCTTTCACAGTATTGCTACTGTGTTCTCTATACGCCACTACCATGTGACACTATAGATGTTACAAACGAAGAATGACAGACTACTGATTACGTCTACTACCCCTCACAATCGGCTATTTTCTGCCATGTGCCCTGTCACAGCGGATGCCCGGCGCACGCTGAGCACGCCTCGTTTACATCGTCACGGAATTTGTCGGTCTCGTACACGTGTGTTCTTTAACGTTTCCGCTTACAGTTCCCGAAGGCAATCCGTTATTTTTTTGTTAAACAGATTTCTTGCAGCGCAGATGGCGAGGCTTTGCTTTTGGTCGGCTTCTGCAGGTCGAGTGCCTCGATATTCTTCTCGCCCGCGCAGAGTGGCAGGCGAGAAGGACATCGAGGCACCCTTGGCGCCGTGGATAAATTGTTAACGAGCCTCGCGGGTGGCGGGAGAAAAATCTGCGCTGAAGATAGTAATAGCTTTGCCTTCTAATTTGTTTCACACCGGCAGCAGTTATTTATCAAGGTCACTAGGTGCCGTGTTTTGCTGTTCCTTTAGAAATTACACCAGAGCGGTTCCTGCACGTCTGTATTTGCTTTTGAGAAATAAAGAGCAAAGAAAGAGAGAGGGAAGAAATTTTAACCGTGAAAATTGTGAGGTTCGCTACTTTGGGAAAAGAGAATAGGGGAATAAAGACGCGATGTGAAAACACGGTGATAAAGGTCCATGCAGTGAAGGATGTTCGTAAAGGCCACTCTTTTCCAGAAAAACCATGCTACATTATCTGGCGGGATAATGAGCGCTTAGATCGATGTCCAAGTATCGCCCGGACGCACAGTGGACGATCGTCCTGTTATCTATCTTTTTTTACAGAAGAGGGTTGTAGCGCCAAAAAAGACAACACATAGCAAGCGAGACGGGACAGGACGGGACTTTATCTGTTGAGAGTGATAGTCTGTGTTAGTCGAATTGAGAAGTGTAGCAAAATAGATAGTTGATAGTGTCGCAGGCTACCCAGACTAGTGGAATCATCATCATCATCATCAGCCTAGTTACGCCCACTGCAGGGCAAAGGCCTCTCCCATACTTCTCCAACTACCCCGGTCATGTACTAATTGTGGCCATGTTGTCCCTGCAAACGTCTTAATGTCATCCACCCACCTAACTTTTTGCCGCCCCCTACTACGCTTCCCTTCCCTTGGAATCCAGTCTGTAACCCATAATGACCATCGGTTATCTTCCCTCATTACATGTCCGGCCCATGCCCATTTCTTTTTCTTGATTTCAACTAAGATGTCATTTACCCGCGTTTGTTCCCTCACCCAATCTGCTCTTTTCTTATCCCTTAACGTTACACCTATCATTCTTCTTTCCATAGCTCGTTGCGTCGTCCTCAATTTCAGCAGAACCCTTTTCGTAAGCCTCCAGGTTTCTGCCCCGTAGGTGAGTACTGGTAAGACACAGCTGTTATACACTTTCCTCTTGAGGGATAGTGGCAACCTGCTGTTCATGATTTGAGAATGCCTGCCAAACGCACCCCAGCCCATTCTTATTCTTCTGGTTATTTCAGTCTCATGATCCGGATCCGTGGTCACTACCTGCCCTAAGTAGATGTATTCCCTTACCACTTCCAGTGCCTCGCTGCCTATCGTAAACTGCTGTTCTCTTCCGAGACTGTTAAACATTACTTTCGTTTTCTGTAGATTAATTTTCAGACCCACCCTTCTGCTTTGCCTCTCCAGGTCAGTGAGCATGCATTGCAATTGTTCTCCTGAGTTACTAAGCAAGGCAATATCATCAGCGAATTGCAAGTTGCTAAGGTATTCTCCATCAACTTTTATCCCCAATTCTTCCCACTCCAGGTCTCTGAATACTTCCTGTAAACATGCTGTGAATAGCATTGGAGATATCGTATCTCACTGTCTGACGCCTTTCTTTATTGGGATTTTGTTGCTTTCTTTGTGGAGGATTACGGTGGCTGTGGAACCGCTATAGATATCTTCCAGTATCTTTACATATGGCTCATCTACACCCTGATTCCGTAGTGCCTTCACGACTGCTGAGGTTTCGACTGAATCAAATGCTTTTTCGTAATCAATGAAGGCTATATATAAGGGTTGGTTATATTCCGCACATTTCTCTATCACCTGATTGATAGTGTGAATATGGTCTATTGTTGAGTAGCCTTTACGGAATCCTGCCTGGTCCTTTGGTTGACAGAAGTCTAAGGTATTCCTGATTCTATTTGCGATTACCTTAGTAAATACTTTGTAGGCAACGGAGAGTAAGCTGATCGGTCTATAATTTTTCAAGTCTTTGGCATCCCCTTTCTTATGGACTAGGATTATGTTAGCGTTCTTCCAAGATTCCGGTACGTTCGAGGTCATGAGGCATTGTGTATATAGGGTGGCCAATCTTCCTAGGACAGCGTTCCCACCATCCTTCAACAAATCTGCTGTTACCTGATCCTCCCCAGCTGCCTTCCCCCTTTGCATAGCTCCCAAGCCGTTCTTTACCTCTTCCGGTGTTACTTGTGGGATTTCAAGTTCCTCTAGCCTATTCTCTCTCACCTTATCATCGTGGGTGTTACTGGTACTGTATAAATCTCTATAATAAACTCTTCAGCCACTTGAACTATCTCATCCATATTAGTAACGATATTGCCGGCTTTGTCTCTTAACGCACACATCTGATTCTTGCCTATTCCTAGTTTCTTCTTTACTGCTTTTAGGCTTCCTCCGTTCCTGAGAGCCTGTTCAATTCTATCCATATTATAGTTCCTTATGTCCGCTGTCTTACGCTTGATGATTAACTTAGAAAGTTCTGCCAGTTCTATTCTAGCTGTAGGGTTAGAGGCTTTCATACATTGGCGTTTCTTGATCAGGTCTTTCGTCTCCTGCGATAGCTTACTGGTTTCCTGTCTAACAGCGTTACCACCGACTTCTATTGCGCACTCCTTAATGATGCCCATAAGATTGTCGTTCATTGCTCCAACACTATGGTCCTCTTCCTGGGTGAAAGCCGAATACCTGTTCTATAGCTTGATCCGGAATTCCTCTAGTTTCCCTCTTACCGCTAACTCATTGATTGGTTTCTTATGTACCAGTTTCCTCCGTTCCCTCCTCAAGTCAAGGCTAATTCGAGTTCTTACCATCCTATGGTCACTGCAGCGCACCTTGCTGGGCACGTCTACATCTTCTATGATGCCAGGGTTCGCGCAGAGTATAAAGTCGATTTCATTTCTAGTCTCACCATTCGGGCTCTTCCACGTCCACTTTCGGCTAACCCGCTTGCGGAAAAAGGTATTCATTATCCGCATATTATTCTGTTCTGCAAACTCTACTAATAACTCTCCTCTGCTATTCCTAGAGCCTATGCCATATTCCCCCACTGCCTTGTCTCCGGCCTGCTTCTTGCCTACCCTGGCATTGAAATCGCCCATCAGTATACTGTATTTTGTTTTGACCTTACCCATCGCCGATTCCACGTCTTCATAGAAGCTTTCGACTTCCTGGTCATCATGACTGGATGTAGGGGCGTAGACCTGTACAACCTTCATTTTGTACCTCTTATTAAGTTTCACAACAAGACATGCCACGCTCTCGTTAATGCTATAGAATTCCTGTATGTTACCAGCTATGTTCTGATTAATCAGGAATCCGACTCCTAGTTCTCGTCTCTCTGCTAAGCCCCGGTAGCACAGGACGTGCCCGCTTTTTAGCACTGTATATGCTTCTTTTGGCCTCCTAACTTCACTGAGCCCTATTATATCCCATTTACTGCCCTCTAATTCCTCCAATAGCACTGCTAGACTCGCCTCACTAGATAACGTTCTAGCGTTAAACGTTGCCAGACTAGTGGAATAGCCCAAATATAATGGGCCCTCGGCTGCACCCACTGAACCTTCCGTGGCAAATTCGAATTCCACGCACAATGCTACAACGGGAGAAACATCTTCCACGTCTGCTGTGGCTTGGCGTTCCCTTTGGTGGGATTCGAACCCACGACATTTGGTATTAATTTGCGCGAAATTAATGAAGGCACTCAAACCTGCGACCTTTGTTGGGAGGCAAACACTCGAGGTGGGAGTCGAACCCACTTGGAGATATGGGCAAACCGGCGATATTTCCAATTCGATTTACAACTTGAGATCGTGAACGTCGAGTCGAACCCACGACATCTTGTGTTAATTAGGGCGAAGTTGATTAAGGCACTCGAGCCCACGACCCAACATGGAGGTATAGGCGAACCGGCCATATCTTCAAGTGGGATTACAATTGACGTCGTGAAGGTCGAGTCGAACCCGCTAACTTTGGTGTTAAATACGGCGAACACAATGAGGGCATGGTTTATTAAGATATAGTTCATCAAAGCGCTCGAACACACCACCTTTGGTGTTAATTTGGGCGAAGTTGACTAAGGTCGAGTTAATAAAGGCGCTCGAAGCCATAACCATTAGTGGGAGAGAACAAGTAACAGGAAGCAACAAATAATTAGAATAAAAACGTCAAGTAATGTAATGAATGCCTCGTGAACCGGCAGGCTTTCGCGTTCATCCTCTTTAGCGTACGATAAAGCGACTGTCAACTTTTTTTTTAGTGACGATTGACAATTGAAAGCAAGCATGGCGAAGGAGATGGTGAGATAATTCTACGTGACAAAAATCGCCATGAACTAGCTGCAACAGCACAGAGTTAATCGAAAGGGCCCCGAGTAATCTCGCTCTGGTGCAATTTCTAAAGGAACAGCAAAACACGGCACCTAGTGAACTTGATAAATAACTGCTGTCAGTGTGAAACAAATTAGAAGGCAAAACTATTATCTTCAACGCAGATTTTTCAGTAAGTACATAGAGAATTACCGTGAAATTCGCCATAGAACGATAAGCAAGATGGCCATGCAGGTGCCGCTCGGCACAGCAGGTTACATGCAGGTGCAAAACAAGGAAGCTGGACAATGCACCAGAGCAAGTGCTTTTGATTAAAAGAAACAAGAAAAAGAGGCCCACGGTGGCGTCACACTATACGCTTGGTATTTTGCCATCGCTGCTTTTCGTAGCTATTTCACACGCCAGTCAAGTAATGTGGTGCTGTGGGCTCTGAGCGCGGGGGTTAAGAGAGATATCAGAATGTTTATCCTCCTGTCTGTGTCATGATCACACATCTTGTTTTGTATCAGCATTTTTTAACACTCCGCAACACTATTGGAGTGCAGTTTTTTTTTTTTTCCCAAAATGCTTCGTGGTACATGTCACCCTTTTTTTGCCTGGCATGTATTACTATTTCGAGGAATCGAATCGAATTGGTGGCAGCCATGCAAATGTATTAAGTTACATGCGCAACGTAGAGATTGGAGAATCAGGACAGAGTGGTGTTGTACTACAAACCCTGCTAGACAAGTGACTCCAAGTTACCAGGGTACTGTGAAAACAATTCCTCAATGCTGTGTTTTTCTCGCAAATGTTTACGCGTCCCTGTGGCTACGTGCCATTGAGTTTGACCTCGCCAGCCTGTCGCGCGTGCCATTTAGCGTGGGCTGCGTAACGTGTAGTAACGTTTGCCGAGGAAGCAAAAATGACGCAGTTTCAAGTTTCACTGACCGAGAAGTGACTGAAAGGAGCTTCGTAGACGTGTGCCAAAACAGAGCTTCAGCCACAGACATGTTTTGGCATACATCTACGAAGTGCGAGGTCGAATTCCAATTGCAATCTATAAAGACCTGCCTTCACTCACGCTGTGCTGAACTTTCCGGTCTAGCTAGCAGATACAATACAAACGTACGCAAACGGGAACCGGACCCTGATTAGCGGGCTTTCCCTCAGCGCACACGGTGTCTGAGAACTTCGTTCAAGCCGGCTGCGCGCGTCCACTCGAGAGCTTGTCGGATCTTGTGTCCCCTCTGTTCTTTGCTTCATTGATTTATTTATTCCTTTTTTTTTTCATGGCTCGGCCCTTATGTGCTCATCTTGTCGGCTTACAGCAACACTTGAGCGTTTGTAGCACTGCTTTTCCGGCCTAGAACGATCTGAGCCAGTCGAGCACTGGACCTCATTAAGGGTGCCTGTGATTGCAATTAGTGTGTTTTAAGTTGAACCTATGCCGTGCTACAATTCCACTCAGAAGAGAAGCCCGTATGCTACAAATGAAATCAAACGCACACTGAATAGAACGGAGAAAATTGAAAGCTAGGCTTGTAGACTGCGAAGTTCTAATTGAGTTTTTTTTTTATTTCCAGCAGAACGCTGAAACCCAATCAAGGTGATCCCAAATTGACCTGACACCTTTCCTACTGTTTGCTAGTTTCATATAGCTTTCTTTCTTTACACTCTCAACATCGTTTCAGTCACCGATATACACACAAAGCATCCGCCAGAAGTTCGTTAATTATGTGTGCGTCTTTAGGCAGACGCACGTGCGTTTATGCGACCTTCGTTCCATATATATCTTCCGAACAGGTTTATTCTCTCACCTTAATGAACGACACTTGCACTCTAGTCGTCTTTCATATGGGCTTTGCTGTGTAAGAGCTTTATCTGATACCTATCATACCTGACTAAGAGTGGAAATACGTGTTTACAAAATGAAAGAGCGCAAAAATAATTGAAGCACGCGCAAGCAGTATTAAAAACAGGTTTAGGTGATCCAGTAGGTGCAGCATGCGTTAGCACCTCATGCCAATAGAGAAAAGCCTGCTGTTATGCATTACATGTACTTCAATATACTGCTATGCAGGAATATAGTCAGGGTATGCAGGTAGCACTACAAATAACAGCACATCTTTGTCAATTGCTTATAGGATTTCCTGTACCAGGTGGTACTACATTAGGGCGCAAATGGCAGTGAATCAAGCTTTTATAAAAAAATTATAGCGCACTTTTTACCCGTCATGGTAGCTTAGTGGCCATGGCGGTGCGTTGCTGAGCTCTAGGTCGCGGGTTCGATGGGAACTAAATGCGAAAGGGCTCGTATATCATGCATTGTGTGCCCGTTAAGGAACCTCAAGTGGTTAAAGTAAATGCGGCGGCCCCCAGAAAGGCATGCCTGATGATCAGATTTCATTTCATTTCCTGTCAGGGTCGAGACATCACAGAGAGGAGTGGGTGGTATCAAAATATATATATATACACACACACACACACACACACACACACACACGCACGCAATTTTAGAACAATAGTAGGGTTACAAGAAGTTTTGGCAAGAGCTTTTTTGAATTCGTTGGTATTAACGATTGAAACAACGGAAGCGAGAAGGCGGTTCGAGTCACCGCTTGTTGTGGGAATGAAGGACTTGAAATGAAGGTAGTGCGGCAATATGCACGTCAACCGTGAATTGATGATCGTTTCTGGAAGAAATGTACAGTGGTGGTAACAAAATATAGGCGGTAATGTAAATTTCAATAAAGTATAGTTGAAAGTCCAGCGTCCATCCGTGTCTAACGCCTTTTCCTTGTGTGCGCGTCCTTTGTGTTTCGCTGGTACCCCCTTTTTTTCAAGTTACCAAAAGAGAGTCGCGCATTTGTTTATTTATTTCTTCATACTGTGAACCCTCTGCTGAGGGTTCTTACAGGGAGGATTTAAATACAGGCAAACCATATATACAGGTACATCAAGCGGCAGCGGAATCACAAAAATTCATGTTTACCAATTTTTCAAATTCACAAACATCACTGGCATTTGCCACAAAGCTTCGTATCGCGTTCCAGAGTTCAATTACGGCAGGGAAAAAAAGAAAAGCGGAACACATCACTGTCAGCAAAGTATGGGCGTAAAACATAGTGATGATTAACACGACTGCTTCGTTTTCCCTGGACTGCACATACTCATCTTTGTCGATTTTTAAATGTCCCTGTAGTATTCTAAAAAACACTTTCAGACATTTTTTTTTTGCCTTCGTACTTCTATAGTGTTTCCAGTTCACAAGACGGCAACATCAGTGTGACGGAATCTAAACGTCGGTACTTAGAGCATATGAAGCGCGCGGCACGACGTTGAACATTTTCTAACCTTGTAGTCATTTCTTTCTAATGAGGGCTCCAGATGACTGAGGCATATTCAAGTAAAGGTGTAACAAAAGTTTTATAAGCTATCAGCTTTACATCTCGCGATGCTTGACCTAGTTTTTGCCTTAAGAAACCTGGTTTATGATTCGCCTTCGAGCACACATTTTCTATGTGCGTATGCCATGTCATATGCGTGACTGTAACAGCTAAATGCTTAAACTGGTTAGCACGAACTAACAAATTACCATCGAGGTAATAGTTAAAAGGCAGAACGTTTACTTTACTAGTCATGTGTGTATGTTGATTTGATGTAGTTTATATTCATGCCCCATAATTTACACCATCGGCTGAAATTTTTCTAAACAACGACTAATTCTGAGTTCATCCTGAACATTGGTTACGGTAGAATAAATTAGGCAATCATCTGCAAAAAGCTTAATTTTTACCGGTTCTTCAACAACAGAGGAGATATCGTTTATATATATGTAAGAAATAAAAGTGGGCCCAAGACTGACCCCTGAGGAACACCTGAAAGCACTTGGAGTGGACTGGACAGGCTGCCATCTAAACTTACGGTCTGTTTACGATCACTTAAGTATTGCTTTATCCATAGCACTAATCTTTCATCGATACATATATCTCTCAGTTTAAGGGTCAGCTTATTATGCGGAATTTTATCAGAGGCTTTCGCAAAATCTACACAAATGACGTCAATCTGGTGCTTCTCATCTAAGGCTGCAGCGAGATAATTAACTACTTCAATTAATTGTGTAATAGTAGACAGCCCAGCACGGAAGCCATGCTGGGATGAGTAAAGTAAGCTATTCACGTCTAGAAATTGTAAACTATGTTTTGCGATGATGTGTTCTAGAAGTTTACAACTGATACAAGTCAGTGAAATGGGATGGTGAATACTTACAAGTGTGCGATCACCGATTACAAGTTTGCAGGGACGACATGGCCACAATTAGTACATGACCGGGGTTCTTGGAGAAGTATGGGAGAGGCCTTTGCCCTGCAGTGGGCGTAACCAGGCTGATGATGATGATCAGCACCGCCTGTGTACACTGGTATAACTACGGCCCTGCGCCAGTCTGTGGGTAGAGAATGCGTATGTAATGATTTCTCGAAAATTATCGTTAAGTAGTAGGACATGCATTCAGCACAGCGTTTCAGAAATTCAGGACAAATTCTGTCACGTCCACTAGATTTTTTTCCATCTAAATTCAGCAGGAATTTGAACACCCCTTCTTGTTTGATTTCCAGATTTTTCATTGGGGAACGTGTAATATAGGGTAAATGCTTGTCTAATCATGTTTGCATTATTAGTAAACGCAGATTGAAAGAAGTAATTAAAATGTTCGACAATATCCGTACACATTGTTAACTTTATGTTGACTATTACGATCTCTTCAATTTTATCTTTCTTACTGCTGAGATATCTCCAGAATATTTGTGGAGAACATTTTAGGAGCCCTGTCAGTGCTTGTTCAAAGAATTGGTTTTTGGATAGTGTCAGAGTACGCCTCAACTCTGCGCGAAGTCTCGGTATTTCGTCCGAACGCTTTTTCTTTTTACGCAGTCGCTTTAGTTTTGTTTTCATGTGAATGACGCCGCGGTTAATCCAAGGTCGGCGTTGTATAGACTTTTCTTTTTCGAGTTGGCACAAATCGGTCCCCCACACAATGGTTTACTATATCCTTAAATTCATTCCAAAGCTCATCTACAGTTTCTTTTTTTTGGATGGTGCTCAAATTGGCCAAACGAGAATTCCAAAAAACCTAATATGGAGTTGTCATGAGCACGTTTGTAGTCCTTTATCGTAATTACAGGGGAGCATTTCATACGGGACATACTGCTAGTAGTCAGATTCACTACAATCATTCTGTGATCGGAAATACCGTCTTCAATAGTCAACAAATGAAGTTCTATATTATTGGATAGGAACACTAGGTCCAGTAATGACCGCGACCTAGAAGTTATTCTTGTGTCCTCTTGAACGATTTCATTTAGATTAAAAGAAAACATATCTAGTAGTTTATCAGCGCTAGATGCTTCAACACCGCTGCAGAGTAAGTCCTGCCAGTTAATGTGCGGTAAGTTGAAGTCTCCGGCCATAATTAACCGTGTGTTCCTATGTACATTGTTGCACAAGAATATGTTCAATCGGTTTAGGAAGTCCAGCGAAGTCGAAGGGGGCCGATATATTGCACCGGCTAGATAAACGACACTATGAAAGGAAATTCTGCACCAAACTGTTTCGGGGATGTCACTATCAATTAGAGCCGCGTGGACAGAATTATTCATTATGATACACACCCCTCCTCCACATGAATCGCGGCCTTTCCTAAACATTTTGTATCCAGGGGGAATAATTACGTCATCTTGTATACGACAGTGCAGCCAAGTTTCCGTTAGCAAAACCATATAAGGGCTCTGTGAAAGCAGCAGAAATTCTAGGTCAGTTGTTTTTGTTAACTATGCTACGTGCATTTAAAACAAGAAAACGTAGCTATGACGTAGGTGACGAGCTGGGCGTCACCATCCAACTTGTTGAATCGTCTGGGTCAGGCGGGCAGCCTGCCACTTCAAACTTTTTTTGCTTTGCTTTACCGAATGTACTTTCTTTATGTCCATATGGTATACGCTTATCGTGGGTGACGTCCCAAGTGTACATTTTGTCCTAAGTTTATCGTAGATAAGCTTGACTTTCGTGCCTTTTGACCGATGCGATGCTGCACTTTCCCAATGCTTTCTTATTTCCGATATTTCTTTAGCATAGCCTTGGCTGACCCGAACATTAGTACCCTTCAGTTTAAAACAGTTCTTTAGAACACTGTCCTTTTCCCTGCAATCAAGGAACTTCGTAATAATTTGTCCTGGTCTATCCGGTTTCGTTTTTCCAATACGGCGACTTCTCTCTACTGTCCTGATGGGGACCCCCAAAGTATTGTCAAAAATACCGTCCAGGAGTTGTTCTCAGAGTTTGCTTTCGGTTTCATCAGCACTTTCGTTGATTCCAAATACTAGGAGGTTGTTTCGCCTACTTCTGTTTTCATACTCAATTAACTTGAGTGCTTGCTGTTGGACAACCGATTCCAATTTATCAATTCTGTTGCTCATTTCCTCAAACATTGTGAAAATTCCTTGTAGCTTATCAGTTTTAACATTAACAGCAGCAATTTCCTCTCTTATGCGGTCCATCTTGCGGTCGCTTTCTTCCAGTCTATCGATAATGACCTGCAACATTTCATTAGCCTTGGGCCCAGGGTTCTGTTCTATGTCACCTGACACAAGCAATAACAGGAGCATCGACCAGCAATCAGACAAAATAGCAAAACACTTTTGAGGGCGCGGCAGGACCAACAGAAACCTATCATCGCTACGATAAGCGGGAAAATTGCCCAGCTGACTTACCTGCACAAGCAGTAATGGCGCTTTAGGCATGTTGTCCGCCGGAAAACTGCCGTGCCCTCTGAAGAAATTGATGCCGGGCTTGGCCTTTTCTTGGTTGTCCAGCGATGACGTCACTCCTGTAGGGTGGGCGTTGACAAGTAGACGGTCCGCAGTGTCATTGCCACGTTGCGGCACATCGAAGAATCCTGGTTGAGTCCTGTTGTTTGCTGTAGACACCACGGCGGAAAACCACGGCAAAACCTGCACAAGCAGTAATGGCGCTTTAGGCATGTTGTCCGCCGGTAAGCTGCCGTGCCCTCTGAAGAAATCGATGCGGGGCTTGGCCTTTTCGAGGTTGTCCAGCGATGACGTCACTCCAGTAGGGTGGGCGTTGACAAGTAGACGGTCCGCAGTGTCATTGCCACGTTGCGGCAAATCGAAGAATCCTGGTTGAATCCTGGTTGAGTCCTGTCGTTTTCTGTAGACACCACGGCGAAAAACCACGGCAAAACCTGCACAAGCAGTAGTGGCGCTTTAGGCATGTTGTCCTTGTGTTGTCCACCGGTAAGCTGCCGTGCCCTCTCTGGGATTGTGCCCTCTCTGGAAAAGTGGGATTGTAATGATAGATTTTATAAAATAGACAGAGACGTGAAATTTTGCGACGAAATGACAGGTTAGGCAAATCGAGATTGAATTTAATTGAAGTGACACTTGCTGTACGCGAGTAGTTAGATAAAATGAAATGTACTTCACGGTTCTGAATGGCTTCTATGCTGAGGTTAAGCGAACTGACATGAGGATCCCAAATGGAAGATGCATATTCAAGCTTGGGCCTAACTAGTGTTTTATGACTTCGGCTATCGCTGCACACGACGACCATCATCGGACCACGTACTTCAAGGGCATTTCCTGGGCTAGTGTACTGCGCCTGCGTGGATTCCTGGCGGAGAGCAGAAAAGCCGGCGAAGAACGCATCGACGCCTTACTTGGCAGCAGCATTAACGGCGATCGCACGCTTTTCTAAGCGCTTTGCTGTACATTCTCAGGTTGGTGAAATTTTGCCCTACTAGCCTGGGAGCTTTTTCGTTTGCCGTGACTGCTGCTGCTGCTGTTGCATACCAACTATAGCTTGTACTTGCTCTTGTGTACTGTTGTTGTCATTGCGTCATCCGAGCTGCAAGCTTATTTTCCCCTTTGCCCAGTGGCAATGTCGAAGGAACTTGTTAAACTTTTTGAGGAACTGAAACGAGAACTTAAACAAGAGTTCCGCGAACTACGGGAAAGTCTAGAAAGGGACATAAGAAAGGACATCCGCGAGATAAAGAACAGCCTAGGCTTCATAAACGAGAGTTACGAAGAAATGAAAACGTCCGTGAACCGCGTTGAATTGGAAAATGGAGAGCGAAGACCATCCGTAGTAAAACTAGAAAAGGAACGAGACGCTTTGCATGCTCAAGTTCAAGAGCATGAAGTGAAACTTCTACAAAATGAACAGCATATGCGGTGTCACAACGTTGAAGTGAAAGGTGTTCCGAAGACGCAAGACGAGAATGTCATGGATATCACAAAAAAGATAGCGAAGGCTATTAAGATGCTCCTTGAAAGTGGAGACATCGAGGTCTGTCACCGCGTTTGAACTACGGGAAATACAGAAGCGCCAAATATAGTGGTACAGTTTGTTCGCAGATCAGTCCGTGACTGCTTTCTTGAGAAAGCTCGAAAGCTGAGGATAACATCAGAGGACATTAAACTTGAACCCAAAACCCCCATCTTCATTAATGAGCACTTGAGCCCTTCCATGAAAAAACTGTTCGGTGCGGCAAATGCAAAGAAAAAGGAGTGCCAGTGGAAATATGTATGGACTCGGAATGGTAAAATATTTGTGCGCAGAACGGATACCTCTGCAGTCATGGCGATCACCAAGTTTGATGATTTGCGTCAAATTGTGTAGTTATACATGCAGACACCTAAAATTTGTTTCTCGACATGGGTTATCAGCCACACAAAATTAAGCATATAGTGAAACCAAAAAAATCTGTTTTGTCAGTTTTTCATTTAAACGTCAGATCCTTAACAAACAAAGATGAATTAGCTGTTGTACTCGATACTTTCGGAGTGTCACTTACAGCGATCATGTTAACTGAAACCTGGTACACACCAGCATCAATTGTATTTCACCGTCCTGGCTATCAGTGCTTCTATCAAAACCGCGAAGATAAAAGGGGAGGCGGCGTCGCGCTTCTGCTTAGAGAAACATTATCGTGCGAAATAGTCGTAGAATACACGACGACAACTGCTGATTACGAAGTGCTCACTCTACGAAGTTCTAACAAACTTTTCTGTGTTATTTACAGGCCACCATCTGGCGCCATTAATCACTTCTTTGAATTTCTTGAAAAGATTTTTAGCTACGCATCTGATCAATCTATAGATATGGTTCTAGGTGGCGATATTAACATAAATATGCTTTCATTGAGTCCATTCCAAAAAGAACTCCAGTATTTAATTGCTGCTAATGGTTTCTTTAGCGTAATAACAAAGCCGACGCGAGTGACTTTAGAAAGTGAATCTTTATTAGATGTATTCATTACAAATGTTGACAGTAATTTAGTAACTGCAGACGTAGTTTATACCGACATTAGTGATCATCTTGGAATCGTCATGATAGCTGATAAGGCTGTACATGTTAATTACAAAAGGCAAATAATTTATACACAATCTATAACGAAAAAAAATCTTGAATCCTTTCTTGCTGCGATTAGCCAACAGACCTGGAACAACGTTTTCGAGGAAGATAGTAGTGATACCGCTTACCTTAACTTCATCACTACATTCAAGGCTATATATGATGCACATTTTCCACTGAGAAAGACAGCCACGTCATCAAAAGCACGGAAACCCTGGATGACGTCCGACTTGCTCCAAATGATCAAGCATAAGAACCGATTGTACGCACAGTTTGTACAATCAAAAGATGAAGAGTTGCTTCGGCAATTCAAAAAGTACAGAAATAATCTAACATCAAAACTAAGAATGGCTCGAGACGCCTATGTCACAAATGTATTTTGGAGCCCTGAAGTACAGCGATCGGATGTAATCTGGTGAAAACTGAATAGCTTATTGCAAAAAAATACCCGTGATACTTCCGAAAACTTTCAGCATGAAGGAAAACGAATTTATGGGACCTGTTTAGCTGACGCTTTCAACAATTTCTTTATTTAGTCAGGTAGAGCGCAGCCAAAATTAAATTGAATTCATGAAGGGAAGCAGCTGTCCATCATCCCTTTTCGTTGCGCCCACGAACTACACAGAAGTTTTCTCGTGCATAAGTAATATTAAAAATAGCAAGTCAGTAGATGCAACTGGTCTCCAAATAGCGCCCATTAAACATGTTCTTCACCTAATATGCCCCGCTGTTACTCACATTTACAATCTCATATTATCTACCGATGTATTTCCAAAGGCACTGCAAATGGCTCGAGTGATACCGGTTTTTCAAAGCGGCGACAAGAATTTGATTCGTAACTATCGTCCGATTTCTATACTGACAGTGTTCTCGAAGGGTATAGAAAAATTAATGCATGGTAGGGTACTATCTTTCTTTGAAAAACATAACCTGCTCCTTGACTTTCAGCACGGGTTTCGAAAGAATCGATCCACGGAAATAGCATTATTGACTCAAAAAGAAATCATTATAGATATGTTTCAATATAAGGAAATAGGTGCAGGTGCATAGGTGCATATGTGCATATATAGATTTTACTAAGGCGTTTGACTTGATAAACCACAGAATTTTACTACATAAACTGGCAAACTGTGGTGTCCGAGGAAAAGCTCACGATCTTATGAAATCTTATTTGTCGAACAGAACACAATATGTTGACTTTAAAAATTCGTTGTCTTCAATACAAAATATTTACGCAGGAGTCCCCCAAGGAAGCATATTGGGACCGCTCTTATTTTTAATCTATATAAATGATATTGTGCAATGTGTAACTGAAAGATTGTATCCTACGCTGATGACACTTCGGTGTTCATAACCGGGAGGTCAGAAAGTGACATTGAAGAGAAAGCAATAAAAACACTGAGTGCATTAAATACATGGGCAAAATCAAATTGTTTGAAGATTAATTCTAAGAAGACAAAAATCATATTGTACTTTCCAAAAGGAAAGATAATTTCTAGGACGTTGAACGTGTTCTTAAGCTCTGATACTGTTGAAATTGTAGATTCTGTTAAAATCCTTGGCGTTATATTTTCAAAGCATTTGACTTGGAATGATCATGTTGACTATATCAGATCAAAAGTGTCTTCAGCTGTCGGTGTCACGTTGCGCCTGCGCGGTATTCTTCCTGTCAAAGTTAGGCTATTACTATACAACTCATTAGTTCTTTCTCTTTTGCAATATTGTTGTACCGTTTGGGGCACTACGGGTGTCACAAATTTATCCAAGCTTCACCTTCTTCAAAAAAGAGCTGTAAGGTGCATTGCTGGTGTTCCTTATTGTTCCCCCACACATGACTTGTTTTTAAAATATGAAATCCTGCCAATGTATAGTTTATACAATTATAGACTTTTAATGATCTATAAACGCTCTTCGCAAGGTGATGAACATTATATTACTTTCTGGCAAAACTTGAGAAAAACACGCATATCCTGCAGACTAGACAAAGAAATTTGGTTAGTGCCGACGCCTAGGGCATATTATACCGAGCAGTCTCTTTCTTATACTGCTCCAGTATTATTAAATAAATTGAACAAAGAATTGTTTGACCCCTTTCAGCATTCAAGTGACGTTATTAAGAAATTTTTTCTTAGCAAGATTACGTAATATTGCACTCAGTTTAAACCTATACCTGTTATTATTTCTTCCGTTTCCCCATGACCAGTTATTTGTTTATCTAATGCCTATGTTTGTGCTGCAATGCATAGCGCTGCTTTTTACAAAGTGTTTTGTTATTTTGTTTCAGTGTTTATTTGGAAAATTGATAATTTCTGCCTGTGTACTGTACTGCCAAGTTGATAAAGAAGGCAGGACGTCTGTCAAGCTTACGAGCTTTTAGTCCTGTCTCCTTCTCTGTTCAAGAGAAAAATAAAGACTGAAAATTGAAATTATAAAGCAACAGCTTTACGTTGGTGGGAGCTAGACTAAAATTACGTTTGATATAACGAAGAGTACACTAGCATTACTAGTTGAGGGATCAACATGAGTTTGCCAGGAAAGGTTCTGAGAAATATATATACCAACGTATCTGTAAGTGAAAACCAGAGTTAGGGAAACGTTATTAAGAGAATAAGTACGCGATGTGTCATGAGAAGTACGGCGAGTAACCCTCATTGCTTTACATTTACTAATATTCAATTTCATTAACCAAGTCTCACACCATGCAGTTATATTACTTAGGTCCGATTGAATTTTAAATGGTCATTAGGAGTTCCATTTCACGATAAATAACGCAATCATCCGCCAGCAGTTTTATCGACGAACAAATGTTGTTAGGCAGGTCACTAATGTAAACAAGAAAGAGCAAGGGTTCTAGCGCTGGCCCCTGTTGTACTCCAGATGTCACAGGACAAGGAGCATAGTTGGGGTCATTAAATGTTACGAACTGCGTGCGTCCATTTTAATACGTTAGGTTCTAAACTAAGCGCGCGTTGTTTAAAGAGCAGTAATTTGGACATACCGAATCGAATGCTTTCGCAAAATCCATGAAAATGCAGTCTCTGAAGGAAGAACGATCTAAAGCGGTAAATAAGTCGTTAGAGAAGGACAAACACTGTGTCTCGCGGAAGTAATTCTTTCTAAACCCGTGTTGTTGCGTAGTGAAGAAAGAGTTTGTTTCCAATAATGTTACCAAGTGACAATAAATTATATGCTCCATTAGTTTGCAAGCTATACTAGTCAGTGAAATGGGTCTATAATTATCAAGGTTGTGTTTACTACCGGTCTTGTACAAGGGAACCACGTTCCCAATCTTCCAATCCTCCGTGAGCACACCATGTTCTAGGGACTGCAAAAAAATCACACAAAGTAGGATGGATGAGTCGGTATCAGTATTTTCGAGAAACATGGGGTTTATACTGTCTACACCAGGGGAAGAAAGCTTTATGTTACGGATTAGGTGGCCTACCCCAGCACAATCTATAATGAGAGAGTCCATTCAAAAAAAATCCTATGTTGTAATTTCAGGAAATGAAATTCGTGGTTTTGGGACATAAAACTCCAGAATGCGATTTGATTTTTGCATTAGTGCCCATCTTGAAATATAAACTAGGCCCTCTTACATTATAATATTTCCTGTCACTAGCATTCGCGTGCGATGTTAGTGTGCGGCCCTAAAATCGCGCTATAGTTGCGCTTTCAGGCTACCGGAACCGGCCACTAGAATGCGACAGGGGCCGGCGCAAACCATAGCTACATTGGATCCCGCGTACCCCGATCGACATCGATGACACACGCCGCTATACTCGTTCTACCGCTGCTCCGGCGCCATAATTTGGGTGCAATAGCCGCGGTGTTTTGTCTTTTAGACTCTATAACGGTTGCTGGTCTCTCCATACCTCGCGACTCAGTGATCGCCATGACTGAAAAATTCCGTGCGCTTCCGAGACCTCGCCGTTCAAGATCAGAGGGTCCTTGCTGCGCCCGATCAATTGTACGGTGAGCATTTCGCTTGCGGGGTGCTGCAACAGCCACAATTACCTTGATCGCAAGTGTTATTGACGTTTTTGTTTTTTACCATGGGCTACCATACAGCCAGCTATATTGCAAAAGCTCGCTTGATTCAAAAACTTTGAATGGCCTGTCATTGCACCTTCGAGCTATAAAAAATAAAGTAGCGTACAAGGAAGCCCGTGATAAAGTCGCATTAGACTGCATCCTCATTACACATTTATTTATTTATTTATTTATTTATTTATTCATTTATTTATTTATTTATTTATTTATTTATTTAAAATACCTTACAGGCCCTATGAAGGCATTGTGTCAGGGGGGTTACAAAATCAAGGCAGAAAGAAAAAAGAGTAAGCAGCCTTCTGAAGTCTAATACAAAAGATACGCCTCAATGCAGGGCTCATCAACATTACTACCAAGATGAAAACATGAAAAAGGAAAAACTCAAGTAATGAAAGGTCACAAAGGCACAGCTCCTACTCAGAAACAGTCATTGCGCCCAGTCACGGCAACTGTCACCTCGTAAAACGCCTTCGATTTGTTCAAACATCTTCATTGTGCTTTCTTTAACGCCGCACTTCTACTCTATAGTTCACGTCTTCCGCCGGAAGGGGGCGAGCATCAAGTCGTCTCAGAATGGGCTGACTAAGTTGGCTGATGAGACTGGTGCGAGTCGTCCTACTGACTACAGGTAACGGAGAGGTCACCTTCGTAGCCCGAAAACATAGTGTTACTGCATGGATATCCATAACCAGCCCCAAGAACGCAACAGCTAAAGTTGAAAAGCAGACCGAGACCAATCAAGACGCATAGCGAGGCTTCGTTACCTTCTGCGCTGTCGCCGTTACGCCACCAGTTATTGCCGTATAACAGTATCAGAGCACCTAACCTGTATCGAGAATTTCCGATCTTATCGATTTTTGAATCACCTTCAAGCCTTGCACAATCAACAATCATAAGCATGTGTGTTTGTTAAAAGCGACATACAAATACGCGCCGCGGAGTACTGCAAACAGCATGTTTGTCAAATGTCATCCAGAGGAAAATGGCGGCTGTAGGTTTATTACAACCAAGTTTGACGTCGCATCGTTAACCGCATTCTTTCTTTCACAGCGATAGCTGTTTTAAGGACTACAAAATCCATCGTGCCGGCATATGTCGCTGCCATGATTGACGGTATTAGCAGTAGAATTAGGATAGTCATGTACCGATGCTATAGATCAAACGTGTACAAAATGCTCACCTCTTTAGGCCCTGCGCCTAGAAGTTTACACCAAAGGAGAACGCCTGAAACTGAAAATCACTACTAATAAAACAAAGTAATTGTTAAGACGTGTTGCATACATCTTAACAGACTTGTCCTAAGATCTACGCGAGAAAGTCGATTAATTTTGGTACAGAATGACAGATTAAATGACAACATGGCCAATACTAGAGAAGGGCAGAGGCAATGTGGCGATGCTCACGTACGGCGCAAGAGGGACAGACTGTAAATAACGATGTGCGTGTCATGCTATATGCTCTCTCTATCTCTTCTCCCCATCTTTCATCCCCCCCATCCCGCTCCCATGTGTAGGGTAGCAAACCGGTTAAGCTAAACTGGTTAACCTCCCTGCCTTTCCTTCTCCACTTTTTCCTTCCTTCCTTCCTGAGTGGATTGGCGGCAGTTCTTCATTCGGCCCGACACCAATGTCTGGTATTGGGTACAGCACGCCCCGCAGTTTGCCAGAGTCTTACAATGGAGCAAAGATAATGAACGCCGATGTTCGCAAGCACGCGGCAAGCAGTCGACTGCAAGAGC
Source organism: Dermacentor andersoni (assembly GCF_023375885.2). Taxonomy (NCBI): domain Eukaryota; kingdom Metazoa; phylum Arthropoda; class Arachnida; order Ixodida; family Ixodidae; genus Dermacentor; species Dermacentor andersoni. The sequence continues at coordinate 27,801,967 of NC_092814.1, read as the reverse complement.
GCGGCCATAGGCGGGTTCGATTCAGTATGCGCGAATTGCAACGTGAACTATGTCGTCGAGATTGCGACGGACAAACCATGACAGACGATCTTCAGGTAGTGACCGCTGCGTCGCTGGGCAATCTTCCCATATGGAAATTGCAGCCGTGTTGTGCAGGCAAAGGTCTAATTTATGCGGCGGCTCTTAAGCCTGCTCAAATCACCGGCACAGTTTTCTTTTTCATCCTTTCAATTAAGTTTATTAAGCCGATTAGTCAACCCTTTTCTGTCCCTTCCCAACACTCTTACACAGTGGTTTCACGTCGACTACTCGTGGTACTCGCGGTACTGGTACCATGGTACCAAGACAAAGCCATTGCAGAACCCCCGGTCGCTTACCTTTTCATGGGGTACTAACACGATATTTTCGAGACATCTTTCTTTCTGCTGCCTGTAGACGCTAAAGAAAATACTATCAAACCTCAGAGTGCCTTACATTATTTATTATAGTAGGTTTCCTACAGCCAGTTCCGTTTCTACTGTAATGTGGCTCATGACGCAGTACCTGTTCACGCGAGAACCGGACATGGCGACGTTTTCACACTCCATCCGGCTCGCTCGGTCGTCCGCTACGCTGCCATAGAGTAACATGGTAAACGACAAGAGCGGACACTCGAGCCGTTTCGCGGCCGAGCTATCGAGCTTCGCCGATTCTGCTAGGAGGCAGAGCACATGCAGAAAAATGCGGCTGTGGCTGCGGCTAGCAGCTTGACAGGCGGCACGAACACTGGGCACGAGCCAACATTTGCGAAGCCTCGACAGGCCGCGCCCATGCCGCGCCAACGGGCTCTTTCTGTAAAATGCACCTGAGCATCGTTGTTGGGTTCTTCTGCCAGCGTCTGCTTCGTCGCCGTTTCATGGTAAGGCCACAGCAAGTTCTTTTGCGCGTTGTTAACGGCTTATTTTCTTCGCATTTCGTTAGGTCACTGTTAGCCGCATGAACGAGTGACGGCGGCCTTGCAGCCATGAACAGCTGCTGCCCATTTGCTACTGACTTTCATTTCGCATTCTTTTTTTATGCGCAGCAATGAGCGGTGACGCTAGCGATAACAGCGATGCGGCAGCGTCCGAGCTGCGAGGCACGTTCGATACAATGACGAAGTTGGAAAATAAAATGGTTCGTTAAGAAATGTGGCCTATGAACACATGCGGTTCGGTCCATAGAGCTTTATGTAACGCGCAGCGACTGCTGAAAAAGTATGCTGCTCTACTTTTGCAAAAGAAATGTAGCTATTTCTAAGCGGTACGCGTGCAATATTTGCAGTATGGCAATAATGCACTCTCTCTCAACGTCTGCAGCAGGCTATGTGCGCTCGAGCGTTGTTAGCTGTTCTGCATTGGGCTGAAGATACGTGTTTTCATGCTTTAATTGGGTATGGAGTCGTTACCGCAGAAAGTTCCTTTTTTCTTAACAGTGCTTCCTTAACCAAAAAAATACGCATTACATGAAGGAATGCAGCATCTCCCTCATAAAGCTTTGCAGGCCCCAGTATTGCTTATACGAAGGAAAGTAGCGCTACATTCATCAGCTTTGAAGCCTCCAGTATTGCTTACCTTCTGTCTGTCAATCCACGTATTGCAGGAATCTCCACCATTTCCTCAAAAATACACTGTACAGCCGAAGGACATCACGCATACTCAAGGGCAAAATTCCAAATATCAGAAGACAATTGCAAGGCTTCGAAGACAGCAGGTGAAGACCCCAACACAAAGTGCTTAATTGCAGCTGTTTAATGACGGACACACTGACTTACACATTCGAGATGAGGATGTTGGTGCGTGCTCAATTATTTTTTTGCAGCCATTTGATTTCCGCATGCTACCATTCACATAATTTTGCTGCCCTAATCCGCCTTCTTTCGCAGAAGTACAAGAAAACACGTCATATTTTTTTTCCTTGTAGAACAATCCCATTTTGAGCAAATTAATTGCTGTCGTGTGTTTGCAGTTTTCTTTTTCATTATCTGGATAGTTGTAACACGTCTTCTATGTGTTTTGCTTGTGCAAAGTTAATGCCATCACGCCATTAATTTCCAACTATTCTCCATTATACCGGTGTCACACGACCACTTTCGATCGCGATCAAGTCCGATCCGGATTGAAATTCTCTACCCCCATTGGCTCCATCGCGCAGCTTGCGCAAAAAAACCAATCGTGACTGAGAAATTGAAATCGAATTGGGCTTGATCGCGTTTAAAAGTGCGCCGTGTGACACCCGTATTACTTGCATTTCGCTGTCTCTTCCCGTTTTCATGTATCTGCATCTTACAATCTTGCTGCAATAAATTGTTGTCTGCTATTTTCGTGTTCTTGACTGTGGAGCAAGTTGATTTATATTTAAGAAACACGGCACATTTATTTACGATACACCTTTTGGAGTGTGTTACTAGGCCTACAATATCATAAGCGATAAAGTTCTACTTCCTCAACAGTTGGCATGATTGTTGCGATACGTTACAGCTTGAAACAACAAATATGAATTTAAATGAAACTAACATGAGTGAAACACGTTTGCGCGCTCGTCGTCACAACGTATAAGCAGCGGCACAAGCGCCTGCATGAAATCACTCGATTTAAGCAAAGGTATGGGTCACAAAGAAATGCAACAAGCGAAACTGAAATTACGGCTTCCGAGATTTCGCGGCGTGCGCGACCATCTTGGAGGCTGGTGCGTTGCGCCGATTCCGCTAGGTGCGCTGAGACCCTAAGTCGGCCGCAGGCGCCTATGGGAGTGTCCACTCTTTACTTTTACTACGTTACTCTACGATGCTGCCACATCGGCCTTCACAGCGAGTAGCGGTACACGAGGCGATCGAGCGAGAATGGCAAAGCATCGCTATGCTCTGCTCCCGCGTTGCCAGATACTGCGTCGCAACGTCACGACACAGCATCATCCAGGGAAACGACACCAAAGCTGGCCGTAGAAAAGCTATTATAGCAAACTATTTACGGTGCTCGAGGAGTGGTCACTATTTTCAAGGGTTGAGGGGTTCAGCTAGGGCCTTCAATCACCACACACAAAAAAATTAATAGCCGAAAGTGGCTATGCCAGTACCGCTTTAAGTGGGCAGAGCCACTAGCGCGTTTATCTGAATTTTGTTTTAACGGCGCGCTCATTGAAAATATTTAAATCAGGCTGTAGAGGGCTGAGCGCTTCTCTGAAACTCTCTCTACCCTCGGTAGGCGAAGCGAGACGTCGTATTGGGGGAGTAGGCGAACTCAAAGCTTCCTAATTTCAAATCTGCCACTAAACCATTGCGCCATCACGATATTTTTCTGGCGTCATAGTTTTCGCAGTTCTTCCGCCGTTCTTGGTCGGTCTATTTCTCACAGGAAACGTCAAAAACCGGCTAGGCCTGCCATTACGAAAGCGTAATTCATATTTTATTAATAAACTACACAGCGTCGAGATATGCTTGTAGCAACATGTGACGTAAAAGCAATCTAGTTGTAATTATTCAGGCGGCGTCAGCGCCACTGGTTTGACGCTAAGTCATTTTATGTAATATAAAGCTTTTACTCTCGTCGCAACTTCCTTAGTTGTGTTCCGTTAAATGGTGTCCATCATGAAATCGAGCTTAACAAGCATTACTTTTATTTTGTTCTACTGCTTGTGCTGGGTTCGGTCGAGGTGCATGCTGCGCTAAAGGCGCAACAATAACGCGCAAAAGGTTCAATAAAAGCGATCACACAGTCGTCAAGGTCACAGGCAGTCGAGAGAGCCTTCCTCGTGTCTGCCTTTGTAGCCGCTCAGGTTATCACTAATGCTACGACTCACACTGACAACGTCACTCGTCGCGTGAGCATCTAGACAACGTCACTCCTCACGCGCTAGATCCAAAGTCCAGCCAGCCACTGCCGCCTTTACTGGCTACCTGATTAACCGACAAAGCAGCGGCATTCAGGCCCCGCGAAAGCTTTGCCGAGAAGCGCCCCGCAGGAAGGTCTGTTCGTCGTGCACAGGATTCCCACTTTTATGCCTCTCCTCTTTCTCGCTCGGGACGACGGTCATGATATATATATATATATATATATATATATATATATATATCAAGAGAAAGGACGGCTCCTATCTGGGCTGCTATTCGCATTCCTTGTATATGCAGCAATGAATGTGGACCAAATCGAGGCGAAAGAAGGCGACAGGCGAACAGTAATCAAAATTGAAAACTGGGAATTCCAGACGACATATGAAGACTGTAAGGAAAAGCAAATAATTCGCGCCTCCCTAATTTTAGCAGTGATTCGGCACTGGTGCATGCATACTGGAAGGTGCAGGCTCGGCGCCCCACAATATTTTTCGCTAGCTTTCGTTCTCATCGACGCGAGTGCGTTTTGGAGTAAGGGAAAGGCACGTCTCAGTTAGCGTTGCTGTTGAAGGAGAATTAATACAAAAAGAGCAAGCAAAAATAAACAGGTGGTGACGTTGTTTCGTTGTCCCGGAGGTCCCGGACGCTATCCTCGTGGCTCAGAGTCGCGCCTATGTAGACGTGGTATAAGCACGCTATGGGGGAAGGCACTTGCTGAAGGAAGCCAGCAAAGCGAGGTAGGACAGGTCGGGAAAGTGAAAGCGCTGGTGCAAGACAGTGGTGGCAATGCGAGCGCGGGTGGGGGACATTCAGAAGCGCGTGCACGAATCGGGAATGCACAGCCAGGAAGTTAAGCTCGTGAGGGGAAGAAAATGCCGAAGAACGGAGCAGAAAGCATTAAATTATATAACTGGCGAAGCGAAAATAAAAGGTTGAGGATCGGTGTACAGTACACTAAGGCAACAATAAAGAATGAAACAGCGTTGCATTGGAGAGCAGCAGTGCGTGATACGCCGCCCAATTAGCACCTCCACAGGTTCGAGCCGGGAGCGCAGCACCTCGTCTCGCTTCTTGCAGTTCTGCTAGATTGCTAGAATACACGCCTGAAGCCATGTCTGAAACTGCACTGAGACGAAGGCGCATAGCTTCAAAAAACTCAAGGCACAAGCAATTGAGGTAGCAGCGGAAAAGCTCCGCACAGCCATCACAGTATAGTGCACATCACGCATGGACAGGTCAACGTCTAGAGTATGTTCCAGTATTTTCAGCGCCCCGAATATGGCATCCCTCTCTCTCTTTCTCTTTGTACTTTGAAATGCGCGGTTAAAACATTCGAACCATCAAAAATGCGCCCTCAGCCACTGACTTCGTCATCTACTTGTTCTCCGCACATGGTTGCGAGAAAAAATCACCTCGTCGCACGAGCCGCACCGCTGTGCTCAGAGAGTCGGACGAGGCATTGGTGATGCAATGCCAGCCTCCTTTCCCGCCGTGCAGAAGGCGATGCTTTCACCACCGTCCAAGCGCATTCCTCGCAGAGAGGCGCCTCTCAAAAAACTTTCCAGGTGCTGCTTCTCTTGAAAGGCAAAGAAGGCGATCAGAACGCGCGCGATAGGCAGGCCACGCGAAACGACCCGGGAGGAGCTCACCAGCGCTTCCAGGGGGGCTCAGCCCGACGTGAGCTTTTTTCCAGACACGAGATACATTTGTGGACGCATCCGCGAAGGGCGTTCTCCGCAACCCTTCCCTATTTTGCGTGTTTTTTCTCGGTCACATTCACGATCTTTTTATTCTTATTCTTATTCAGACCACACACCCGTGAGCGGGGAATGATATCCCGTGCCCGCAGCAGCCCCCCTGAGCCTCGCATTCTTGCACCATATGTACGCTAGGCGCGCTCTGACCCGCCTGTTCGCGTTATTATTCTCGCGCGCGCTGCTTCGCTCGAGATATTGTCTCCACCAGAGTCGGGCACCATATACGTCGGCGCGAAACATATTGAAAGCGAGAAGTGGGACGGTATTCGGTTTTTATCTCAAGCGTTTGGAAATTTCCTCATCTGCGTTCCTGCTTTGCTTTCAAAAACACGTGCGAAGCAGCATATTTGGTTCAGCCGGTGAGAAAGCGAGGCATAAATAGCTTTCTCCCGTGCTTACGCGAACACTGCTCGCGCAGCAGCAAGCTCGGCCTTACGCAGAACGTCAGCTTTATTAATGCACGGTACACGCTATCGCATTCGCCTTAACCTGCGCGTGTCTGGCGCATTAGGGAGCGAAAGATTAATCGTCCTTACCTGCACAAGGTAAACAGGTCTAGAAGCATAGCCCAGAACGGGCTGCTCGGAAAGGCTGAAAAGCAAGTTTTCTAGCAGCAATTTATCAATGGCGTCGAATAAGGCTGTCTATATCTCAGCTGCTATATACGCGGTGATCATTTTCAACATTTACTGAATTTTAAAAAATCTCCTGTATCAGGTAACATAATGCTAGACATTGAGCTGGATTATTCATAACGCGGATATTACTTGCACGAGAAAGAATTACAAATACGTATTCAACTAATTAACAAACATTCACTAATTAATTTAAATAATTATGGGGCTTTAGGTGCCAAAACCACTTTCTGATTATGAGGCACGCCGTAGTGGAGGACTCCGGATATTTAGACCACCTGGGAATCTTTAACGTGCACCTAAATCTAAGTAGACGGGTGTTTTCGCATTTCGCCCCCATCGAAATGCGGCCGCCATGGCCGGGATTCGATCCCGCGACCTCGTGCTCAGCAGCCCAACACCACTGAGCAACCATGGCGGGTACATTCACTAATTAACTTTTTGTCTGCTCCTATGGCAATTTACGAATTGTAGCCGGTGAGCTTGCAAGGTGTACCCACTTGAAATGAATTTCTAGAATGACGCCAGTTTGGAGACAAGCGCCATCAAATTCGCCGTAAAAATGCGCGGTTGGCCCACTCACGTTCTTTTACTCTGATGCATTGAAGCACAAAAGTAACTGGAACGCCTATGCATTTCATCCCACACTTTGGGAAATAAAATCTCGAAACTGGTGTCATCCTGGAAGTTGATTTCAAGCGGATATGTCATGAAAACTTACTGACTACATTTGGTAAATATATATTATGTGCCCTAAAGTAATAAATTACGAATTTGAATAATGAATTTTCGGTAATTAGATTAATATTAATTTCGATTTCTAGTGCTTGTAATGTCCGCCTACCCGCTGTGGTTGTTTAGTGGCTATGGTGTTGGGCTGTTAAGCACGAGGTGGCGGGATCGAATCCCGGCCACGGCGGCCACATTTCGATGGGGGTGAAAAGACCCGTGCACTTATGTTTAAGTGCACCTTAGAGAATCCCAGGCGGTCAAATTTCCGGAGTCCCCATTACGGCGTGTCTCATAATCAGGTCGTGGTTTTGGCACGTAAAACCCCATAATTTATTTTTTTAATGTCAGCCTCTTGGAACAATCTAGTTCAACGACAAGAATTTCGCCATCTACCACAGGAAATTTTTAAAAATTCCTTAAAGCTTAAAAATGATCACTTCGTATACGTACGCATTCAGTTATATGGAATCGCTGCTGTATATGTGAATTCTTTTTTTTCCAAAAAAGGCAGAAGAAAGGAACAATTCAAGCAAGACAACAGCCCTCTCGTGTTCTTGAAAAAGAAAGAAAATTGCCCCCGCTTTATGTTGTGTGATACTCGTCATTGGGCGTCGCAATAATATCTCATCTGCATAAAATTACGTCCGCAGTAGCTCAAAAAAACGCGCGTGGCATGCTGCAGGCACCACAAAGCGTGCTGAGAGAACAGGCGAGCGGTAACTTTTTGAAGGCGTAAGCCTTTAGTGGCTCATGAGTGTCCGGGCGCAGTCCGTGGTGGACGCGGGAAAGCGGTGATCACCGGCGAGGGGAGCAAGGAGAGGAGGCGCCATGCCAGTAGCGCTGTGCGAGTGGGCGCGTGGGAGAGCGCGGACATGCGCGGGGTGGTGCGCGCACATCGGCGACAACCCTTGCAGCCATATGGCTCTGATTGCATCTCATGCTAGCGGCCACGGTGGCGTCCGTTCGCAGAACAGTTCAGACAACAGCAACAGAGGCAGTCATAGATAGGCTTTCGCCTATCGCAGTTCAGCTCAGCAAAGTGCGCATATATATATTTTTTTCCCCGCCGCGGGGGCGAATGGGTCTCGGAGCTATATTTCGCGGCAGGCCACTTGTCGCCTATCGGGGAACCCAAGGCGGAGATTCATTCGCGTGCGCAAGCGCTGCAAGGAAATATGCGACCCTATCTGAGCATCGCTGAGCACAGCCGCACCTGAATCCAGCTGATAGCGAATCCCTTGCTTGCCGCGGCGGCAAAGACTGCCGCATGTGGCCATGCCAATGCTAGCGCGTTCTGCCGCCTTCTGCATCGTTTTTCCCGCTAGTGTGACCGCACCTAAACATTTACTTACGCGCGTATGACGTACGCGAACGTCAACGATACAGCATCTGGCATGTCATTCGAGGTGCGTAGTTATTCATGCCGTGACGTTGACCACCTGTTGGGGGCCTGCGCATGCGTAAAAGCGAGACAAAAAAAAGTAGTATACCTGCGAACCGAGTGAGGCTAGGAAACTGGCCAGCAGGCCTAATGAATAACGGGGCGATTCCCGCAGCACGATTATTTTCCCACCCCGCACTTGTTTTTTGCTTCTTCCTAACAGGCTTTAGTGATAGGGCGAGCGAGCACAGAGCTCACATGAAGATGGATACGTAAGACACATGGTTGCACATGTTAAGAGTTGTGGGTGTTTCGCTAAATTCCAGCACACGATGTTTATTGCTAAAAACCATGACCTGACTGAAAGAGAGGCGATTTCACATCAATAAACGGGGCTCACGATGGGTCAGTAAACCTAGTCAGCAAACTTTGCCATTTTCGTATGATGCGGTATTTGCAATTACTTATATATATGTTGATAGTTTCAATGAAGATTTAGTTGGCAGCGCTCGTCCTGTCTTCTCCTAGTATGTGTGTGTGTCACTTCGCGCTACAACCCGAGAACAGTAAACCTTCGCTTTCTTTACTAGATAAGGAAGCGTCGTTTTTGGTAGGACATTTGTCCAGGTTGTCGCCAGCATGTAGATATATGAGGTGACCATTTTTAAGTTTCACATAATCTTTAAGTATCACATGTGGCAGATACCGTAATCCTTGCCGGTGAGCTAGATTTTTCGAACAGGTACACATTACTAGCGCAAGAAATCGAAACACATATCGAACTAAATCGAAATTCACTAAATAACTCCTTAGGTAATTACCTTACTACAGATATTGTAATCTACGAATTGCAGGTGGTTAGCTTGCAGCACGTGTCCACTTGAAATGAATTTCAAGCATGACACCGGTTTCGGGATATCATTTTTTAAAGTGTGGAACGAAATACATGCGGGTTCCAGATACATTTGTTTCGATGCATGAAAGAGAGTTTGATGGCGCATATCCCCAATGTGGTGCCATTCTGGAAATTCATTCTAAGTGGATACGCCTCGCACGCTCACCGTCTACAATGACTAAATTACAATATGTGCCGTAAAGTAATTAGTACAGTGTTTAGTTAATTTTTGTTAATTAGTTGAATATGTGTTTCGATTTTTCGTGCAAGTGATGTCTGCCTCTATGAGTAATTGAGCTCAAGTACTAGAATTAAGTTATCTGCAACAGGTGATTATTAAAAATTCCAGAAAGCTTTCAAAAAGTTATCACCCCGTATGTCTTTGTTCAGTCGCTGTTAGTGGGCATGTTATACTGTTTGTGTTGTCGCACTGGTGACACCAGCGCGTGCGCTGTTTGATAGCGTTTGTAGTATAAATATGCTCCTCTTCTTGAAGGAATAAAATTAGTTTGTAGTTGGCTGGCGCCCGTTCTTCTTATGTGTTGCTCCGCTTTCTTCGCGCCTTCACACTTCCACCACTATGTTTGACCAACTAGCTCTAACAAAAGCTAGGCTATAGAAACGTACCTCCTTCATTATCACCAAGTGTGAGCACCGATAGTGGTGAATACAAAGATAGTGAACGAAAACATAAGTGAAATCAGCCGCTCTATGAGGAAACTGAAGAAATTACAATGGAGCTTTCGTGGCCAAGATTATTTCATAGTCTCTTCCCAACATTAGGTAATATCGGCGAACACCTCTCCAACAAAGCTGCCAGGTCTTCCGGTCCAAATTCTTTCCATTGCAAACGAATATGGCAGGGCGATGTGTTAGCCACAACGTCTTCAAGAGTTTATCAAGTGCCGTTTAAAGGTTGGCGACTAGGCTTTGGTGCCTTCTGTCGGTGCCACGCACATCCATTCAATGCACCCCCACCGAGCTTAACAGCCACGTAACTGGGATGAGCCGCGCAGACTGTCTTTGCACGGAATCTCGTCATATTTTAAATCATGTGCAAAAAGTTGGCCAGAACACTATGGCACGTTTCCGGCATTTTTGCGCCTGCACATTTCGCCATCACTTCCTCTAAGTAAGCCTGACCTGATTCGCTTACCTTTTACTGTTTCCGTAAGACGTGAAACTGGCATGCACACGCCACGTGCGTAAGATTATACATCCGTTGGCGAGACTAGTAACGCGCAAGGTTTCCTATGCCACTGCCAGAATAGCCCATTCTAGCAGGGCGCCGGTTGGCGCTTAAGAGCGGTGCGACCAGCAAATGCGTCTCGGTGCGACGTGCTGGAGATGTGAAACTGCGGACGCTTGGATGATACTGCCGGGGCTATTCCACTGCCCGGCCGATAATCACGTCCTATGCTTAAAAGAGCTATAAACTTGCTTTGTGATTTTAAACCCGGGAGAAGAGAACAGAGGGACCTGGCGAAGCGGAGCATTTCTCTTTTCATGTGTTTCATCGGGTTTGCTTTGATTTGAGTTTCCTTCTAGGCGGCTACCGATTTCTCAAGGAGATCCCGCAGATTTCAATCGAGATTGTTTGGATTCTACGTGTGCGGCCAAGTGGGCTCGCTGTGCGCAGACTGTGGTCGTTCGAAATATTTAATCACATGATGCCGGGTTTTTCGGCAAGTGGCGCTATTTCTCAACAGCGAATGAGACAGGCTGGTGACCGTTGCTGTGGGTGCTTCTCCTCCTGGAAAAACCTTCAAAATCGTGTTTGTATGCCCCGCTAGCAGAGGCTGTCATGCTCATTCATGTGAATCATGCTGCAACGGAAGAGAAATCCGCGCCAGGTCAGAAGCTTCCAGTAGGAACAATTGAGCTTCAGGGGCTCAGTTGAGAAATGTTGTTTTCTTTTGTAAGAAATTGTTGTCATTGTCCATCCACGTTTGCTAACATGTTCGCTTTCATGATCCATTTTATCCTAGGAAGTGATTTGCGAGTACGGGCGACATAGTTGCATCTACGTTGCGTCTAAGATACGTGACACGACTTGGGACAGCGACTTTTTAGTAATTTCAGCCGCTGAAGTAGTTGTTCCTACGTATCATGGGTAGTACATGCCGAAGCTTCAGAAATACCAGCATAGGCTTTTTTCAAGCTCTAGAGTGAACCTCCCATTCCTGGAATCAGCAATAAATGGCGGGTACACCACCACGTTGCATGAAGCAGCTCGCCCTGTCACGCATTTCTGCGAGACGTGGTGCGTCTGAAACGCTGGACTGATGCCAGTTGTACACGCGCGTCGATTTTCCAGGAGCCACCTTAGAAGTGATCGAGACTAATATTGCACTTACTTGCAGCTCATGTCTACCGTAATCTGGATACTCGCCATCCTCCAACCAGATAAGCGGTGCAAGCATTCTGCATAGAATGAGACTTGATGTGTCCTTTACTCAGTACAATCTTTGTCTTACCGGCCTTGCGGGCTACCTTGAGAGTGAAAACCACTTAGTGCTGGAGAAGACAGATTATCTGCAGTAAGTGTGCTCGCTACTCTCACACGAGTTACAGTTGTGACTTTCTTTGGCGCCGATCGACAATTTTCCTTTCTTTAAAAAAAAAAGAAGAAATGGAAAAGAAAAACTAAATCCAGTGTACATGTCGGAATCGATGTGAAGTGAAGCTACAGTGAAGCGGTTAGCTAAATGGTATTCAACTAAATGTGACGTGTGGAATTGTGTTTACGTTCATTATATTCACCGTTTAGCCCACGCAATGTTTACGTATACGCATCCCTGTACAGGTCCCAATTTTAACATCCTGCAGTTTATAATTACGCACTACGCTGTTCACAAGACGTTCACAAGCACCAAATGAGCCGGATGCACAGTGTGAGACGTCTACGCAGAGATGCCACGAGGACGAAGGCGATGTATGAAGCTTGTCGATGATAGAATGGCGATGAAAGGCGTACTACACCTTAGTGGGACATATATGTACATTTAAGGACTCTCCACATCTTGTGACAAAGTGACACGTACCTGTTCTGGAGGATTCACAAATAATTGGCATCTGCCAGTCACATACCTATACTGGCACATACCGGTGGCCCAAGAAGAGGAAGTTTAAAAAGAAATCAAAGAAGCCATTGAATATAATTTGCTATATCATTCAGATGTATTTGTGCTTTAGGCCTACATATGAGATGACATTTTAGGTACAGGTTCTGTGCCGTGATGTACTGTTATATTACGCTCACCAGAGGTGAGCTAACTGGCTCTAGATTGTCAGTCAAGATACCGTGCTATATATTCAACCTATTCGGGATGGCACACCAACGAAGCGAACGGGAGAAGAGGCTAAAGGAGCTTAGCTTTATTATTTTGAGCAAGTAACCATGCTACTGCGCTACTGAAGTATGACGACCGGGTGTAGTATTTTTATGGTAGACTGAACTTTTATGACTGCCTCAATTATTCTTGTGCGTACATGCTTGTCCATTGTGGCCGTAGACACCCTCTCCCTTTGTTTCTTGCTCCCTGTTTTGTATTCTAATACGAAATACATCGCTCAAACGCCCTGATTCACGTCGATCCCTCGGGTCTAGATAAATTTGTCTGTCTTGCAATTTGCACATATATAACCATACGCATGACTTTTCGTTCGTTCATTTGGACGTCTATTTCCCGCGGTTCTCCCATTCGCCCCAAGGCACGTGACGAAGACAATTAGGCTTATTTGTTCTATTAAGCAAAAGAAGCTATCAACGAGGAAAGGTTAAAAAAAAAGCGCTCCCAAAGTTTCGGCGCCCTGTTTGATGATCAATATGGTGTAGTGGAACTCATAAATGTGGCTTCTAATCCCTTTGTGAAATTATTGCCAACACACAGATCTGCTACAGGGATATACACGCCTACAGAATGAGTCTGCAAGCACTCTCCAGTCGGGATCGCAACTGAGCGAAAGACAAGTGATTTCGTATGACGTTGGTTTCATCCATCATCTCTCTCTTTTCGAGCTGTATGCAGCGGCCAGAACAGAGCAGCTTGGCCGTAGTATAGCGGGCCCGAAGGGCGGCCGCCTGTGTTTCGCCGCCAGTTCTGATACATCTGCGAGGCGCCAGCGGAGACCCCGTCGAGGCCAGCTGACCCGTCATTTATTGGATCCGTCAGCGACACGGAACAGACACCTGCCACCTACAGCTGCTATGTGTTAGTTTGCGTTAAAAAAATAGAAGGGAAAAGAAGGTACGGCCTCACCTTTCTCGTGAAACCCTCTTGAGCAGCCAGCGCTTGGGGCGTGTTTACTCAAATAGCTGAGAGAGAAGCTGAAAGTTTAAGACAGAAAAAAAAAAGAATTCGATTAGAGTAGCGCTCCCCCCCAGCAATCGATCGCACCTGACGCGAGAGAAACTTGCGGGAGGCTTGTGCGCTAGACGCGTTCCTGTCGCCGGTCGGCAACCCCACCGGATCATGACGGCCGCGACGTGGTAGCCTGGTGGCTTTCGTAGCCAGGTACGCGCTCTGGCACAAGCACCGCTTAGGGTCTCCACTGTTCTCGAAGAACAGATCACTTCGCGCGTTGTGAGCCACCGCTTGGAGGCCTGAAGTGATTATATGATCAAGCTGCCTCCGCTTGCTTGAAGTAGGTCAAGTGCGTGTCCCGACTCTTACATGCGAAAAGTAAATGATCCACGTAAACCTACAATAGGACATCTGCACGGTGTCAGCAGCAAAGGTATCGCATAAGTTTAAGTTGGCATACGGAGATATCCTATAATCGGCGGAGAATTATGTTAATATATCTACATCACCCCTAAGCCGAATTCCGCCTGAGTGGGTTCAAATTAACGGCTTCCAGGTACTATCCGAGAATAATGAGCCGCATAAATTTCGTGAAAAGCAAATAGAATTACGCTTTTCACGGAAAATAAACTGAAATACGACACTACTACGCATAGATCCATTCAATAGAAACGGGGTTTATTCTGAAGCGTACGCATACATAAGCACACAGGGGATCCAATTACTAATTATATAAAACAAAAGACTAAATAAAAACCAAGTCCTAAAACTGAACTAGCGAGCGAAGGTCCATCAAATCCCCGCAAACAAAATGGAACATAATAAACTAAAACTTACGCCGGCCATTTTACCAGACCTCGTCCTCAATGCGAAACATTCACTTGCACAGCCCATAACAGTGGTGTCATGGCTCTCGCTATGGACCACCCACATAGCTGCTGCAGCGACGCCTGAAAGCTTTCTTCACTGAAAGCTTTTTTTCACGGTATCTTCGCTACCCTGTGCGTGCATCAGCTGTCCGTTGAACTTGCACATTAAGGTAAAGGTCACCGGCAGAACAACAGCGAAAGCCAAGCTTTAAGTAAATGCGTACATAATACCTCACACTGCGAGACACCTTTTGCATTTCTTTCACTGTAGCATGTACACTATAGCTTGGCCACCTCGTTCCTAAACGCTTCGAACGACACTTGCGAGCGGTTTCAGCAAACACTATATTTTCACCGCGTTCTCACTAATGCCTGATAGCAAAAAAAAAAAAAAAAAAAAACAGCACAGGTACAATGTGGTTCGCCGGTGAAAAGGACCTGTGAGTGAAGAATGCGAGCAATTTTTCCCTTCCTATCGCGTGTGCGTAACCTTCTCACGTTGCAGCAGACGACATTTGGTGATTGGTGGCGCTGGCACCTCTCTTTACACACCTGGGTATCGACAATTGATATAGCTTCAACTTGTAGACCGAGAGCTACTCGTTAGAGGGTGTTCCCTTTGACACTGGACCATACTAAATAATTGACTGTATGTTAACAAGTGAAAGTAAAATCATTAACGGCGCTCATAAAATCAAATGATTTAAAAATAAAATTTACTCGCCATCCTGGCCCTGCGAAAGTGGATGTCTAGCAAAGCTGTTGCAAAACCACCACAAGTGCTGAGGGGGGTATTCAGTGCTTTATTGCTGGCTCGCATGCTTGTTTTCAGCTTGCTCTTTATTGAAACGTACGCTGTTCTGTACGTTGAATACGCTATTCCAATGAATGTATGCACTGTTCGCTTCACTTTGCCGAGTGCTAGTAGCCTTTGCATTACGAGGTAGATGAGCCATTGCATTTTTGCTTCCTTAAGGGGGTATGAGCCATTGCTGCAGAAGACAATTTTTGTTCACAGACGGGCACGAAAAATGCCGACAACCGGGAGGCTCACAGCTTTACTGTAAGAATAAAAAAAAACAGATAAAACAAGGATTGTGCCTTCGAGCCGCCTCCATGACTTCCTTTCGTCACTCGTTCGCTTATTGAGTTATGAATGAGCTAGCGCAGTTGAGCATTATGGCAACATAAGCCCTACAAAAAAAAAGGGGGGGGGGGGGGGGGGGGGGCTTTGGAACACTTTTGAAACATAGCAAGAAAATGTTGCCGATCTGTTAACGAGGCTCCTGTGAACATGTCAGACAAATATTATTGCACTGCATGCAGCAGCGAATTTACAATAGCGTGTCAAAAGCAGTAAAAAATTGGTTACTCTCTCCTTCGTAATGACGTCATGCAGCAGCATCGCAAGCAGCTGGACCTACCTATATCCATTGGCTGATTTCGTGATCGCGAGAACGTTCTCAGTAATACAAGTATTGCTTGTTCGAGTTGAACAAATGAAAATATGTATGTATGCGATCTGAAAACAACAAAAAAGTAATTTCATCTTTGCACCGCCGGTGTACACACGCCCATTGAGCGTTGCTGCGTCTGCTGTGCGTGACTTCTGAGCTGAAAAGCGCAGCGTGGATACCGCGGCCGCCACGGGGTGCCGCCACAAGCCGCTCACCTCCGAGGCGTTCAACCTTTGTGGGAGGGGGGTCAGCGTGTGATTACTCCCTTGCCGCCCCCCTGGTACCTTCGAGCGCGCTAGTGGAAATGAAACGAGTAAGTCGCCTCGTCTCTCCGATAACTACGTCCGACTTCGCTTGCGCTTCAAGGGTTCGAAAAATTTTTGCGGCAGGTGATTCATGAGGCAAGGTAATTTAATAGCGGTGTCAGTGTATGATTGGTTAAAAAAGTGTTTCATGACCATTAAAAGGCTAATTGCAAAAGTTAAGTTGCGAATATTGTAGACATCGTTTACATTGTACTGTGATTATTGGAAATAACCGAGTCTTTTTAGAGCGAAGCTGTATATGGCTAGCCGATGCGTCTGTCGGTCGCCTGTACGTCGAAAACTCCTCCGGCGCAACCTCATGCGCAAGCGCGAAAAAAAAGACCGAGAAAGAAAGAGAAACGTGCGATTAACCAACACAACCTAGATAGCACAAGGCTTGTTTACTCCTATCTGTGACGTCACGCTACCTGGCCCTAAATTTCCATTGACAAGGCTGGGGCCAGTAGTGACGTCGTTGCTCTCCGTCACAGCCGAGCGAGCGCACAGCAGTTTCTATTCGGCCTCCAAATGGATAGGCCACGCGTCATACGCACTCCTTAGGAGCAGGCAGCTTTCGATCAGCAACGCCGCGAGCAAAACTGGGAACGAGCTCGTCTACACCGGGCCGATGCTGCTGCCCGGGCACAAGAACAGGCCCGTGCAGCCGAGCGCAAGCTGCAACTGCGTACCGAGGATCCGGCAGCCCACCAAGCCGTCGTTGAATTAACAGTTGGGATTAACCCAGTGCTAAATAGCGGGGCCGCACATTTCAGCTTTGCTGGTTAATTATGTGTACGGAGTGCTTAGGTGGTGATTTTTCTTTTGTGGCATAGGGGTCAATTGCTATTTTTATATATAAGAGCACAATGTCTCACAAGCTGTACTATAACTCTCGTTAATCGAATATAGTGTAAATAATTTTGTCCTACAAGTTATATATAGGGGAGAATCGAATTCTCATCGGCGTCGTGATTTGGGGAAAAAATATTGAACAGGCGGGGTTTAAATATGGATGCATCACTGAAATTTTACTTGCAAACCTGTTGCATTTTTTATCATGGTGGCGTTAATACTCACACGAGCTGCATGACACGACAAGAAATCACCACCACAAAAACGGCAAAATGTGAGCACTGCGGCATATCAATTCATGTTTGCACCTTATGCGTCTTATTTATTTTTACTGATGTTTTAAAAAGCCCCGGCCTAACGCTCACCACAGCTTGCGCTGATGCGCAGGTCATATGTTGAAAGCAAGTGGTATAACTCTGCTACAACGGGGTTATTACTTTGAAAGAAGCGAGTGGAGGCGACGTATCTGAAAGCTACGGCTGAATTGCGAACAGGATGGAATGCAAGAACGCCCGCTGTATGGGCACAATGCGTGACATTACGAACGGCTCCTCAAGTCATCATTGCAAAACACAGACAGCGC
Organism: Dermacentor andersoni; assembly: GCF_023375885.2. Taxonomy (NCBI): domain Eukaryota; kingdom Metazoa; phylum Arthropoda; class Arachnida; order Ixodida; family Ixodidae; genus Dermacentor; species Dermacentor andersoni. The sequence continues at coordinate 27,784,347 of NC_092814.1, read as the reverse complement.
GTGCAAATTCCATAGCTCAATGCCATGACAAACTTATCAATATTGCTTTGTTTTGTTTTCGTGACAGAATATTGAGTGCTCGAGGGATTTGTAATACTTGCGAAATGCATCGCAAAAAAAAAAAAATGCGTCATTATTTAACGTAGTTCGACCAATGAGGGGAACCCTAAAGAACATTATCGCAGGACGAGATAGGACTGACGAAATCAAGGTCAGATGGCAGCAGTTTAAATTACTTCACCATGTCTACAGTTGCGATCTGGAGCAAACCGTATAATGGGCAGCAGTGTTGATGTTCCCAGCCACCGCTGCACAGTACATGCTGCTTTCACCTCTGAACCCTTGCTCCGACTCTACGGTCGGAATCTGCAATTAGTTGGGGTTCAACCAATCAAACACTGGGAGACACTTGGTCGTCCTCGTCGAGGGAGCTATTTCGGTCATTGCGCGGGATTACTCTGCGTCACGACCATCCCGGTCTTTTAGACAACCAGTTCGACAGATGTTAATTACACGGCTTTTTGTGTCGACAACCACCGCCATCGTAAGCTTTTACAAAGCCTCCGCTCGGCCTCATTAGTCCTCTCAGTACCGTAATCCTCTTCTTATTATAGTATGAGGAAACTTTTACAAAGGACGAATAAAATGAACAAAGTCGTGCATAAGAACGCGACAGAATCGCCTTTTCTAATCGATCGTCGCTGAAAGTGAGACGGTCGTGCAAAGGTACCGCCTCATAACAGTAAGCATCGTGCGTCCAAAAAAAAAAAAAAAAGCTGGAATAAAATTCTGCGAAGTTGGTGTCCAGTTTCTTCTTTATTTTCCGATCAAAAGAAATGTTTGTATAGCTAAAGACTTCAGCAAATTGAGCATCACAAATGTTTCTTTCCTGAGTTGTTTTCTCCTTCACGGCGTGTTGATTATAATCAACCGGGTTAGGTAGAAATTGAAAATGTACAATCATATTTTACAGTGGAACTGTTAAAACCCCGCTGGCTTTTTCTTGTCGTCCGCAGCTTCGCTGAGCTGGGGGAGAGAGGTTAGAGAGAGTGAACGCAGAGTATGGAAATTGCGTGGGTGGGCAGAGCCTAGCGGGGGAGAAGGAGCGGCGCGGTGGGGACACAGCTGGTGTGACGTCATTACTCTTCGATAAAAACCCGCGCGCGCGCACTTCGGCGGTGCTCTTTCTCGCAGTGGAAACAAAACTATGTGTGGCTCTGCTATCGCAAACACCAGAGACCAGCGGAGCTGGGGGAAGCCCAGCAAAAGTTAGACTAAGTGTGTGGTTTGGCACTACTTTACTGGCCTTCCCCCTAGCTCCACTGGTCTATGGTGTTTGCGATAGCAGAGCCGCGCAAGTTTCTACGTTCAGCGGCTAAGCCGAAGAAGAGGAGATTAGTGAACTGTGCGCAGTTCATCGATATCTTTTTCGGCGCATTCGACTCTTCGGAAACGCTAAAGACGCGACGAGTATTACCGAAGTTTGGTCGACTTGACAACATAACCACGGTCGCAAGCATGGACATCTCCGCCTCCCACGACATCGCCTTGTTAGTAAGTCAAGTAGTTAAAAGAGGAGTTGCACATTTCCAAGCAGAAAGGGGAGGAGGAGACACCGGACGAGAGTACCACCAATGCACACTTAAGGTCCATAATGATCGAGTCCGCCTAGAAACTGCGAAATTCAGATATCCTACGTGTAGTACGGTAGCTAGCTGGGCGAGACGGTACATCTACATTATTACTTACAGCGCACACATCAAGCACGGACAAAGAAGAGAGACGTAACACGAGCGCTGACTCACGACTAAAAGTATATTGCTTACAAACAGTCATATAGATAGAAAACTCGCACATGCGTACACCCGTGCACCATGCACTCCTTCAACTAAAAGCGAAACAAGACAGACGAGCGCTCAAAGATAGTGCGATATTTAAACGGTTAGATGCATTCTAAAAAAAAACATTTGTGGTTGTGCAGTGGGAGTGACACCTGGCTTACACCCTTGTCACCACACTTATTGATTAAGTAGGCCTCTGAAATCAGGCAGGCCCTTTCATTTTTTTGGCCAGATTTAGCATGCACTTTCCAAAATGGGCGCACAACTGCAAGCTGAACAATCAGTTGCCAAATGTGATAGACCGGCGTTCTGTAATCTGTAGGAATGTTCTTGCAACCTTTTGTTGACGCACCAGTCCGTTTGGCCGATGTACCAAGATCCGCATGACAGGAGAATCTCGTACGCAACATTGTTGCGGCACGCCATGAATTCCGGCCTATGCTTTACTTTGCACGAATTGTGCGCAACAGGATGGATCTGACATATGCGCGCGCGATTACACAGCCTGGCACAGAGTGGATAATTTCTTCGGACATGAAAAGTAACTCTAACACCATATCGTTTTGCGACATTCTTGAGGCCATGTGCCAGCCTGTGCACATAAGGAATAACTGCTGGCCTTTTGCGATCACCAATATCACTTCCATCACTTGCTCTTTGTCTGCGTTTTGACCATTCCGCCAGTTTTTCGGCCATCGCCCTGATACGTGTACCTTCGAACGCCGTCACGCCACACCACCGCGACGCCGTTCTCCCCGTTACAGCAAGCCTTGGACCTAATTTTATGACCACTCTGCGTACTGCGACCCACCTATTTGCTTTAGCTGCGGCATCTGTGACCATATCGCTGGTATTGTGGCCAACGGCAGTTTAGGCCATCCCCGATTATCAATCTGGAGCTCAAGATAGCGCGCGGTGGGAGACCGCTGCGCCTCTTCGATGACATCCATGTGAAAACATCCACGACCACATCCCGGCGTGAGCTTCTGATCGCAGCCTTATTCTCTTTCGACCGACTTTCGCCGCTCGCCGTCCCCTCACCGTCGCTCACTTTCATCGCCATCCCAGCTAGGTCCCGACCAACTGGTGCGACCGATGGAAGAGGTCGCAGGCCGATCATCGAGTCCTTCGCCTGCAGCTATGCTCAAAAACAAAATGTTTGGTTATGTTGATGGCTTAAAGGCTGATTGATACCTTCGAGGATACCGGCGCTACAGTTACCGTAATGGGTGTTTTGTTTAAAAATCGTCTTGAACAGAAGGTTATGTTCTCATGGGACCGAAGCACTTTACTTTTCGCGGAGTTGGGGGCGAAACCCTGCAGCCCGTTGGTGTTCGTGTTTCTATAATGAGCGTTTGTGGACGAGGTTTTAAGACTGAATTTACTGCTTTGGAACACGCCACTAACAGTATCATCCTTGGGATTGACTTCCGTTGCGAATGTGGTGCAATGTTGAATTGTGGGGCTGGTGAAATTTCTCTTCTATGTAACGTACTACCACACATGCCAGAAGAATCTTACGTGGACGAGGAGAAAGTATTTTCTGTGGCCCATGATGTTCTTTTCTTGGCTCAGACGGCGGCACTTATTTATGTAACTTCCACGCATTCACGTCGGAATCGCCGTCATGGTTTAATTGACCCACACTACTAAAATGTTGAAGAAAAATTTAGTGGTTGCTCAATCCATTACAGAATCTGTAAATGGTCGTGCTCACGTGTGGACGGCGAACGTATCTTTGGAGAAAGCTTTACTGCCTACTGGACTCAAGCAGGCTACATTTGACTAAGAAGCGACTGCCAGTATTGATGTCGTTGCCGCTTTACCGACACGAGGGAAGAAAATACCGACTGCTCCTTAAATTAAAGCGCATGACGAACGAGTCGCTGTCGTCTTAAGAGCAGAAAAATGTGTAAGAAGTGCTAATTCTTTGCGGCAGTATTCGATTTCGCTCAAGACGAGCGCTCAAGACGAGCCCTGAAGACTATATAGTATTGCACATGGCTTCGTAATTACGTCCAGTTTTCCTTCTATCTGCACAAATCCTTATTCCATTTGAGTTTTTCTCCAAGCTCAACCATAGCATTTCTTTAACGGCAGGACCTGAATGCATTTCCCCTGAAGTAGCACTGCTAAATATGACCACATCACAGAATTTCAAAGCACTTCTTTCACTAAAAAAGGAAAGAAAACAGTTTGGTCCAGACCAACGACGCGCATGCACACACGTGTGACCCACATACGCACAAATATACACATGCAGTGCCTGCTGCAGAAAGGAGTGCAGGCCAGCGTCTAGTTAAACGCTCCGCTTAGAGAGGCGACGTGCAGAATGATATTGGAAAGATGACCGTTTGCCGATGTCAGTCCTCAGAGAAGACTGCACTGTCTGTCTTTCAATGGTTCTGTTCGAGAAAATTGTTCTACTGGTCGTCGATGGCTTTCTAAGTTGCTGCACTCTACCCTCCAGCTGTCATCCCGCTCGTCTCTAGCGAATGCGCACTCACCTTGTCGGAACATAAATCTCTCTGGCATACTTTTTGAGCGTGACACTTCTCCAGAAGCCTGAATTTCATCCTACATTCGTAGCATAGGACGCCCGTCACATTGGGCATGAATGGTTCCGGGGCTGTCGTGAAAATTTCATCTCGCATCAGCTGCCACGTATCGCAGGTTATACATACTCGACGAGGCGCTGCCATTCCAAGGAACCTGCACTTTTTTCGAAGAGCTTGAGTGCAGACCCCCTCTGGCGCGTAATATATCAGCGTCGCTCGACGGGCACGCGGTGACAAATAGCGCGCGCGTATGGAGACTCGCAATGCGCATAGCATAATTTTCTTTTCTTTTTGTTTTTTTGCGATGAAGCATTGCATTAAATGAAGTAAGAAAGTCAATTTCACCCTCTTGCACGTGGTTTAGGGTGGCTACACTGGCCACTCTAATTCTTCAGGGATTCTTAATTATACACTCTTCTGGGAGCCATAAGAAGGCATTATAATTTCGTACTGAATTTCGCTTTATGCCTTTCGGCCACACGTCAATGTCACAGTTCAGTGGGCCTTTCCTTCTTCGATGTACCCAAGTAAGCATTTGTTGAACAAACGCATTCTCTCTTAGACGCAACAAGCTGCAGGCCACACCGATATCACACTAATAGGCTGGCCAAACACTTTTTTCCCACAGACTGTGCGAGGAGATCTACAACACACTTTGGAGGCTTGGGCACGTTGGTCATTCAAACAACAAACGGAAACAGTGCCGACGTCAAGGTCATGAAAGAAAAGCAGAGACGTTATGCTTTGCGCGGCCATTTTTTTGTTTTCTTTTTATTTCCCGACCACGTCGCTGCCACAATGCCTAGGATCGGAAAGCAAATATGTGAACCTAAATAGGAAATACATACATATATTCGACATTTTAGCGACACTTGGGCATTACCATACATCCGTTCGAACACTTGTCTCAATCTCTTGACTAAGATGGGACAGTGCATCTAAATTTATCTTCCATGCGCATCTCGACCGTTGAAAAGTCGAAGAGACCTCCGTATACTGCGTGGCATAACAAGCTGCTGGTTACGCGCCTAGTGAATCCCATCAATGGGTAGGGTAGACTTGGTACACGTGTTGGCTACATTATTTTTTCTTTTATCTCCCCTTCTGTCACCCTTAATGCCCTTTATCCTCTTACCCCAGCACAGGGTAGCTAGCCCATCTACACACTGTTACACCACCCTGTCTTTCCGTTCTCCTTCTTACTATAAATATATAGATCTTTCTTATTCTATTATTGGTGAAGGAGCAATTATATATTACACCGCATTCTACCCTACCTCTGCTAAGTTTCGTTACGGGGCTCTTGTTCAGTGCTATACTAAAACATAAACACTTTTTCTCGCTAAAAAAATTTATGTCGATTCAACGAACATTTTGAGGGCCATTAAGGTAACCTGAGAAGAGCCCCACTTTTCATCGAGCACTTTATGGGCCGATCATATACTATTTTTTATGAAGGCACTCAGCTATATTGTTACGGTGTGCTCAGGCCAGCATGTGATCGGCAGCAAGCAGAAAGCTGATGAAGTGTCAGAGAAAGTGAAGATCGCTTGCTTATCTATTGAAGAGATTATAGTTGGGTCAAAAATATTTTTAGGAAAATTGCTAATCATTTCTCATTTTCTATTCTATGGATATTTTTCCCCAGTTGTTCTCTCGTAATTACTAATCGTATTCTAGAGAAAAGACGGGGAATCCGGGAGATGGCAATTCAAGGCGATGAGCAAAACGTGAACAAGGTGAATGCAGGAGCCTTCTGCATTCACCTTGTTCACGTTTTGCTAATCGTATTCTAGTTACATTCGAATTTTGGCCAATCCCCCATAGCGGGTATAAGCCAATAACGGAGGGCAAACACAGAAATAAAGTGAAAGTGATGACGAGTTCTGGATACGCCAAGGCTGATATTTAAGCAATCAATACTTCACTGGAAGCGTATTTCGTAGTGTTCGAAACACTTGCGGATGAGTATTCAGTGGAAGACCTATGGGTTCTATTTAAAGAAAAAAATTTGAACTGCGCAACCGGTTTGTTCCGTCGTTGGTATTGAATAGAAAGCGTAATAGAAGTAAGCCATGATACACTAAAGAACTGGAAGTTTTAGTGAAGCGTAGGCAAAGAATTTACGGTTCATTCAAACGATACCCTTCTGAAAAGAACTTATGTAATCTTAAACTGGCAACGCGGGAAGTGAACAACGCTAGAGTCCCAACAAAATCAGCCTACTTTAAAGCAATAGAAAGTAAAATAAAGCAAAGCGCGAAGGTACTTTGGAAGCATATAAAACGAAATAAAAAAGACAACATTTCTAGCCCCACGTTGACCGATGGCGATGTTATAATTTGTGACGCCAGAGAAAAGGCCAAGTTGTTCAATCTTTATTTTACATCAGTGTTCTCTGCACCAACAGATCCTCAGAAAGATCTGAAATTGTTGAAACACGAATCTGCACCCATGCCTAAAGTAGTGATCGAAGCTTGGGGCGTTGAATTACTGCTTCATGATTTAGATTGTGCACAAGCCTTGGGCCCTGATCATTTACCCAATTTTATGTTGAAGTCTTGCTCTCATATAGTGTCAATGTACTTGAAAATTATTTTGGAGAAGTCCTTGGAACACAGTTCACTTCCGGCTGATTGGAAAATGGCATTGGTTGCTCCTATACATAAAACTGGCCCGCACAATGTTATTAATAACTACCGTCCTATTTCACTGAGTTCTGTGTGCAGTAAAGTTGTAGAGCATGTTTTATATACCGCAATAGTCAAACATAAAGATAGTAATTCTTTATTAAGCATAGATTTAGACAAGAATTATGCGTCACACAACTAGTAGAATTCACACGTGTTAGCGCTAGCACTGGACTACAAATCATCGGTTGACTGTATTTTTCTTGACTTCTAAAAAGCGTTCGACAGCGTTTCACATTACCTATTACTGCAAAAAAAATTATGGGGTTTTATGTGCCAAAACTACTTTCTGATTATGAGGCACGCCGTAGTGGAGGGCTCCGGAAATTTCGACCACCTGGGGTTCTTTAACGTGCACCTAAATCTAAGTACATGGGTGTTTTGGCATTTCGCCCTCCATCGAAATGCGGCCGCCATGGCCGGGATTTGATCCCGCGACCTTGTGCTCAGCAGCCTAACACCATAGCCACTTAGCAACCACGGCGGGTTACCTATTACTGCAAAAACTAACGTTTCCATATTAATCCTCAAGTTATTGCGCGGATCGCCGAATATTTACGCGAGAGGCGACAATATGTAGTCATAAACAGTGAACAATCTTCAATAACTAATGTTATGTCAGGGGTACCTCAGGGATCAGTTCTGGGGTCCCCTCTTTTTCAACTATATATCAATGTCATTAATGAAAACGTACAGTCCCATATTAGGTTATTTGCAGATGACTGTACATTATACGGTAAAATTACATCTGAAAGGGACTGCTTCGTATTTCAAAACGACTTATATGCCATACACGGTGTGAGCGATTGGAAATGAAACAATCTCGAGACAATGGTGTGCATGAGGTTCTCCAGAAAAAAAACATTAGTGCAAATTTGAATACACGATTAGCTGCTCTCCAGTAAAAATGGTGTGTGAATATAAATACCTAGGCGTTTACTTTTGCCCCTCTTTAGCATGGAATCGGCATGTGGATTATACCTTAGGCAAAGCTTGTCGGAGTTCTGGATTTTTACGACAAAGTACACGTGCGTTTCCACAACGCGGGAGTTACTATATAAATCATATGCAAGATCTGCGCTGAAGTACGCATACTGTGTGTGGGATCCTTCATGAATAACTAACAAAGACTATAAAAGTTCAGTCCGTGGCGGCAAGTATTGTACTCGATATACCAATGTATGACAGGCAGTTTAGTGCAACGAAATCCATGGCAATGTTAAACTGGCAATCTCTGTAGCACCGAAGAGAGTCGTTTCGACTGAAGCTTTTACACAGCATACATCATTCTCATGCTCGAATTACCCGTGACGTGTACATAAACCAGCCTCACTACACATCAGCATGCAAAGATGAAGAACACAAGATAAGAGAATACAAATGTAATAAATCGGCCTTTAGCAGTTCTTTTTTCCCAAGAACCATCAGTCAGTGGAACTGATTTCCTTGCTCAGTCGTAGGAATTTCTTTTCCTAACAAGCTCTTTTCTGCATTAAAAGCGATAGAATCTCTTGGTCCCTAAGGCTCGATAAATGTCGCGTGTGCGTCTATCATCATGACCTATAAAGAATCCCAGTTGCAAATGATAATTATTTCTTTTAGTGCCTCTTTTTTCACCTTGTTGTACTATACCTTCATCACCGCGTTTTTTTAACTTTATTATTCACTTTGTTTTTTTTTGCATTTTCATTATGAACCTTTGTAATCATTGGGGTTTATGTACTTTTTTTTCACGTGACATGTGACATCTGCAACGTGCCTGTGTCCGACGTGGCTCCCTGCAACGTGTCTTGTGGTTTTGTGTCGGCGTATAATAATCTGTTTTTCACTTACACAAAGTTATCCAAATCTGCAATTTTTATGCTTGCTTTTCTTCTGTACCTCCCACTGTAATACCTGAATGGGCGCTGTGAGTACTACATAAATATTAAAATAGAATGTAAGCCAGTGATGTTCTTTCAACATGTTTGTTGTCAGAAGCGGGATCACACAATGTCAGTTACCATAGCAGCACCTAAGAAGGGTTGTGTTACCGCCTGCTAAGGGGATGATGACTCGTTCAACGCGTGGATCTGAGGCAGAGTCGATGGCCTTCGAGCAGCTATTTTTACCTCGGCGGATACATCATTTTGCTGACTAGCCACTGGCAATGCAACGGAGCAATGACGTGCAGCTCGAATCTGCCGTCGAGGGCAACGGTAAAAGCCAGCTGCAAGCCTTTTTGTCTGTTACGCCATCGTATCAACCAGCTGCAGATTTGCCTAAGTTCGGTGGCTCAATTTGTGGAAGTCATGGCAGGCCATGTCATGCAAAGGCTCGTTCCTTTTTAGCGCCTTTCAACAGTGCGCAAGGCTATATAATGTTTGCCACTTTCAGCTGCTACGCAAAACCAACAGTCGCCGATATAGAACTTGGCAAATTTGGCAACAACAGTGGTCTTTAGAAGAATCTGAGGCCTCCAGATTGAGGCCACAACGCTTGGGTGCGACGCAAAAGCTGCTTCTGCCGCGAGAAGCGTCTGGTAAAATGAGCCAGTCAAACAAAGCCGAGCCACTCTAATGTGTCCGCAAGCAACACAGGGGGGGACAAATACGGACTGTGGAGTACTATATACAACGAAGTTGTCCGGAAAGAGCAAATTGCAGTGATAGCAGCTCTATTGCTTTCACTTTTTCCATGCCAGTTTTGCATTTGCGAAAGAGTCGCGGCTGATGTGCCATACATGTTTATTGATGCAGCACTCCTTCGCTGAAAAGTCAGGGCACTAGTTGTCGCGGGAACCGGTAACGTGTTAGATAGCTCACTCCTTGCCGACGTACTGCATCTCCTTAAGCCTGGCGGTGAAGTGCCTGACGGGGAAACGCATCTATAATCAATCAATGGCACTTAGTTTGATCCGGCCCGGCGCGCTTCAATTGCACTGCCTGTTCTCAGGAGATAAATATATATACAGGTTTAGTGATATGCCGGAGGTGTTAGCCTCACTGATCGCCTGGCATACTGCTCCAAGTGCGCGCGCGCGCGCACGCACGCACGCACGCGCACACACACACACACACACACACACACACACACACACACACACACACACACACACACACACACACACACACACACACACACACACACGCACACGCACACGCACACGCACACGCACACACACACACACACACACACACTAGAGATATTTATAAAGTTTCAAGTGTATAGTGTTGCCTTCAAACACTGCCGCTGAGGCAAGTAGCGGCAGCAGTTACACAGAGCGTGTTGCTAGTCCTCAGGCGCGTTGCACACGGAACGGAGAGCATTGGCTCTCCGTTCAGTTAAATTTTGTACTTCAAGTAGTTCGCTTAGACCACGGTGAAGACATCTTTGGTATTGCCTATTTAGGCCTCGGTGGCGTATTAAAGTCACAAGACAGATAAATTTTACAGAGGGGTCTGTATTCATGGCTTGCATCGCTCCAGAGATGTAGCTGCAAACGCCAAGCTTATGCGGATACCAGTGTCGCCGCGTTTTTTCTCGAGACAAGTATGTGGATCGTTTCTGTCGAAGTGTCATGTGCAGCTCTGGCAGCGAAGTTGGCCTGCACGTTGCCTTTTATACCGCAGTAGGCCAGTAACCACTGCAACAAGACCATTGTGATACCGTTCGCAGTACTGTGCCTATAGAGCTTGTAGCCGTAGACAGTCCGATTTACCCTGCAATTCGGGAATGCGGGTGATGCAAAGATGCTGACTTCACTCTAAAGGTTTCTGCTCAGCCCTGCTCTCTACTGGCAAAAGCTCCATGTCAGCAGGTTCCGTGTAACCATCTGTTCATGGCGGTCAAAAGCGTCAAGTACGTGTGCGATTGTGTGCATATTAATCTAGATTATCTTCGATTTTGCCATCCTGTTTATCACTGCGCTAATAAAGCAGTTACCGTAGGATCTACGTGTGTCTTGGAGCACAGCTGAGACATGGATACCTGCTAAGTTTGGGAACGTCGGCACCAAGGGAGAATCTTCAGGAGTTGATCCGCTGTGCCCCTTCAGATGAGTTAGTATCCCCTTGGTACATCATTTCTAATGCCAGCGACAAAACTCACATCATCGTTGTTTAGACCGTCACCAGACATTGCTAAATAAAGGGTAACGTGTGAGTGAAACATCCGAAATATGAACAACTAGAGCATAGCTTCAGGTGGGTCTCCAAAAGAGACCACGTGCGCTTTTTCCCAGTCTCAAGAACTGCCATTGGAAACTTTCAAGTTTGGGACACAACTATGCTCGACAGAATTGGGTTCAGTCAAGACGCTGCTCCAGCAGTATTCTCAGTGCATAGTTTTTTTCCAAGCTGAGCTCAGGTGAGACCTACACCGACACAGAAAATTATGCACCAGTTCACCACCTGCATCGCCGGGTTGCGCTATCAGAACGCAAGATAGTTCAGGAGCATGTAACGGAGGTGCTCCAACAAGGCCTCATTTCCCCGTGTAGCAGTGCGTGATTGTCGCCGGTCGTCTTTGCGAAAAAGGAAAGAAAGCGCCATCCGAATTTGCGTGCATCACAGGAAGCTAAACGGCGTCACACGCTATGACACGCCTCGACGACATGTTGTACGCACACTATTTTTTCATCTTAGATATTCTCTCGTGATAGTAAAGGGTGCCATTTGGCATCATTGATTTTCGAACACGCTGTAAACACCGTATTCATCGCGTATGAGTGATTGTTTCACATTAAACATAGATCGTTTAGACTCAATGCACCCGCCACATTTCACCGAATAATCGACAATGCCCTACAACACTTAAAATGGAACATGACTCTTTTATACTTAGAAGGTGCTATTATGCATGTTGATAAGCCTTAGAGCAGTCGTGGAAACACAATCGCAAGCCCCACTTCGCACCACGTCGAAGTCGTTTTCCTTCGGCGACAATTTCGGTCATGTCGTCCACAAAAACGACATCCCCTTAGATTCTGAAGAACTACGGGCTCTCGCGGATTACAAATCGTTCTGCACAGGGAGGAAGTTCAAAAGTAATTTACGTACTACCGGCGCTTTATCGAAGACTATGCTAAACTAAACTCACACATGACAGTCAAGCTCAAAAGAACGTTGCTTGCGACTGAAGACCAAACCAGGAATCTGCATTTGGCTACATCATATGGGGATTTCTGCACCTATCAACTTAAACTTATTTTGATAAGAACGTGTTCATTGCCCTCCACACAGATGCCAGTCAGGACGAGCTCGGTGCAGTTTTGCTGCAGCAAGACCCTTCCATGGACCAACGGCTACTGTCCTACGCCATGCGACAGTGGTCGAAGGTGGAGAGCGGAGCCGTCACTTTCCTGAAGTAGAGTGTGTTCCTCATGTACGTGCAATTGCAAAATTGCAACCCGACACATAAGGCCATCACTGCATTGTCATAATGAACTTACAACAGCGCTCTGACCTTCATACCTCCATACGTAGTTATACCTTCAGTTATCAAAACATTGGACCTCAAAATTGGCATTGGACCTCAATTGGTCCCTGCAATACAGGAATATGACTTCGCAATTATTCACAGGAGTGGCTCGACATTTCAGGACACCGAGTTCTTGTGCAATTTTGTGTCCTGTTGCCCTCATCTAAGATTAGCGAAATGCTCAGGCACGAGATCCAGAACATGTGTTTATCACCGTTGTTCTTCTCAGTGGAAGACGCAACCAACCGATTCCACGTACATTTGTCGATGCTGCAACCTGTGATAACTAGGCCATTACAAATCTCGAGTTCTCACAGCTCTACATGACGCGCCTACTTACGTCCACTTTCACTGGGCAAGGACTCACACCAGAGCACTTTGGATGCCAAAGCATGCACCGTGAGGCAAATCCCTCGTGGCAGAGTGTCGGACCTGTCAGCTTCGCAACGCCCATCATGCCGAGGCGTGTTATCCAACATCCTAAAGCCTGCTGAATTCCCTTCGAAGACCATCTTCAGTCAAGAACTCGGGGTGGCCAAAGGTACATACATAATTGTCGCAATCGACCATTTTAAGGAATGGGCTGAAGACGCGGTATTTTCTGACGCATCATCACATCAGGCCATCACCGTTCTCGAGCGACAGTGTGCTGCGCAAGGAAGCTCTTCGTTGTGTGCTCAAGGAGCGTGCCACCTGCTTCACGTCTTAATTTGTATGTGTTTTAAGCTGCCCAGCAATGCGTCATGTGGTTACGTGGGTCAAGCACCTGCAATGCAATAGTTTCGCTGAGCGCGTGAATCGCACTCTTACTTATATTGTCACGTGGTGGTGACGTTGAAGAACACAGTAGCAATACTGTGAACGAGAAAACTAACTTTTATTGGGCGAACCTGTGCCCACAAAACAGGCTACACTTATAGCACAACGATAGCGGCGAACACGGTCGGCGATGGTCGAAAATCTGATCAACGGGTCAAGCGCGTCGGCTTTTATACATCAATCGTCGAACGTTCCAGACTAATCGTTGGGACCCGCATGCCTTACACAAACTTCTACACCATTCGCGTCAGGCGATGAAATCAGATAACATAAGGTTCAGCGACAACAGACAGCGGATAGAAGCATCGATAACTTTCCAGAAACTTCGGATACATGCAGGCGCGTCCCGCGTTGTGCGATAACATTTGTTAAGCGGCGAAACGTGGCCACCCGATAAAGATAAGCATACGTGTCAATATCCTGCCCTCCTACCAGGTGAACTGCCCCCGTACAAAATGAAATGGCTTTGTAGCTGAAGCCGCATTCACGATCAATACGGCCACGCAAGAAACTACACAGGTAATCCAGTTCTCTCTTGTCTTTGGACGGACGTCATCCCTTCCGCTCAATCGGGAGTATGGTGTGCTGCGACAGCGGTCGCCTTATTCGCCAGAACTACTTGTCCAGCGCGGCCAGCAAGCTCGCCGCGCCTTATCTCGTACTCACGTTTTTCTTCAGCATGTGTCTCATGTGTACAAAGCGTATAACAGCTGTGTCTTACCAGTACTCACGTACGGGGCAGAAACCTGGATGCGTACGAGAAGGGTTCTACTTAAATTGAGGACGACGCAACGAGCTATGGAAAGAAGAATGATGGGTGTAACGTTAAGGGATAAGAAAAGAGCAGATTGGGTGAGGCATCAAACGCGAGTCAATGACATCTCAGTTGAAATCAAGAAAAACAAATGGGCATGGGCAGGACATGTAATGAGGGAAGATAACCGATGGTCATTAAGGGTTACGGACTGGATTTCAAGGGAAGGGAAATGTAGCAGGGGGCGGCAGAAAGTTAGGTGGGCGGATGAGATTACGAAGTTTTCAGGGACAACATGGCCATAATTAGTACATGACCAGGGTAGTTGGAGAGGTATGGGACAGGCCTTTGCCCTGCAGTGGGCCTAACCAGGATGATGATGATGATGATGATGATGTGTTTCATATGAAAAGTTACGCGCCCTGACTCCCTCCTCAGCCTTGGTCACACTATTCGACTCTTGTACTGCCCGCTTTAAGCATGGTGTTTATGACTTCAGACATGGCTAGTCGTTGTCGCCTTACAATGAAGAATTCCAGTCTTAGTGTTACGATGAGCTGCCTTTCACCTGGTGACATTTTGTCCTTAGCCTCGTTCTTTCTCTTGGCTACCGTACCATGCACGGTAGACGTATCGAGGCATTTCTTGCAACTGAAGTAGACCTCCGACTATGCCTTCCCTATGTGATTTTATTTGTTTTTAACTATAATCTAGAGCATGAAAAACGTTTGATGTTGTTTGCGTGCTTCGCTCTTAAATTATTAAAAGTCGTCTCCTTGACGATTCGCTTTAACAAAAACATCATTCGGCGTTTTTCATTTTTTGACAATTTCCCCATTCACACTGCAATTCTTCTCTTGTATGAAAAAAAAAGTTCATTGCCGTTATACGCAGGAGATGTTTATAAATATTTTTCGGTGAGGATGACACCGCTTTTTCACCGCAAGACAGGCACTCTAGCAAAAGCTCGACTTGTTCTTCGTGTTCTGTTCTTGTACAAGGAAGTGCAACGTTTTGGATTGAACTGAATAATACATTGCTTTGGATTTCGCTTCGAGGAGTTAAGACGCTTTCCTTTGCAAGCTCGTTGTCATCTCGTCACTGCGCTTCGCAAGCCATGATGCTGTCGTGACGTCTTCTGTCCCGTACACATTTGAGCGAGCACCTTCATTCTCAGTCACGTAAATAAGTAAACGCGCGCACAGCCGCGCCAACGAACAGAGGAAAATGAGAGCGCGCAATCGCACATAGGGCTCTTCGTTCGAACAAAAGCGCGCGCATACGGGAGGCGCCTGCAGTCCGCGGCGTCCATCGGCGCTGCATGGCCGACCGCATAAAAGGCGGCCGTAGCTCGTTTCCACTGTCACGCCGCCCCCGGCTCTGAATGGGCGTTATTAACTCTGCGTGAACTTTTCTTCCACGCTGGCTCCAGTGATTTCGGCCGGCGCGACAGAGCAGCCGCTTGGGCCCGATAAGACCCGATCCCAGCCAGTCGCGTTGGCAATTGTTTCTTTTACGCCTTCAAGTGTAGCTGCCAGCGAGGCGCGAGCGTGCGTGCCCTTTTGTCCGCGCTCCTTTGAATGCGCGGCGGACAACGCGGGGCGGGCCCATCGTCCCCGATTAGGAGAAACCGGAGGAAAAGCTCGGCTCCCAAGAGCCGAAACCGCGAGCCGGAACGCTTCCACTTTCTCCGGGTTTCTTCAAAACAGTGGCTGAATCGGCACGAGACGACGGGTGGCTCATTAGAGTGAGACATTATAATAGTTTCTCATTGTGCCACCGGTCATCAGGTTCGCGTGAACCACCCCTCCTTTGTACTATTTGTGGAAGATATTTCTCAGTAAATACTCGTTTCTAAATGCCAAGCTGTGTCCTAAATTGTGCATTTGGAAGACAGGGGCCCAATTGAGGGTAAATTGTCGCTTGTCCGCATCAACGGTAATGATCTCATTGCACGGTCACGTCCAGGGAGTTTTCAGCACTGCGAATCTCCGATCATTTTTCTTAACACATTGCGATAGCATAATAAGCTATTTGTCTAACCAATGTTCTGATTTCAATTAAAATAAACTTAATACCTTACTTGAAGGGAACAACAGTGTGGTGGTCGTGTTGGTAGTCCATACTTGAAACTACAGCGTTAAATTACGCAATGCGTAAAGAAAGACTGGACGGACAGAGCGTTGAGAAAAACACATCACTTGAAGATGTTGCTACAAAGATTGAAAAATGAATGGAAAGCTGCATTTAGAAGCAAACCTGCCACAGCGAAGGCAAGAACCAGCGGCTCCAAGAAGTCCCGACTGGCTAATACAGTGAATAAATTGGTGAACCGTCACAGTCACACTGATTGAATAATGAGTAGTAAGAGTCGCCGCAATGCGTGGCATTTTGCGGGATATCATGCTTCCGTCTTGCAGGGAAGACCTGAATTGCGTTTACATGTTTTCCAGTGGCGAGTTTTGCCTCTAGCAATCACCTTCATATCTCAGAACTAGCATTGTGACGGAGAAGGAGGAGACTAGCATGGCTGCAGACGTCTGCTCCTCTCGAGCACCTCCTTTAAAGGTGCGAGAATAGACATGCAATGAGATAACCAGTTAATCACAGCATAGATAGGTAGAATTAATGCTACCACTCGACCAAGTTCACCGTGTACTAATAAAACTATCTGCTGCATCAAACGATTGAAGGCGTTTAGCCTTACTTGCTAAACGTCACCATTCGTTCAATTGATCGGTATGTGTGGAACCTTCGGAGGTGGCAAAATACTTCACTCCTGAAAACAAAGTGTCCTTGCAGGAAAGTTTAATTATTCACAGGAGCGCACGGAGTCGCTCTGTAAATATATGTTTCAGTCCATCAAGCTAAACCTTGTGCTGTTCCACGAATTCTACACATGCCCACCGTACCAGTTGTTTCGTGTCACCATGAGCGCGGCAGCATGAACACGTTGGCGACAGCCACAGTCCCATCTTGGGTCGTTACACCGGCGTCCTCACTGATCGCGTGAATACGGCGTAGTAAGGAGGCTTCTGATCAGTCTCTTGGCCACGCAGCACGGTTGAGGAGGGGACCTCAAGCAGTGAAAGTTGTTCACGACGTTCGTCTTTAGTAGTCGTTGGGTGTTTTGCGACATTCTGTCGCCGGTTACTCCAACGGCAGAGGCTATCACTATTATTTTCGTGACCGCAGAAGTATAGGGTAAATGCGGATAAAAGTTAGATAGGGCTGGGGAATGGGGGTGGATGCCAAGCTTCCTTTGCCATTTTTTTATTGTTAATATACCAATTTTTTTAGCCATTAAAATTTGATTTTCGTTTGAAAGGGCACGCTATCCTGGTGTGCTACGTTTTTTTTTTCCTTTCGCTACGTCGTGAGCACATATTTCTATTTCTTACATGCAAAAATAATTTTCTTGCGCAGGTCTCCTTAATATCCACCCACAAAGGATTAGATGCAGGCGACACATGAAACACCCCTATACAAGCAGACATAGTATAATGCATATATACAAATTCTAGCAATTTACACAAGCAATATACGTGTTGCGAAGGACTTCACTATACATGCTAGGTGGCCAGGTGGAACGAAAGGTTTCTGCTGGCTCTGCTGGCCTTTTCACATATTCCGTGATGACGTCCTCTAAATTGAGGCCTGACGTCATTTCTATACATATGCGGAATAAGGTGCGCTAACCTGCTTAGAGTCATTTGGTTGCGCAAGTACATGTTACCCTCGACTCAGATCGCTAAAAGAGCACACCGCAAAAGCGACAGGTGTGGGTATGGACAGTAGGTGCCGCACGTACGCTATGACCTCTTCCAGCAGCTCGCGAATATTTTGCTATTCCTTTTGTAGGATCTCCCAAATGCTGAAGGTTGCGATAGAAGCCGCATCGCGCAAGAGAGGTGGTAAAAGCACAGGCTGAGCCCATAGCCTGTACAAGTCAAAATTTATGTCCGCCAGTGGCACTGATGATGATGCCTTCTGATTTTACGAGTTGTTTCATGCCAGTCTGCTCAATACAGTATTTTCCCCCTGATGACTTGATCAGCAGGAGGGAAATACTTAATGCGCAGTTGAGTTTTTAGTGGATTGCCTCGTGTACCTCGGTTTTGACAACCTTGAGATACGAGGGTCCTTTAGGAAGCACAGCCGAGAGATCGCCTCGCACAGCCTCTGCTGCTTCTTTGGTACCTGCAGCGCGACTCATTTTGGCGAGCACTTTCTTCACAAAGCCCCAAGAAGCGTACTTAAACGTTGATACCCATCGGCATCTAAGATTTCTGCGCAAGCATTTTTTATTCCTTCGAAATCGCTTTTCTGCTTCCGGTCACTGAATTTGCAGGAGCACCTTGAGTATCTCTTGGAACTCTGGCGTAATCGGCTCAGAAGGTAGTGAAGTTACCTTTGCGCTGTCTGAGAACGACTGGCTCATGCTAGCGCTTTTGACTGTGCAGTGTTGTCCGTGCACGTGCTCACATTCACCGCATTCCTTTCTCTCTCTCTTTTCTTCCTGTTCCCCTTTTCCCTTCCCCCAACGTAGGGAGCCAACCAGACTCTTGACTAGTGGACATATCTGCCTCCTCTCTCTCTCCCTCTCTCTCTCTAGCGTGATTCCCAACAAATTGGTGGTCCATCGCGTTAGGAAAACTGGCAGGAAGCGGTCTGGACCCAGTCTCCACAGAAAGAGATGCAAGCTGTAATCATAAGCTGGAGATGCTAGCCTGGCTGTTCGCCTGTCATGCGACTCTGGGTGCTGGGTGAAGATTATTATGATACTGACACAATGACGTGGGGCTCCCGCACCGCGGTACGGCGCGCGCAAATGTCGGCGCTATAAAACACGATGAAGCGCGTAAGCTGCACGCGGTTCTCCTGGCCCGCCATTAAAGAGAAGCGTCTATTTTGCAAGACTCCGTCTTCAATCTACGTTACAATATATACAGTGATAAACGCTTCATAGCACATACAGTCACACACGCATATACGCTGTAGAGATATTTACATAGTTTCGTTAAGGTTCGTGACCCGCAAGAACGTCAGCAGCACTTCCGTGGCGCGTAACGCGCAGGTGGTGCTTTGCCATAGTCCGCGAATTTGCCGCAGTTATAAGCTCGTGTCCCGTTGGAGTGTCGTCTTCAAAGACTCTCTGACGCGGAGCGGCGGCAGACTGCACATTCAGCCGCTTAAAGTTGTGTAGGAATTACTGTCTACATAAACATTTTCGTGCTACTTCGAGCGAATAATTACGTTAGAAAGGTCTTTAGGAGTGATAAAAAACGTCTACAATTTGGACGGAGCTCGTTCAAGCCTCCTTGAGTAGTGACTGCTGCAGTGTACATACAGACACTGGCTCAGAATCAGTAAATTTGTTTCTGTACACATGAAAAAGAACCTGATATATTCACCGCCCCATCGAAAAAGTGGCTACGTAAAGAGTGTAAGTCAATGCCAATGTGTAAGATCACGTCCTTGATGGCCGAGTATAATGTCTCAATTCTACTGTCAGGCGCATAATAAAGACCGAGACACTCTTCTCGAACTTCAAACGTCTTGCTCAGCGCCCACCGCACACAAACGTTGAAGTGCTCCTCACCATTTATACCAGTTGTGCATTGAGTGATGATGCCGTATAACAGACTGGAGTTTACGTTTATTACAATATCTCGTTGTACAGTAGGGGCCATATTCACTGTAAGTTATTTCTTCACGTCATCGCTCACCCATTCTGTTCCTGTCAGTCATCTATGCGTTAAGTGCCAGAACGCCCCCGCCCCCCCCCCCCCCCCCCCCCCAATCCTTTCTAGAGTAAGTCGAACAAATTTCCGTCACCTGTACGCTGTCCTCGAAGAGCTTGAGCAGTGCGGAAGAGATAACGTAGGGAGCTTACTATCACACATAGTAACCACACTGGCGTCTTCCTGCTGTCTGCTGCATTGCTGTGATAGGAGACGCAAAACAGGAAATGCCCCTCAGATGTGCACAATTTCGGCTCACAGAGCCCAAGTGTTGCTGGCTCTTTTCACGAATTCGAAACATTTCTTTAGTTTTTGAAGAGACGTAAGGTCTTCTTTGGCGAATTCACTCGGCTTTGGCGCACGGGGTATGTGGTCTCTTGATCAAAAACGACCTGTCGCTCCTCCACAGCATCGTAGTAAGTCGCAAAATGTATCAAAGTGTAGGTCGCAACAACCAAAGACGTTAGAATTAGTCGCCGAGTAGGTAAGGTTAACGGTACGGCGTAATTAGCGCCAATATAGTAAAAAATAACCATACTGTACCATACATTGTACTATCTCCGGGATCGGCTTCCCCGGCCTCATAGAAAAAAGAAAGCCCTGTCAGCCAGAGTTGAACGTAGGTACATAAGTTTGGTTAAAGAATCTCAGTGTCCTTAGAATACGCGAGTATTCAGGCTTTTTTCACTGTAACCGACAATACCACCTGACCAGTTAACCAAGCATTGATTGCTAGAATCCAGTGAGAAAAAAAGCAACGACTGGTATTTGTAAAGTTGTTATAGTTTCCTGTGCAATTTCGCACTGCAAACAAAATTAATAAGAAAAAACGCAATATTACGACGTTCTAGCATTCGCATTGGTATTCTGTAACTTTATTGTACCCAGTTTTGCAGCTGTCTTTTGTATCTTTCAGGCGGTTATAAATTGTAGCAGCGTACGCATTCCCTTTTAGTGGCATAATCTTCAATGCGGTGCATATTTACTGTACATTGCCACAGTCGGCGTTATGCTGTGTGCCATAACGGTGGCTCACCCCGTCAAGCCATTTAATTTGCCTTTCTGTCTGCGCTCCCAACACAATAGATGTTGAACAAAGACTAATTTGATTTGTTTTGTTTGGCAACAGTAAACAACACCACGCTGAAACGGCTGAACGCGCAGAAACAGTGGCAAATTATTTTTGACATGTTCTTTATCCCGCTAGGAGCGAACTCAGTTATCATGAATTTTAATGGCAAATTCAATTCTTCAAGACACCGCATCCTCATACACCGGTATGAAAGCGTTTTTCTCTACCGATGTATAAAAACATAAAACGACATAGCGACTCAGGGGGAAACACGCGAGTTTCGTAGATATGCGTTTTTCTTTTTGTTTGTTTTTCTATTTGTGGGTGCGCGCGAGGGGCCATTCTGGCAAAATTCCAGAAGAGCAAGCGTATGTGTGACATTGTAAAAGAAGAGGAAGAGCAACAAAAAAAAGGCATGGGCGCATGTAGAAAAGTGACACAAAGAGAAGAAATTGCGGGCTGGTGAACTGTGCGGGAGAGATGAAAATCTCAACTGGTGGTAAATTAAGTAAGAATGAGGGGCCATACTGACAATGCTATTCGTTCATAAGTGCTCTTTGCCATCCGTTTTCCGCAGTAGTAAGCCCAGCATCAAAAGTGGGGGAAATTTTTCTCTTCCCAACAATTCTAGCGTAAGAATTTTTGTCAATGTGGGCGAAATTATTTATGATGGTTTAGAATGTTTGTCGTATTCTTCACTGAAAAAACTACTAATAGCAGTAACCCACACATTCACCTAAAAAAAACGGGGAATCCAGAGGTGGGAGCCGAATTTTGTAACGATCAAGTAAATTTTGATAGGAGACCTACTCTACATCTCCGTTATCTAAATTTCGCTTCTTACGGAGCCCAAAATTTCGGTGCAGTCGACCTTTAAACAGAAACAAGCAGGGCAACATGCGTATTAGAGGAAATTGAAATATAAGCGTCCGCAACTTCGGTGATAAATGTTAATCACGGCCCCGACTACACTCATTTATTATCAGCGCTGCATCGTTTTATCTGGGCACGCCGCGCTGTTTCTTGGAGAGCGATCGCTCAACTCCAGCTCTGCTCGTTTTTATTCTTTCTCAGCATAAACAAAAAAACGTCTCCTAAAAGGCAGATTTCAATTAGAGAGAGAGAAAAAAAGAAGGGCCGTCCGCTAACCCAAGTGATGAGAAACTATGTGCACAATGACGGACCCAGATTGTTAGATAAGCACGACGCCAGTGGCAACGTCCAGTGCAAATAAAGATAGCGGTTGTGCCCGCTGGGGCGCATAGAAACTGGACACATAACTGACGGCTTGGCTGGAGGACGCCCAGTAAACAGCGCTCATGGGTTGTGTACAATGTGTACACGAAGTGACGCTCGTAGGCAGTTAGTTGGATACGACGGAATGCAACCGTGAATCACCGCAATCAATGGGGCTGACTGCGATATGCCGAGAGAGGTACGACGAATGCATGCTCTGTAGTGACGTGTCGCCACTGCCACTGAGAACGAACCGAGCCAAGGTCGCGATAATCATTTTCCAGTGGCTGCGCGTGCCTTCCGCGACACACAAGGGCCCTTCCTTCGGTCAGAAGGAAGTGCCCCTTTAGAGCACACCCTTTCACTTTGGCGCGTCAAGTAAGCCGGAGTTCATATTGACAAACGCACCTGGTGGCATTCCTGCTTTCTAAATCTAAAGCGGATGGAGGCACACTGAGAAAGGCCTACAAGTTTCCATTACGAGGCAGTGCAGAACGCCTTTCTTTAAACAGGCAATTTGCTCCTTTTCATTACTTACTTCTGTAATATAATTTTGGAGGCTTTTCAATATGTGGTATCACGATGAAAGTTATATACCTAATTACTCACTGAAATATGTCACTGGTCCTTTCTTGAACTCATTGTCGAATACTTTAGCTAGCAGTTCGATCGTTCCTCTATTGTTGTGAGCTTCTGTTGCCGAACGGCTGCTGCTATATTTAGCAAAATCTGCACTACGTGTCAGCGTAGCATATTTCGGCGTACGCAAGCACTGATTTGCCGTTGTTCAAATCACAGGTGACACCGCAAGATGCCCACAGGAAGAACTCTGAGTCCGCATGATTTTGCTATTTCCCTGCATGTGTATTCTGGCCTGTCTGATTTTGGCCCCAATAAAGCACCGCAGTACTTCCCCAGTACTTCATTGGACCCGCAACTAGCCTGTGGCTATGGGTCCAACCAGTTTTGGTATTTCTGTATGTTCTATGTCTGCAAATAAAAAGTTGAATTGAATTGAATTGAATCATCGCCTACTTTCATTTTTTTAATATCCAAGTAATCCGAGGGCCTTGAAGGCTGTCGCAGTAAAATTGCGGTAGGCCAAAGCACGACGGAAGGGGCAAAAACGGAATGATACAGTCTACCTTCAAAGTGATTGGTGCACAGCCTGAATTGTCATACGTTAAATGTCAATTCCGGGTTCGTACCGTTTGCCGACAATGCAACACGCTACATCACGTAATGGTCCTTCAGGTGTTGAAATAAGTGTTTGCATGGAAAATGAAGTTTAGCTTTTTTTGAAATAAATCACAAACCGCTTCCTAGCGACATAAGGTGAGTTTAGGTTCGGTTTTTCTTTTATTTCCAGTGTAGCATGCCGATTCAGATCCTTGAGAGTAGGTGAGAGACGCAAGATTCGATACAGAAAAAGCTAAAAAATGAATTTAACGTGCAAGATACATTGACGCATAATGTAAAGAGCAATACGAACGCAACAATATATTGCAACAAACAGGGAATAAATGCCCTGCCAAACAAAGTGCATGTAACATTCTCACTATCTATAAATGAAAATAACACAGGAGGGCACTGCACGTAGAAGGCTCAAAATACCGAATCAAGGCAACATCAGCACAATGAACCGACGACAACTGTAGACTGTAATGCACACCGTACAGGATCGTTCTCTCGCCATTTATGAGCATAATTTGTTGGCCTCGGATTGTACTGGTGAGGAGTCGCGCTTTTTCAAAAATACGCAATACACTGTGCAACATCTGTAACAGCTTTTTGTATCCACACGTACTTCGAGAATCAACACAAACATTTTATTTCGGTGTCATACTAGACGCGGAATTCATAAAAGGAGATAAAGCTGTCATCCAACGATGCAGTGAATCATAAGAAAAGCCAGACAGTGATGTTTTATTACGGTAACAGCAAATTCTAGGTGTGATACAGTTGAACATATTAAAGAAAGCGTTATCATTAGGCGAAGCATCCAATGAAACTGCTCATGTTAAACTTTCCCAGTACTTTTTGGCGTCCATATGCATATCCACAGAGCATACAGGGCGCATTTACTGCGATATATATGTGCAGATTGCCGACGCACTGTATCCGTGCTGCGTATTTTACATGCACGCGTCTTTAATTATAGAAGTCTAATGTTCAAATAGGATTCTATATACATTGCGCGAGGTCGGGTCCACCTGTAGCAATCACTTACACCGTATCGCAAAGAAAGTTACGACGAGCAGGGCCCATTGCCTAAAACAGCGGACGGGCCTTTTACTGAGAGCAGCATTCCGGGCAAGTTGGTAATTCATTACTCAAGTATTATTGCGCAACAAGAAAGACACGGATGTAAGAGCCCCACATCAATCCTCCTCAAGCGCAGGAGTTAGAATCTCTTGATGTAACGTTCTCACAATTAACGTTTACAGAATCTACAGCTGATCAAGTGAATAAAGCGTCCCCCCAGGATACATTAGAGCGTTTTAGCAAAACACATTGCCCACCAGCAATGTCTCCCCTTCCAAAGCTCATTCAGATTTCGAGTAGCACATTGCAGTAACTGCACTTTATTACCATAAATGCGCCCAGAATTAGGGGTATTACATTATGGGTGGGTAACAAATATAGAGAAAATACCTTCACAATACCAATAAATTCAAGTAGACGTTTCCTCACTGTTAGGTATGGTAGACCAATCCTACATTGTGCTTTATACTGTGACATACGTAAGCGACACCCGGATGTGGCGTCACAGAAAAGGACGAACGCAGATAAAAGCCAGAAATTTAGAATTGCCTCTCCTGGGTTGCTTCACGCTGAGCAGATTAGCTCTGTATGGTACGGGTTCCTGGCACTAGATCTGTTGAATTGTGCTCTCTTCTCCGCCATCGATTGCGAATAAGTGGAAGAAGGCTGACAGAGCGAAAGAAAAAGTGAGGGAAGTTCCTTTCACAGGAGGAGACGCAGTCGCCTCGCGATGCATATTTTGTTGGGTACGTTTGCTTTTGTATGCTGTTAAGCAGGCGCCGTCTGTTCTTTTGTATTTTCTCCACCACATCCAAACCCTCTTCTCTTCTGACTCCTGAGCTTCGTTTCGATGCTTGCTGAGCTTGGTCGGCATTGTTTCGAACAAGGACCAGGCTCGGTATTCGCAACACTTCTCTTTCGTAAGAGCGTTACTTCGTTGGCCAACACATCGGCATCCGCCACTCATTCCAGCAATCGGCATGATAACGAGACGATCACCGTGACAGTGATCAGTCGCGGATGGCATTGAGCTGAATGAATTTATGCGAATACAGGTCCAAGGCCCATATATCCAAAAAAAGCTTCTTACGCTAGAAGTGCATGTAACAGCAGATGGCATCCCCTCGTGAATCGAACATATCAATAGCGAGGACCACTGGCAAATAGCAAGCAACACTTACGAACAAAAATCGTTTTGTTCCGAAGAATTGGGCATTGTTGGTCAGCATCTCGTTGGATGTCACGGCAAGAACTGCCAACAATAATCTCTGCCTTTAAATTGCGGGGTTTTGCGTAGCCTGGGACTCCTAATTAATTTTGACTACTTGGGGGCACTTGGTCTCATCGGTGTACAATGGTACACGGTCGTTTTCGCATTCGCCCCCATGGAAGCACAGCGCCATGGCTGGCATTTACACCCGTACCCATGGACTTAGCAAAGCAACGCCAAAACCACTACGACAGCACGACAAATGATCTCTCTATTTCAGATGCCTCCGTCTATATATTAGCCTGGCTCCGAAGGTGTATTGCTTTCCCGCTTCGTTTGAAAATTTCCCCAGGTAGTATTACATCATAGCGGTAAGCACAATCTCAACTTTGCGCTAACCTCGCGACGAGCGACAGCTTGACATGGTACCCAGCTTTTCGCTCTTATCTCTGCTCTGGGTATTCTCGCCTTCGCTAAGAAAAAAAACGGTAACCTCAGACTTCAATGAGTCGTTGGTTTCCTTAACGTGCACGGTAACCAGCAATCTCAAACAACCGATAACTATGCCCACACGATGAGCATGGTCAACCACCCTCACTTGAAAGCTCGTCACCTCTCCGAGGGGCGAGAAACTCCTTGATTCTTTGGAGAACTGCTCCGGAGAAACACGTTCGGAGCATTTCTTTACGAACAGCTCTTTCCGAATATAAGTGACTGCCCCACCTAGCTTTTCTTTTTGCATTTCGTTTCTTTGCGATCTCGCTCGCTAGGTCCCACTGCTGCACATCGTTCTACGGATCTCCAATTGGCGCATCTCTGTTGTCACGAGTATCGGCACGGCTGCACACGTGTTTCTTTTTTTTTTTTCTGAGAACTGACGAACGAACCGACACACGAGGGGCGAATTTTTTTTAGCCAATAACTTCGGTTCATAGAACGAGACCAAATTCTACTTTCTTTCAACCAGCCGGTGCATTCAATCGCAAAAATTCCCGGCTCGTGTCGAACCTGCGGCAACATTCATCATCCGCGCACCAGTGTTTGTAGACTGTACGCTAGTTTGAGCCCATGCGAGTTACATCTTGTCAACGCGTCATTGAGCGTGTAGAGCATGGTAATGGGATTTGGCAAATGGGCAGATGCAAGAGCGCATCTGAGGCCGAATGCACAAAGCTCTTTCTTCGTTAGTGATACAATTGGAATTTAAAACAGCGCGAAAGACGAAACACCAGTAAGAGAAGGACAATGACAAGGCGGTGACTCACAACAAGGTCTATTCGTCACAACCGCGCAACATATACTTGTGCAGTCTATAACAAAAAAGCAATATCTTTCCATTAAGCATTATTAGCCTTCGCTAATAATGCCCAGCATCAGGAGTGCTTAACGTACACCTATTCCAATCTATTTTAATTCAATTGGCGTAATTAACTCTATAGTAAAAAGTTTTCACCCCCACCCCTATGTCTACTTCGTCTGTCTTCTCAAACTGATACGTACCCGCTGATTATGCAATATCTGGCCGCCAAAAATACAATAATTTCCTCCTGATTCTACGCCTTTGTTGCCAATAACTCGCCGCTATTCGTCAAACTTTTTCGGGCTGCCCCCCATGTCGCTTTCCTATCACGCGACGTAACAAAACCGCGAAAAGACGCCACCAATCCAACTCTACACCAGCGGGAGGCAGCTCATTCCGACAGCACCCAGCATCAGGGTCCTTGGCCTGCGAATCCAGGCTAACGGGTACAACACCGAAACCAGAAGGGCACTCGAAAAGAGCATATATCAGATGACCCGTCTCATCTTGCGGATCGCCAACCGGCACCACGGGTGGAAAGTGGGCCATTTTATTAGAGTAGTTCAGGCATTCGTCCTGAGCCACGTGGTCTACGTCGCCCTGTTCCTGAATCTCAGGAGCGCCGAAAAGAACAAAATAGACGCCATGATCAGGAAGGCTTTCAAACAGGCACTAGGCATACCCGTCACAGCCCGAATGAACGGTTCGAAGCACTTGGGCTGCACAATACCCTAGACGAGCTGATCGAAGCTCAGAGGACCACTCAACTGGAAAGGCTATCCAAGAGCCGGAAAGGGCGGCACATTTTACAATCCCTGGACATTAATCCCGAATCCCGTTCCGAAGCCAAACTGGACATCCCAGCGGAGATCAGGGCAAACATCTACGTTCCGCCACTACCCAAAAATAGGCACCCGGCATATAACACGGAACGGAGACGGGCAAGAGCACAGACAATGCAGAAAATATTCGAGAGGTCTGAGGACGTGGTCTACATGGATGTCGCTAATTATGGGTAGGGTAGGAAATCCTACCCTACCCTTTTTTACCCTTTAAAACCCCACACCTATCTTCGTTTCATTGACGACATATTTATAATATGGGAACACGGCACAAGCGCCTTAACCGACTTAATTAGCCATTTCGATCGCTTTCACTCGAGTATTAAATTTACTGCTCACCACTCTCCTAGTCAGATAAACTTCCTGGACACGACGGTCTACATAGAAAACGGAAAACTGAGAACGACACTTTACCGGAAGCCTACAGATAGGCAGCAATATTTAGACTACAACAGTCATCACCCGCGACATTGCAAGCAAGGAATTTTCGTAGGACAAACGAAACGTATAAGAAGAATCTGCAGCGAAGACCACGATTATATCCACCACCTAAATGACGTTAAAACAACGCTAGCAGAAAGGAACCATCCCCAAGTTGCTCTCGATAGAGCTTATGATGCCGCGTCAAGATTGGAGAGACAGTCGGAATTGGCGAAGGGACAGCCCACACTAGAATCTGACAGACCGCCGGCCTTTATAACAAAATATTCTAATGCACTCCCAAACATAAACAAAATCCTAGGAAAATACCACCCAATATTATCAAGTAATGAACGTCTGCGAAAAGCGTTCCCGGATGTACCTAGGGTTACCTATCGCCGAAACAGGAACTTTAAAGACATGTTAGTGCACGCAAAAGTCAGCCAACAGCATTCCCCCGTAATAAAAGCATGTTGTCGCTCTAGGTGCAAAACCTGCAGGCACCTTCAAAGTGACATTAAAATTAAAAGCACCGCAAATAGTTATACACATGAAGTCAAATCTAGCTTCACCTGTACAAGTTCGGATGTGACTTATATGCGTGAATGTTCCTTCTGCAAGAAACAATATATCGGTGAAACAGGACAATCAATGAACGTCAGATTAAACGGACATCGCGCGGACACAGCTAAAAAGCTTCCCAAAGCCGTCGCCGAGCATTTCAACCAACCACGTCATAACTTTGATGAACTTAAACTCTACATCTTACAGTCAAACTTCCGTTCTTAACGAGAAAGAAAATACAGAGAATCATACCTTGTCCATAAGTTCAAGACATTGCAACCAATAGGCATAAACGTTTCAAAGGGAGCTTGAGAATCTATTCGCTATGCTAAACTTCAAGCTATAGGCAACAACACTTAGTTTGATTTCTTGGCGTATCTCCCCACGCCCCTTTTTTCCCCTTTCCATTCCTTTTTTTTTCTGTTTTTGTCTTGTTTTTGTTTTTTCAGCCGGCGTATCAGACGCCCTTGACACGCCGCCTAACACGCGTGCGTTGACAGAACGGGGCGGGGGGAAGGGGGGGGTGGCCCCGGCTTTGACCTTGTGCACAGCGTTCCTTTACTCTCAATTCGACACGCTAACACACCTTCCCTCGTTTCCGCATGCTCCCGCCTCACACCCTCTCCCCTTTAGAAAAGCCCCACCTATATATACTGTGGCGAGGAAAGCGTACGTCGCCTTGAAGAAGACAAGTCGACTTGTCGAAACGTTCGCTCCTGCATTCACCTTGTTCACGTTTTGCTCATCGTCTTGAATTTTAATCTCCCGCATTCCCCGTGTTTTCGCGAAATCTAGAAAGATGCAGTCGGTGATCCAGCAGCCGTCTAAAATTGCGTGAAGTTTGTGCGTGAAGAGTAGCTGTGTTTCACATGTATCGATAGGACTTCCTAAAACCGTGCTGAGAAGGATTAAAAAACGAAGTTTGATTCAAGGAAAGTGACAATATGCGAAAAGAGTATGTGCTCCAAGATTTTGCATGGGATGCTGGTAATAGATTTGCAGTTAAAAGGCGAGTGTTTGCTACAAGATTTATGACAGGAACCACCTTACCTATCTTCCAATCGGCCGGTAGTTCACCGTTTTCCAATGATTGCTGAAATATTTTAGTTAAGGCAAGCGATGAATACATTTGAGTACTTTTCAGAAACTTTGTAGTAATGCAATCAACACCAGCACTGGAAGATATCTTAAGATTATCAATTATTTTAGCTATACTGTCAGGATGGATGACTACAGGGTACGTTGGGAGGAAGTTATGAGCCAGTTGAGGGAAATCCGTAGTTTCACCACTTGAAAAAAAAGCTCGAAAAACATTATTCAGTACATTTGCACAGGCAGTATCAGATATAGGTTCGTCACTTGAATTCTTTAGTATTATTCTAGACGTTTCAGAGGGGTTAATGACGCTCCAAAATTTTCTTGGGTTATTGAGCAACATACCCGGTAGAGTGCTATTCTGGTCATTTGCTTTAGCGTTCTTGACCGCAGAATTGTAAGTGTAAGCTGCAGAGCGATAACGGGACCAATGATGTTCAGTGCGTGATTCTTTAGCTGAACGGAAGAAGCGTTTCTTACGGTTAGACCAGCGCTTAAGGTGTGCGTTATACCATGGCGCATGCAGGTGATACGATATTACGCGAGTGGGTATGAAACGGCTGGTGAGATCTAAGATTTTGTTCTTGAATAGGAGCCAGTTTGCGTTCACCGATCGCGAGTCGGATTCGTCGAAAAAGGTGGCCAGAAAAGAGCCTAGTTCATTATTAACTTTGTTAAATCAGCGCGATGATACATGCGTATCATTTTAGTGTGACTAGCACATTTTTGTATGGGAATGTTCACAGAAAAATTTAGCAAAGAATGGTCGCTTAACTGGGACATGTAGGTTATTTCTCAACAGTTCTGGGCATGTTGTTAGTACGAGGTCTAATGTACTTGTGACTTCAGTAATTCTTGTAGGCTGAGTAACAATTTGGGTAAGATTAAACAGTGAGCATAAATTAGTGAATTCCTTGCATAGCGCCAAAGAGGAGGATGGTTGCACCGAGGACCAATCGATGCCCGAAAAGTTAAAATCACCAAATAGAAAGATAGATGACGAAGGGTAACGCGTTACTATGACATTAATGACATCATTAATGGTATCATCGCATGCTATTAGCTCCAGTCTGCTAGTATATTGCTCCGTCTATGTGTTGCAGAATTAAATTTGCTATGCCGTAATCTACTATGTGCCCGCGGTTTGTTATGTTGTTTATGGAGTGAGAATCTACATGCATACGGATGGGTGAAAATTTTGTCCCTAATGCCGAACGGATCATCACTGTCGTGGAACATGAAAGGAGAAAAGGTGAATAAAATTACCTTGCGGGATTCCGCGGACTTATTACGTCAAACTCCTGCCTTTGCCTCGAGTTGTCGGCCAATTCGACTTCGCCCTGCCATCTGCTAGCCGTCTGGGTAGCTCAGATGGTAGAGCGGTTGCCCCGGAAAGGCGGTGGTCCCGAGTTCGAGTCCCGGACCAGGACGAATTTTTCTTCAACTGCGAGGAACCCATGTGGGTTTCCTTTGTAGCAATTGCTACGAACAGGTGGATGTCTGATTTTCCCTTCATAAAATTACATAGCATAGTTAGAGCGCCGTTTGTTCGAAAGCACAGAACGGTGTCACAGAATTACACCACTGTATGAATGATCCCGCAGCTGGACGTTTTAATTAGAGAGCGTGCGAATATCCAGGGAGATTTTAGAATACCTGCCAATTTAACTTGTTCCGCTTGATTCTTCTAGAGGACAAAGGTTCAAGCAGGGTAACAGCTAAAAGCAGTCTATAGGGCACATTTGTAGAGAGCATGACTTCACACCAAGTGTTAATCGATCCGAACTTTTATTGAATGAGTGAATGATGTAGCAGAAAAAGAAAGCTGCATTCAATGGGACCTCAATGTTGGTGACTTAGGCACGCTTTCCAATGACGTGTAGTGTTCCTCCGTATGACGCTCGCCGTGGATTTCACGTGCAATGCGAGTGTGTAGTTACACAGCCCAAAGCCTAATCAGACAACACGAGCAGATGAGAGCCAACGCCGTAATTCAATTGGCTAAAGATGCTTATTCGCAATCCCAGGCTTGCCTGAGGCGTAAGCAGAATGACGTCACTCTCGTTTTTCAAGCTGTCCATCCGGTATTCTTTTCATCTTTCCTCCTTTCACTTAAGAAAGCGTTCGTAGGCGTTTGTGAACGCAAGGCTTTTATTAGGGTGCAAAAAATTATGCGCTGCTCCATGGCCGCATTAGTGGCCACGAAGAGCGTGGCTGCGAACATGGCGGCGTTAGTCGACCGCTTTTGTTGGCCTGGAATCACTGAGGATAAGAACTTTTACGTCTTTTTTCACATTCTAAAGCATGTAAGGGCTGCGCGTACTAATGTGTGTCGTGTCAACAAGATGAAATTATTGTGTTGCTTGAAATTCACTGTCTGGCACTCTCTAAAATTTAGGTAACTTCGTCCAATAACGTTCAATGAAGCTGGGATATGTTTAAGCGTATTTTGCTGAGCAACGACAGGTCGTATGGCTGGTAGCACTTGATCGATAAATCTGTTGCTGTCCGGCAAGATAATTCCAGTCGCATATTTGTATTGATCGTTTTATTAGCTAAACTACACTTGTCAGGATAACAGGGTTACCAACAGTCACTTCAGACGCTTTACACAAAGCGTCCGTTTAAATCGCGTCTCCCGCTCCAACTCATCGGCGCTCTCGTTTGACCCTCTAGAACGTGGGGTGTAACGTGAGATGGCTCACAAGGTGCTCGCGCAGCTCCGACACCGTGGCGCGGCACGTTTCTTTAAGGTCCCCTGTTTTTACTCTTTTACGCTATTTTTGCGGCACGGCCACAGGCGACAACAAAACTAAAATTTTTATTTGGCTCAACACCCCCTATTTTACTCCAATGTGCTCATAGCACCTAGTCATTCCATATGGAGAAGCCTTGTGGCCGTGATGGTATTACTCCATGTTGTCCAACTCGCTGTTTAATGCAGTATAGGCTAATTCATGCTGTATTGAATGTACTGTTCGCTAATGACTTCCAACTAGGCTTTTTTTAATCCTTGCGGCACCGTGAAGTTGGACCATTTCGTTGGTGCCACAGGTTCTACGATAAAGCTGCAGCACAGTCTGTTCACGCGGACTGAAATTAGGATTAGAATGCCCGTTGGTCACGTAGCTATAACAGCACATTGTAATTCCAAGCCTCAAAGCCTGGGTCATGCCTCAAAAACAATTCTTCAGAACCTCAGCAGCTACTATATGACAATCACTATTCGAACAATTTCTTTGAGTGTTTTATGTATGTCCGTCTTTCCAGATTATGCCTTTTAGGTGTTATGCCTGCAAGGTGTTGTTGAATTACAATGTGGATTTCGAAATCCGAGTATATAGCGGACGGCTCATTTAGTTGAAAAATCACACACTAAGACGCCATGAGAAGGATCAAAGGACTCTAATTGAATTTTTTTTGTGCACCTTTTTTGACATGATATATGGTTTTTCTGCCGACAAACCACTATTGAGGTCGATTAGCAAAACGAGAACAAAGTAAAAGCTGCATACAACGTTTTCACAGGTGGACTTACCTTATTCAAAGCCTTGAAAAAGACAAGTCCACTTGTCGAAACGTTGGCTCCCGCTCTTACCTTGTTCTCGTTTTGCTCATCTTGAAGTTCGATCTCCTACCTTCCCCATGTTTTCCCTGGAATTCTTGAGGTCGCTATAGAAACGATAGCCTGGTGCGGATCTCCGGGCTCTGCATTCGTACGGTTTCTAATGAACCACTAATGTTTCACTATCGTAGGCACTGCAATTTCTCTGACGGCGCAGAGAGCATGCAGGCGCGGTCACGCTTGTCGGCACTGTGGCAGATGGCTGTATACAGCACAGCCTAGTGTATACAGGCGCCTAATTCACGATCACCATAGACGGTGACTGTGCAACTGCCCTTCCTGTCGTTTAGTTTGAGCATTTGGGCTGTATCCTCGACGCACATTGCGGGTGCACGGCTGTCATTATCCGCCATTTAATTGGTTGCCGATAGGTAATGTATTTTGAAAACTGTGCAGGGAAGTGGGACTGTTGCACAACGCATTTTTGCGCTTTCATCAAGACGACGAAACATGTCGTGGAGCTGAATACACTT
Organism: Dermacentor andersoni; assembly: GCF_023375885.2. Taxonomy (NCBI): domain Eukaryota; kingdom Metazoa; phylum Arthropoda; class Arachnida; order Ixodida; family Ixodidae; genus Dermacentor; species Dermacentor andersoni. The sequence continues at coordinate 27,750,379 of NC_092814.1, read as the reverse complement.
TCAAATGAAACTTTTTTCGGACCCTCGAGCAGCTATATTGTGATGCCGACGCTTAAAAAAAAATAAAGTAAATGTTAGCCCGCAGTAACTCCTGCAATGCATCTGCAATTTCTCGAAGATGTGGTAGCATTCCGAGATAGCCGCCATGTCAGCTTGTTGATCTGAAATACTATATAAGGTACGTCACAGAAGGGGTCGTTGTGTAAACGTCAATTTGACGCTGCGTGACGTGGCGCTGGGCCGCCATTGCAGAGATTCTCTGCTATAATTTGTCTAATTTGCGGTGATCCGATCCGCGCAACATATGGAAATGACCATCTATATGCAATAATTGCCGATAGGCGTGTGTATTGTCGCGTTTTCCCCGTAGTTCGTTCCACGAAATTATTTTGTTCATAATGTGTGCTCATAGCGTTTGCATCTCTCTCGGGCGGTGTTGGTATTTGAGTTTTATACGATTCTTTTTTGAGCGTTTATTCGAAATAATATTGGTCGTACATTACATATTTCTGGGACATTTATAGAGCTTTCTACTGGGGCACTCGTATTGTAATCAAATGAATAAATTGGCGCATCATTAAAAGCTGTCACAATGGTGTTTTATTTCGATAGCAATCATATGGACAACCCAGGGGCATGGGCGCCGTCACCACCGGCGTTGGTGCAATGTTCCATATAATGTTAAAGTGCGATAACATCGTGCCTTCGTGCCGTATGCTGTATGTGCGAGTTAAAGCCTGCGAGGGTGAGTCGATTATGATAGCTCAATCTCGCGCGCGCATGGGAGGAAAGCGGGGGAAGGGGCGTAGCGCGAGAGCGTGCCGTCTTCCATCGCGCGCAAGGCAATGGGGGGGAGAAGAGAGGGACGTGGCCCAGGCCCTGTCTTGAAAGCGATCTGCGATGGGTACAGAGTGCCCCGAGCGCAGATAGCTTCGTGTGCGCTGTGTTCTTGCCACTTGAAGTTGAAGCGAGAGGCAGCACGAAGGTCAATTCGGTCGCGGCTGCTCCGCGCTTTCTCACACCAGCATTTTGACAGCGTGTGTTCGCGGTCATAGGGTGAGATGTGTTCATATTTGCTCGTGCGCGCGTGACACCATGCTTGTTAATTTAGTTAGTACGCGAATGTTTACAGGTTACGCGGCCGATAAAACTACTATCCTTAGGTGGTATAGCTACCTAATTGCTATCGCCATCGATGCTTCACCTTTCAAGCGAAACTGCGACTTCTTTATTTGTAAGAATAATGAAGTTTCATCGTGTACCGTCATGTCGTGCGACTAAGCAGCGTATAAGTAGCGGTGCCGGCGCTTGCGTCGTGCCAACTGCCACCAGTGGCACACGCATTGCTATCAGTGACATTTTACCGCTTCTAGCTCAGCCAGCTGGGTCTGGCTGAGTCACTTGTGCTTCACGAGAGAGAGAGAGAGAGAGAGAGAGAGAGATAACGCCGCCCAGAAAATGCGCTCTTCCCTACAGGTCGGTCGCGTGTGCGTCTCAAGGTATAAAACAAACGCGCTCGCGCCAGTGTACGATGCCTCATTTCGCTTCTCGGAAAAACGCATCCTGGCTAATGAGGTAGACGATGACTTGTACGTTGTACAGGCTTTTTTCTTTTCAACATTCCCCGGTCGTGTTTGTTGGGTAAACTGTTCGATGACAAAAAAAGACGCTGCCGCCTTTTGGGCCTTCGCAATCTTAACAAGTGATCTGGAGCACAGCCAACATGAGTTTTTCAAAGACGTTGGAGAACTTTTCCTTCAAATGCAAAGCAGTATCAGTCAGTAGGCTAAGAGACCGCTGTCAGCCGGCTATATAAACAAAGCCTTTATTTTTAGCTGTGCCTGAATTTTCACATAACTAAATACGAAACACAGAAAACAATATGAAATGCAAGTGGGTAATCGAAGGAAAAATACAATGTAATGCCATGTCTGTATGGCGTTTCGCAAAACTCCAAACATTTAGTTGCTATGAATGAAGTAGATTTTTTTTTTGGTCGGGCATCCTTTGTAATTGTTTGTCCAAATATGGTGTCTGGCGAACAGATTGTGATAAGACACATGCATGTGAACATGCATACCAGGTGCAGCACGTGTATGCATATAATATTCCGTTAACATATGGAAATGTGTATATTAAGCTATCACTATGCCGCATTAATGACCATGCGCGAACATGCTAAACTGATTCCTGCAGGCACGGGAGGAAATCTACCATTGCATTTCAAGCAGTGTGCGTGTGCACATTATTGGGAAAACGAACATCGAAACAATAGAGACATTCTGGAAGCTTTCACGTCAAAAAGTTAGGCAGATCCAACGCACATCTTGGAATCTATATGAAGCCAAGCATTTAGGAAGCAGGTAATAAAATGCTACAAATTTGGCCATTTCGTGCTAGCGTCTTTGGTGTAAATGAAACATGCGCTCGCGCATTTTCCGTCGCCCACCAGAGCTATGCACCATGTCACGCAGGTGGCGATTATCTCAGAGTTAGTTGGCTTCGGCACGCTAGCAGCATACTTGAGATTGTTGCCTACTCTTTAGAGTCAGGTTGCTGTGCTGGAGGACCGAGGTTCGATCCCGCTATCGAGCACGTAAATCAATTATTTTTATTAAGGCGAAAGCCTTTCTAAGCTCGTGATGAAATTTGTGTCAGCAGACTTGAGCGCCTGAGTGTCCGCCGAAGCGTCATCACGCCTTCTGAAGACAGATTAAAGACATATTAAAAAATGACAGATGATTGCTAGTGACAGTTCGTGAATGAGAACGTTATAATAGAGATCGGTAGAGGTTAATCATAACTAGTAATGACTAATATTGACTACAAATGACTTGTAACGACTACTAATGACTACGAAATGATCAATATGTCTAACGACGGCTTGTAATGACCACAATTGATTACAAATTACTAAAAATGCTTACTAGTGAGCAGTAATGACTAATAATGACTCAAATAACTTGTAACGACCAGTAATGACTATGAAATGACCAATATGTCTAATGACAACTTCTAACGAATACAATTGATTAGCAATTACTAAATTTGCTTAGTAATGACCAGTAATGACTAATAAACCTCGAAAAAACTGTTACCTTCCTTCGCGCAAAAATTGCTGATTTGGAGGACAGAAGCAGGCGTTCTAATCTAGTTGTCTTTGGAATATCAGAAGAACCCGATAAAGCTGAATACGTTCTTAGAAAGAACGTTATCTCTGAGGTATTTCTTGGTAAGCTAGGTGTCAGGTGCAATTCAGTCGCCAGAATCCACCGCATCGGTAGGACTGAAAAAAACCGACCTGTCATACTGTTCTTTCAGAATTTTATTAAGAAACAAGACGTTATGCGGAAGGTGCGGAAGCCAAAAGTAACCAGTTATTTAGACCAATATGATTACTCCCGTGACACCCTTAGAATAAGAAAGCGGTTATGGGACAGCCCTAAACACGATAGAGATCAAGGCAAGAGATACCCATTCTGCTGCATGATAAACTGAAAATCGATGGGCAGATTTTGGGGAGAGATGAGGCCAACGGTTGGCGAGTGAAAATGAACAGAAAAAAGAGTGACTCGGATCCCCAATTAACGAATAACTCAAGCTTCTAAACATAAATGCACACAGCGTCATACATAAGAGTGACCGTCTTGAAGCCACAATTCTGGGGTATCAGCCACATATCGTTGTAGTCACTGAGACTTGGTTGCGCGAAGAAATTGACGATGATGATGTTTTCGCTCCTCTGCGTATACCGAGTTTTCCCTCACGATAGAACATCCAGAGGAAGTGGGGTTGTCGTATTAGTCAAGCAAGGCATGGACGCGTTTTTGCTTCCGCAAATCAAAAACCATGAAAGCCTCGCAATCAAACTTTCCTGCTGGGGACGTTCCTTCCTACTAATCGCAGTTTACATATTCCTGATTCCCCTCCGCAGTTCATGCGTGAGATATCAGGTTTCATGAACGGCTTTCATCACGACAGAATTTTATTGGCCGGAGATTTTAATCTCATCATCATCATTATCACCAGCATATTTTATGTCCACTGCTGGACGAAGGCCTATCCCTGCGATCTTCAATTACGCCTGTCCTGCGCGAACCGATTCCAACTAGCGCCAGCAAATTTGCTAATTTCATCACTCCACGTAGTCTTCTACCGTCCTCGACTGCGTTTCCCTTCTCTTGGTACCCATTCTGTAACTCTAACGGTCCAACGGTTATCATACCTGCGCATTACATGACCTGCCCCGGTTCATTTTTTCTCTTCATGTCCATTAGAATATCGGCTATACCTGTTTGCTCTCTTATCCAAACCGCTCACTTTCTGTCTTTTAACGTTATGCCTAGCATTCTTCGTTCCCTCGCTCTATGCGAAGTCCTAAACTTGGTCTCAAGCCTTTTGGCACTCTCCAAGTCTCTGCCCTATATCTCAGCACCGGTAAAATGCACTGATTGTACACCTTCCATTTCAACGATAATGGTAAGCTTCCAGTCAGGAGCTGGCAATGCCTGCCGAATGTGCTCCAACCCATTTTTAATCTTCTGTAGATTTCCTTCTCATGATCAAGGTTCCCTGTGATTAGTTGACCTAGGTAAACGTACTCCTTCACAGACTCTAGAGGCTGACTAGCGATCGTGAACGCTTGTTCTCTTGCTCGGCTATTCATCGTTATCTTTGTCTTCTGCATATTAATCTTCAATCCCACTCTTACACTCTCTCTGTTAAGGCCCTCAATCATTTATTGTAACTCGTCTGCACTGTTGCTGAATAGAACAATGTCATCGGTGAACCGAAGGCTGCTGAGATATTTGCCGTCGATCCTTAATCCTAAGCCTTCCCAGTTTAATAGTTTGAGTACTTGTTCCAAGCACGCAGTGAATAGCATTGGAGAGATTGTGTGTCCCTGTCTGACCCCTTTCTTTATAGATATCTTCCTACTCTTTTTGTGTAGAATTAAGGTAGCTGTGGAATCTCTGTAGACATTTCCGAAGGTATTTACGTATGTGGTATGTTCTCCTTCATTACGTAATGCCTCTATGACGGCTGGTATCACTACTTGGAGATTATTTTGGTGAATATTTTATATAATACTGGGAGTAAGCTAATGGACCTATAATTTTTCAATTCTTTAACGTCTCTTTTTTGTGTATTAGTATAATGCTTGAAGTTGAGAGTATGACGGAAGCCCGTCTGGTCGGAATGATGAATACTTAAAAGGAAGAGGTCCGGGCACCGACCAAAGTGGCTTGAAATAGTTATTTAAGATTCATTGGGAACAAGGCTCCCGTGGGGGAGCCGAAACGTAAATAATTATTTCAAACGATCTTGGTCGGTGTCCGGACCTCTTCCTTTTAAGTATAATGCTTGCATTCTTCCAGTTTTCTGGAACCCTTGCAATCGATAGACACATCGTATAAAGGGCCGCCAGTTTTGTAAGCATTATGTCTCCTCCATATTTCATTAAATCAACTGTTATTCGGTCTTCTCCTGCCTATCTTCCTCGTTTCATGTCTTGTAAAGCCCTTCTGACCTCATCACTAGTTATAGGACGAGTTTCTGTATCCTGTTCATCGCTGTTTCTAATGGAGGTATCCTGACTTCCCTGGGTACCGTACAGGTCAGTATAGAATTCTTCCGCTGCTTTTACTGTGCCTTCAAGATGGCTGATGGCATTACCCTGCTTATAGTTCAGTGCATACATCTTGGTTTTTTCTATGCCAAGTTTCCTTTTCACTAATTTCAGGCTGCGTCCATTTTTTACGGCTTCTTCAGTCTTTCTCACGTTAGAGTTTCGAATATCACTTATTTCCGCCTTGTTGATTAGATTAGATCTTATCTCTTGAGTTGGACACTTTCATTCTTTGTCGTTTCTTTATTAAAACCTTTGTTACTTGGGATAGCTTGCCTTCTGGTTGCCTTGTTGCCTCGTCTCCCACTTCAATTGCTGCCTCTGAAGCCAGCCTAGTTACGGTTTCATTCATTACCTCTATCTCATCATCATCTCTCTGTTCTAAGGCTACATATTTGTTTGCAGGTGCAAGCCTGAATTTGTCTGCTTTTACCCCTACTGCCTCTAGGTTGACCTGTTTCTTCGTGACCAATTTTTCTCTTTCTCTCTTCAAATTGAGGTGACTCCTAGCCCTCACTAACCTATGATCACTGCGCTTTACCCTACCTATCACTTCTACATCCTGCACTATGCTGGGGTCGGCAGAAAGTATGAAATCAATTTCATTTCTTGTTTCACCATTAGGGCTCTTCCAGGACCACTTTCTGTTGCTATGCTTCCTGAAAATCTACCGTCAATAAACTGGGAGAGATCTTTTCTCAGTCCCGGTCATGCTGTCTATGAAGAACACGTCTTTCATATTATGCTGAGGCATGACTTGCAGCAAATAGTGAAAGAGCCTACACGAGTACATGGTACTTCTTCTATACTTGGCCTTGTTTTTTGAGCCGGTCAATCACAAATTTCCATGTTTCAGTCCAGCAATGACTATCTGGTCATAATATGGTATATTGTTGCTTCCCTACTAATCATGTTTGTAAAGAGTCTGTGGCCAACGTCAGCGTTATAAAGGACTTCTCATGTGCAAAAGATGAGAGGATGCTGGATTGTTTAGATTTTTGCCTCAGCAGCTGCCAAGGCAATAATGTTAATGAGTTGTAGAGTAAATTTAGATCTATGTGCATTCACTGCCTTGATAATTTTGTCCCTAACAGGATTAAAAAATCACGCAAAGCCTCTTCCTGGATCACTCGTGAAGTCCTGCAGTTAAAGAGAAAACTAAAACGCTTGAAACGAGGAGGTGGCAGTGGTTCTATTATTCAGTCTCTCCAGCGATCCCTTAATGTCGCTGTTAGCTCCGCTAAACGCCACTATTTGGAGTGCATTCTGCCTAATTTCAATCGAACTTCACCGGAAAAATTTGGAACCACTTATGTCAGAAGAAGAAGCCTATTGACAGAATAATGCACGAAGGCACGCCCCGCACAGATAAACACAATATTGCTACTCAATTCAACCGCTATTTCCACACTGTCTTTGCTAATGCAAGTGTTATACCTTGTCACTTTGAAAACCTAGGTTGCACGTGCTCTGTTATGATATCAAGATCTGGCGTTATCGAACTGCTCTTAAACTTGAAAACGAAAGCATCGCCAGGTCCTGATAAAATTCCAGATGCTTTCTTGTGCTGGTGTGCCGAAAATCTTTCTGAGCGTATTGTTGTTCTTTTTCGCGCATCGCTTTCTTCGGCAGTTATTCCTTCACATTGGAAAATTGCACGTGTTTTTCCTGTTTTTAAGAAAGGAGATGCGCCACTGATATCGATTTATTGCCTCATATTACTCACTTCAACCTGTTGCAAGCTACTAGAACACATCACCACTAAATATATTATTGATTTTTTTAATGACAACTTAATCCTTTCTGATGTACAACATGGATTTAGGAAGGGTTATTCTACAATAACACAGTTAACATCGATTGTTCATAGTTTCGCATCTCTTCTTGATAAATATGTCCAGGTTGACATTATTTTTATGGATTTCAGTAAAGCATTTGATCTCGCCTCTCATTCTAAACTAATTCACAAGCTTTAACACGTCGATGTTCCTAACTGCATAGTTAAATGGCTTTCAGCTTACTTAGCTAACCGAATGCAATTTGTTAGTATTATGATCATTATTCAAATAACCTTCCTGTCTCTTCTGTTGTCCCTCAAGGAAGCGTCCTTGGCCTTCTCCTGTTTTTAATATATGTGAACGACATTGTTAACGTAATCCCTCATCCCGTTATATCAGGTTATTTGCAGATGACTGTGTTTTGTTTAATGTAATAACTTGTCGCGAAGACAAGGGCTTACTCAACTTTTGCCTAAAAAGCATTTCCGATTGGTGTAATAAATTTGACATGAAATTTAACGCATAAGAAACTGTATTTATGAGACTAACCAACAAAAAGAACGGTATATCGTACCCTTACGCTCTTCCATCGTTCCCGCTTTCTGAGGCAACCAAATATGAGTATCTTGGCGTGATGTTAACAATCTATGCTGGAATAACCATATAAGTAACGTATGCGCATCAAGTTTCCGTAGGCTTTGTGTCCTCAAACATAAACTCAGGAATGCTCCCACAGACCTAAAATATTTAGCCTATTCATCAGTAATCAGACCCAAGTTAGAATACGCATGCGTTGTCTGGGACCCATTTACTAAAACTAACATTCAACCACTTTAAATGATCCTGTGCAAGGCCATCCGATTCATCTTTCCGAAATACCGCTCAACAGACTAACCTTCGGCAATAATGCGGGAACACGAGATTCCAACCTTACAACTAAGACGAAAAATTCTCAGATTATTATTTCTTTTTGTTGTCAAACATAAGAAACTGTCAATGAGCCGAGATCATTATATAAAACCATTTTCCGCAATGCGGTCAACGAGACATGTCGTCACTGTGATTCGATAATCCCACATGCCGCCAGAAATAATGTTGTTAAATATTCCTTCTTTCCTCGCACGATTACTGACTGGACTTCCTTACCCATTGCAGCACTAACAGACATAAACACCATTCAAAAAATAGAACATTGACGTTCATTAACTTGTCAATTTTTGCTTTTTTGTATTGTTTTGTATTGCTTAGCACCTCCTGCAAGGGCCCAGAAGGGCCTGCAGTATTCTGTAAATAAATAAATTAATTAATTAATAATGACAGAAATGACTTGTAATGAATATTAATTACTACGAAATGACCAACATGTCTAACGACGAATTGTAACGACTACAATTGATTAGAAATGACTCAAGATGCTTGGTAATGACCAGTATAGACTAATAATGACTGAAATGACTGGTAATGACTACTGATGACTATGATATGACCAACATGTCTAACGATGACTTGTAATGACCACAACTGATTACAAATGACTAAAATTGCTTAGTACTAAGCAGTAAAGAGTAATAATATTGAATTGGCTTGTAATGACTACGAAATGACCAATATGTCCAACGACCACTTGTAACGACTACAATTCATTAGAAATGACTAAAATGCTTAGTAATGACCAGTAATGGCTAATAATGACTGAAATGACTTGTAGTGACTACGGATGACTATAATATGACCTACATGTCTAACGATGGCTTGTAATGTCCGCAATTGATTACAAATGCCTAAAATGCTTAGTAGTGAGCAGTAATGATTAAAAGAAAGAACAGAAAGAGAAGAGGCGAATGATAAGGGAGGAAGAGTAGGCTTTCGCCGTTCACCTCCTACGAGAGAGCTTAAGAGACCCTGTAATTTTTTGACAGAAATTATAAAAACTCCAGGTGCATTTCTGTCGTCGCCGTCGCCGTGAAGTTCTGTATAAATTTTAATGGCGATAAAATCGTCGCCGTGTGCCGTACGCCTTATGTGCTAGTGGAACCGTGCGAGGGTGAGCCGGCGATCGCGACTCAATTTCGCGCACGTAACGGAGGAAAATATGGAGGACGCGAGCGTCTTCCGTCACGCGCTAGGTTCCGGGGGGAGGCTAGGGAGAGGGGCACGTTCTACTCCGGGCGGCCCCGGCGGCCGCAAGAGCCTGGCTGGGCCGCTGTATCTTGAAAGCCATTTGCGACGGGTACACAGTCCGGCGCGATCTGTGTTTTCGCGGCCTATACCTCTGTCACACGAGCACACAAAAGCTCTTTTGCGTAAGCGGTCTTTTACCAAGTTCAAAGACCCTTTATTGAAGAAGTGTTATGCGGCAGACACACGGCACTGGCGATCTCTTTTTAGTGTTTCCTTGTGTACACGCTATCTAAAGCGTGGCACTAGCGTTCGAAACAAAATAGGCCACAATAAACTGATGGATTTCGAAATATAAAGTGAAAACTTATTGTATTACACGGTTTTCATACATTTAACCACGCCACATAAAGAAACCTTATTGCAAAGATTTATTGTAGCAGTTTACTGAGCGTTCGACCTGCTTACGAGGGCACAGAAGAAAGTGAGAATTATTAGCTTTACTGCACCTTCTGCGAGACAAAATATTTTTACCATGAGCCTAGGCGACGCGAAAACATGCATTTCCTTAGATTTTTTTTCCTTTTTTATTATTATATGATATATGCTGGCACCCACTGGTTTCCAGGCTACTCCTTTTCGGCCGTAAAAGAGAGTGACTAACTCCGCTTGCAGAAAAGGCCACTTCTGAAAAAGTGATCGCTCCCTGTCGTGTGTTTGCGAGCGCAACTGTTTTTCGGAACAAGTCTTTTTCCTCGAAAGACTTTCGAGCGCCCTTGTGAGAAGGGTATTAGTTGGCGTTGATGCGAGAGGCAGCACGCTGCTGCTGCCGCGCTATCTCGCTGCAGCGTTTTGACAGCGAGTTTCCGCGGTCATCGAGTGAGATGTGTTCATGTTTGCTTGTTCGCGCGTCACACCACGCTTATTATTTAGTTACTATGCCTTACTTCACAACATTATATGGCCGATAAAACTACTATCCTTACTTCGTATAGCTGTCCAATAATTTGCTATCGCAATCGATGTTTCGCTTTTCTAGTGGAACTGCGACTATTTTTCAGCATGAGCTGTTCGGTAAGACAGCAGTAGCACCCAGCAGGCATAGTCAGGAAAGCTCGAAGTGCTCGCAAACAAAGCTTCACGAAAGCATGACGCAAAAAGTCGAGCACGTCGGCAATTCGCGACGAAGCTCTCGTGACTTTCTGTTTCCTCTAGAATAATTAAGAAAAGTAACGCAAATTAAGGTTTAATTGATTTGAAGAACACAATGACCGAGTTAGTTAAGCAGCGCACATGAGAAAACGCGGTCGCACAAACATGAACGATGATGATATACACAGCTGCGACACGGCTTACACAGCTGCTTACACGGCTGCGACAGCGGTGTAAGCGCGCTGCCTCTGTTCCTGGGAAGCACATAACTTAGACATGGCCGTATGTTATGATAGCGTAGATGTGACTATAACTGCTTTTACGCATGCACTGTTCAGTCTGTATCAGAGAACGTTTCACTGAAATAAAGTCAGTTGTAAGACCAGCGCCTTACCTTCAACTTCGCCTTTGCCTTCGCTCGTTTCTTTTTTCCTTTCCTACTCTTTTCAGCAGCGTTAATTCCCCTGCCGAAAAGCATGTATCAGCTACCCTTAAATAGAGTAGTGTGTTTGCGCTTGTCGTATGATTCCTTGGCGGAATCTGGGCCACCTCGTGCAAGTTAAACTTCAGTCTGGGCTTCTGGCTTCTCACCATTTCACCATTTGAAGGAGCGCTATTAAGCTCTGAGGTCTCCTCGCTATGTACTCTTCTCCCGCCCGTCTAGTGATAAGGTTGTATGTGTTTCCGTTTCACATTCGATGAACAGTTCGTAATGTGCGAATTATATTCGCTAAGGCCATATTATTGAAACGGTCACTGCCTTAATGCCTTTTCCAAAGATATCGCCGCACTACCTTAGCTTCTCTTCCTCCTGAAGCAGCGCTTTCTCGGTACTCAGAACAAAAGAAGAATTTATTGAACGCGAGGCAGAGTTAATAGAGGAAAGATAGTGACCAAGCAAAGAGTTGCTATGTAATTGTTTAACAGGGAGTCATGGCCTAGTCCGCAGTCGATGATTCAATTAAGCAGTGCACTTGAGAAAACAAAGTCACACAAGCATGAGCGTTGAGTTCACACACAGGCGCTGTGCATATGATCATCGTTCATGTTTGATTGATTTGATTGATTGATTTTGGGGTTTTACGTGCCAAAACCACTTTCTGATTATGAGGCACGCCGTAGTGGAGGACTCCGGAAATTTCGACCACCTGGGGTTCTTTAACGTGCACCTAAATCTAAGTACACGGGTGTTTTCGCATTTCGCCCCCCATCGAAATGCGGCCGCCGCGGCCGGGATTCGATCCCGTGACCTCGTGCTCAGTAGCCTAACGCCATAGCCACTGAGCAACCACGGCGGGTCGTTCATGTTTGTGCGACCGCGTTTTCTCATGTGCGCTGCTTAACTAACTCGGTCATTGTGTTCTTCAAATCAATTAAACCTTAATTTGCGTTACTTTTCTTAATTATTCTAGAGGAAACAGAAAGTCACGAGAGCTTCATCGCGAACTGCCGACGTGCTCGACTTTTTGCGTCATGCTTTCGTGATTTGGCTTGTACAATGCCCAGCAACATTCGAGGAATCATGGACTCCCTTCTTCGTGGTTTCAAGTCGTCTACCTAGTCTGTGCTATCTTGATGGCAGTCGCCATTCTTTCCCCTACATTCTCCAGTCATCTAGAGTGACTCTTGGTTATTCTACACGTGTTCGCAATGCCTGTCTTCAACTGAACTCTTCGAAATGCCCCTTCTGCCACCGACAGATAACTATACTTGAACATCATGTTGACGCTGCAGGTATCCGGCCTTACGCTGCTAAAGTTCGTGCCGTTAGAAACTTTCCGACGCATCGTTCTTCTCAAGGCGTTCATTCCTTTTTTTTTGCCCTCTGTTCATACTTCCAATGCTTTGCGAAAGACGTACCTTACAAAGCTAGCACAGCCCCTCACCTTCCTTCCTAAGAAAGACCGCCTTCTCACAGCTGACTGCCCTACTCACATCACCACCAGTGTTGGGTTGCTTCGGCGGATCTACATCTACCGAAGTCCGTGTTGAGGCCAGTGGCCACGGCATCGGTGCTGTTCCAGCCCAACGTCAACATTGCATATGCTTATGCCAGCCACCTCATTTCCTCTGCTGAGCGCAGCTATTCTATCACAGATAGAGTGTCTCGCTCTTGTTTGGGTCGTTGCCAAGTTTCGCTCTTATCTGTACGGCCGACCTTCATTGTTCTCAGTAACACCATGCCCTCTGCAGGCTGTGGGCACTGAAAGATCCCACGTGTTACCTTGGCCGTTGTGCACTGCGGCTTCAAGAATGCCGATATACCATTGTTTATAAGTCTGGCACTAGGATGCCGATTGCCTTTCCCGTTACCCCGCATAGATCCACCCGACCCTCCTCTGAGCAACTTAAGCGTTTGTGTTCTTTCCAGCTGATAGCTTTTCAACATGGCCGCTTTACAACACTGTGACGCGTCTCAACGTAAGATCTTCGATCATTTCAACTCCCACGCTCCCGGTCCCTCACTCCGCCTCTTTGTACTCCAAAATGTCATCTGATATCATCGTAGTATACTTCCTGGCACTTCTGACTTGTTGCTTGTAATTTCGACAAACCTCCGCTGCACTGTCCTGGCTCAGTTTCACGATGCCCCAACGACAGGACATCTCGTCGTGTCACGCACATACAACCGCGCCCGACGTTGTTCCTGTTGGCCTGGCATGTGCCGCTCAGGGATTCGCTACGTGGCCTTGTGTGATCTTTGTCAGAGCCGAAAAAAGCCGGCACTCCCACCTGCTGGCCACTTCCAGGCTCACGATGTTCCATTTCACCGTGTCGGCCTCGGTTCACCCAGCCTAATTCTCTTATCCGCCTCCTTAAAAAAGTGGGTGGCCGTTGCCTGAGACTATGCCACGAGGTTTGCCATTACTCGTGCTCTTCCCACTAGCTGTGCCACTGACGCTGCAGACTTGTTGCCGCAGAATGTCATACTCCAGCACGAGGGGCAGGCGATTCCTTTCGAAAGTTATTGAAGACATTCCAAAGTACTACTCGACACAACACAAGTTGACAACGGCGTACCACCTACAGACGGACGGCTTGCCAGAACGCTTGAACCAAACGCTTACTAGCATGTTGGGAATGTATGTGACCGCAGACTATCAGGATTCGGACGCTGCATTGTATTTTGTGACATTCGCGTAAAATATCCCTAAGCATGAGACCACTGGTTATTGGCCGCTTTTTCTCTTATACGGTCGAAGCCCTAGACTGCTCATGGACACTCTGGTGCCTTCTTTGGGGTACTCCACTCGAGAGACTACAGCTCGTGCCGACCATGCACGTCAATTGACCCAAACTCGATTTTCCGAGTCACAAATCGAGCAGCAGTTTCTCTAGAACGGCCACCACAGGACCACTCAAGCTCGCTTGTGCTCCCGTGGTCGTCAAAGCTGCTTGTTTCGTACACCGGACCATATCGTGTGAACCGCCAAGTGACCGATGTCACTTATAAAATCGCTCCACTGTTGCCCTTATCCCCATCTTTACCCGCCTCATGCCGTATCATATTCCGGACTCCCCTTAATACATGGTGGGGTACTCTAGTCGGTGCTTTCACTACTGGAGGGTAATGTTAAGAGCCAGTGTTATGTAGAAGAATCTGTTGAAGTGTAGCTTACAGCCTATAGTTAGTCTTACAGTGCAGTCTACCACCTTTGTTGTTCTGGCCCCTCTTTGCCATCTATCCCTGTAGTGTAAGTAAATCCTGCGTTCGAACACCTCCCCATTACAATAGTTTCCATATCATGAATACATTATTCGGAACTGCATTCACCGATGCTCAGGCGTGCAGGAAAGGTGAAAAAAAAATGATTTACCTCGTTTTAAAAGCAGTGCGCGCTGACCAGCGATAAGACCAGGTTTCCCGGGACGCATGGCTTAAGTACAGGCGCCGGAAATTAAATGTGTTCACCGGTAAAATCGAACGGGAACCTCATTATTGCAGTAGCGGACAGCTGTTTCGTCGAAGCGATATTATATATGCCGCACCATTGCATTGCATTGCATGCGCAAACCTCTGGCTGTTACTGTTCTGTGAAATGCAAGTACAGTCGAAATGCTTAGTATGGTTCTGTGCAGTATCAGACGTAATAGGGACCCGTTTCCATTCTTGGAAGTGTGACGCACGTTGATTAAAACTGAGCGACACATTGCGAGATGCGAACACAAGGCCCCATTTCATGAGGAAATAATGTCTGAAAAAATGCTAGAACTACAGCCAAGAGATAAACTGAAGAAGTAGGCAAGTTCGAATTGAAAGAGGTTTAAAAAGGCTCCAAAATTATATCTCGGTCATTCTTAGCCTGTGTGAGCATGCACGTGCCTCTTAATACTTGTGTGCCGTTAGAGTGCTGTGTACGCTTAATAGCGTAGCCCGCGTTTCTAGAACGCCTGCATAAACTGTACGCGAACTGATGTTCAGGTAGCTGCATACTTGCTGGGGCTTGATACCTCACACTTTTGCTCTAAGCGCTGCCATAATAGAAGTCTCTGGAATTGTTTTGACCACCTGTACTTTTTTATCGTGCACCAGAATCTCAATTCGCGATAGTTTTCGCGGGCAACCGTCGCAGCCTGGAATGAAGGCCGAGTTTTTGCTCATCAGTGCGACGCCATAGCCGTTAAGATACCAGTTTTATTTTGAGGGCGTGTCTTGATATATGTACTATATTTCATTAATATTTTATTTTCTCACATTCTAAATCACTTTGGGTCACTTTGGTTTCCGCCACATATGCCCTGCCCAACTAAGAGATTTCGTCTAGAGGAAGCCATACTCCTATATCGAATAATGACAGGATCTGTTATACACCAGCATGGTTATGAAATATGGGGCATATAGATTTTCCGAACTGCACGACATGCGACGAGACAGGAGACATTGAGCACTTTCTGTGGTTGTGCCCGAAATTTCAAGCTGAAAGGGACGCTGTTTTAGAAAATATGCAAGAAAAGGACCTTCCGCGGGCGTGCCTGCAACAACTTGTGTTCCCCGAAGGATCAGTTAAAAAAGGCCATTGGTATGTTCTCTTTGAAGAGAGCCTTCGGCAAGTCATGTGCTCACCTGGTACATGACAGCCTGAACAATCAGATTTGTAGGTTGCTTAAAGCTGATTAGCCTATTTCAGTCGTGATGGCTGTGGCGGAGAAGCTTCTGCAGAGATTGAACGCTAAAGCACCCCAGGGAAGCCATGCTCGAGAAAAAAAGATCAGACCAGCGGTTGCCCCGTATATTCATAGGGTGTCTCACAACCTGAAGAATGTAGCCAATCGCTACGGTGTGCCAGTGGTATTTTGCGCTCCACGCAGGTTGGCTTCTCTGTTGCGACGGATCGCCTCCGGAGAAAGGAACGTGCGAGATTGCATTAAGCGCCTCGTCTCTCAGTTCGCCGGCTGCTCGGATCGGGTTGTATGCGAAATCCCGCTGACCTCTAGGAAGGCTTACGTTAGTCAAACGGGCCGATGTATTAATGAACGATTAAGGGCGCATCAGCGTTCGATAAAGACCATAAAAGGGTCTAATTTTTTCTGTCACCGCAGCACATGCCCTTTGGTTACACGTGATAATCCGTGCCGGCCTTTGCTGGCGAAAACAAAAATGTTCAGGCGCAGTCGTGACCAGATGGCACGTAAGCTTGCTGTGGCTTTTTTCATACGAAACAAGGGTGACGATTGTGTCAGTGATATCTCGTTCAAATTGTATCAGAATGAAAGCAGGTTTCTAGCATGCGCGTAAGCGATAATATTGTAGACAAGAAATTATAAATATGCATGTTCTTCTGAATAAAACCCAGTTGCGAGTCTGCGCCCGTCCTTGTGGTCTCCTCGTCCATGTGTGTATTGCCGCACCTTGGTTAACGATGTGTAACCGACTCACCCAACAACGTGCACTATTGATCAGTTATAGCCCGCAAAGAAATTCACGTTTCCCTATCGCAATCTTCGTCTCCCTATCGACAGGTCTGATGGACATGTGGTGAAACATCGCAGTGATACTATAAGACACGTTTGGACGTAGCAATTGCCAGTCTTGATGGTCAGGCTAAACCCGCCTGTTGCTACAACTCATCACCATTCCTGCAAAAATATCACTAACTATAAGGGCTGCATGTAAAAATGAACAGTACTATCCTTGCCTAATTCCTCCATCCTCCTTGCGCTATCTATGTATCGTCAATTGCAGATTGGTGTCACTGGAGAATAATAGTTATATTAAAAGATTAACCATCATTGCTTCAAAAGCTGGCGCTTTCTTTCATATGTACTTAACCTTGCTGACAGGCATCTTTGTAAAGTAAAAGCATGGTGGGATGAATATTCTTTGTGATTCATCGTATCGTTTTGCTGCAAATGGCGTAAGCGATCAGAAAACATGTTGCATACAGCAGCGCTGCAGTCATTAGAACTCCCTTTCTTTTTTATCGAAGTAAATTGTTGGGCATACCGACATTGATCCTCTGCTTTCGTTTGCTCGAAACAAATACCGTGTGATCGGGTCAACTTCCGGCAGAACGGAGCGCCAATCATGGATTCAGCAAACAGTGCAGGCTGCTCCTATTTGCTAGCGGATATTTACACACCTTATGTAGTGCGATAATGACGATGCGCTTTTTGACGAAGGCAATAGGGCAGCTCTGCGGCTGCCTTCAACATTATATAGATGTCGATATGCGTTTGATCACCGCTGCTCACGCATTCATGTAGCCTGGGTAAATATAATTTCACTCTATACTTTACACTGCTGCCACTCAGATGGCAAGCGCCAATATTCAGGACGTGACAGGCCATCCCGAGATCCGGCGAGATGATCGACCGCATTTTTAACGAGAAATGCTCGAATGGAATACAAACGCCCGAGGCAGCGAGAATCGTCAAAGCAAGACGCCTTCTGCGAGTTGCCGTATGGCTCTGTCTCCTTGCTTTTTTACTGGCGAGCAGAATATGGTGGCTCGGAAGGCTTTTCGCAATTGTTCTTCTCTTCTTTGTGTTCTTTTTGATTCGTTTTGTGATTCCAAGTTGCTTTAGAATCCGCTTAAGATGGCTGCTCATCTGAGGGAGCGCGAGAACTTGAAAGCTTTCGTGGCGCTCTCGCCGAGAGAGTCAATGCACAAAGGAGATGCAAAGAAAGAAGTCGCTCGGGAAAGAGTGAAGCATGAGGGCTCCATATAAGCAGCACAACAAAGCGACCGTGGTCTAATAAGAAATAATAAGTCTCCCATTCCTTTTGCGCTTCTTGAAACGCCTGCGCACGGCGTTTCCTATAAATAGGCGAAAGCCGCGAGAACAAGAAAAAAACGTACTAAGTGTTTAAAATGCTATAGTGTGAAAAAAAGGAGAAAGAAACGTGAAAAGAGGCAAAATAAAACACTGCAGTGCGGCGCTCTAAAAGCTCCGTCTCCTCTACTCCTTTTACCAAGTCGCACAAAGGAGCGCACTTTTGCCAGCAACAACTTCAACGGCGGAGAAGGACAGAAGAAAGTTTGGAAAACTGGGAACAACCTGCGAACGCACCGGTTGCGCGGATATGGAGAGATGTGTCCAAGAGCAAAGAGAAGTGGTATACTGCGCCTGAATGTGTGCCTCTGGCTCAGCCTTCACTCACGCTTTCTGTGGAGAGATTTTCGCCGTTTTCCGTTCCTGCTTGCGAGTGAAGCTGTTCTGTGTTGTTGACGTGGATGCGTTTGTGTCAACGTATCGTTCTCTTTCTGTTTTTGTCGTGTTCCTTCGTGCTGAATAGGGCTTGCACCTTGGACAAGCGTACGGCACCGTTTCCGTAGAGCGTACTACTGGCCGTTTTTGGCAATGCACACGGCGGAAACCCTCGCAATGTCGTTTTCAGAGTGCACCCATCTGTTGGGAGTAAGATTAAGAACCTGGCCCATTGAACGACTCAAAGGATGTGACACACACACGCACATACTCTCTCTCTCTCTCTCTTGCAACACACTTCACCTATAACATAAAAAAGGAAGAGCGAAACGAAAGGGAAAACGTCATACGATCATTGGACACGCATGTCGTGCTCTAGAAATTGAGCTGCGGTGACAATCGTCCCTCCGTCCGCTTTCTTTGTTAAACTTGTGCGTATATTATAACCTAGCCTTGGAAATGTGCGCGACTCTCGCGGCCACGCGGGCAGATATCAGACATCCACTGAACCACATGCGCCTATATGTTTCTGTCTAAACATCGAAACACATAGGGTTCAATTAATGTTCTACATTCGTCGAACTCTTCCAAGGCTTCATCGGTTGCAGCGGAGCACCACCTTCACAAATAATTTTTTGCACAGAATAGGCTTCCTGAAGCTCTGCAGTCTGATGTTACTGCTGGCGAAGACACGGATCACCTTCTCCTAGAAAGCCCGCTGATGCTGCGCGCTTGTGAGATAACGCCCGAAGATCAAAGTGGTGTGTAGTTTCGACTTCTTTTACCAAAGCGCTCGTGGACTTTCCACCAGAGTGCATGAATATTTCTGCAATGGTATTTGATCTTCTTTTTCTATTACTCTTCTTTCTGAAACTTCGATGTGCAGAGACATTCCGTCTTCCGACTTCTTTCCACCGCACTACAACATCGTCCGCAGTGACCGGAATCCAGTGGGCCTGAACAAAGGGGTGGCGGCATACTGATTGCTGTTGATATTCCAGTGACATGTGTTCGGCGAAATCACATAGAAAGTGTAAAGGAGTCAATTTGGCTAGAAGTCAGGTTACGGCACTGTGAAAAATTCTGAATTGTATCTTTCTATTTGCCGGTGCATAATTCGCTGATCTTGTTTCACATATGAAATCATCTCTTCTATTGAAAGTGTGATTGCTTCGCATAGGAAGCATGCAGCAATACTTCTCGGCCATTTTAATAGACCTAGAATTCATTGAAACACGCTCAGGTATCCTCGTTATAATCATTACGTCGAGAAAAAGTGCATGCTTCTGTTCAACTTTCTGGCCTTCTGTTCCCTTCCGCTGCATAACTTCATCGCTAATAGCTGTGATAACGTCTTAGAACTTTGCCTGTAGAAAGCTCAAGTTGCAGATGTCTCGCGTTCTGACATTTCCGTTGTGCGTCCCGATAACCTTTATTTGTCACTAAAGATAACTACCTCTGCGTAGCCCTGAGGCAGAGCTCCTCCAGTCGTATAAATTTATCATCTCGCTTAGCTTTCAAGCGGGGTTTTAATGAGAGGTGGGAGAATCTTGAAACAATCATGTGGGGCTTCCGTACCGCAGGAAGGCACGCACAAAGGTCGACACCATGAAAGCCGATGAAGCGCGTTCGCTGCACTTTCTACTTCTGGCCCGTTATTAAAGAGACAGCGTCTATTCTTCCAGCTTCCATCTTCAACCTATGTTACATTTTTCTGGTAGAGGTGCGGGGTACATGCTATACCACTCACAGATCGAACCCCGTCTGCAAGCCCAATATGAAGTCCGGTCGAGCTGACTTCTGTTCACGTTACCCAGTTACCCAGTCCCAGATTTACCCAGGCTAAAAGAACGCATTCATGCTAACGCTGCTGTGCCAGACCATCAAAAAAACCGACTACTCAGCCCCGTGAATGAATTTTCTTGACTGTTTTTCAACGTCGTCGAATGTACGACGCACGTCCCTCACAAAGTACCACACTATTACGGACGAGTCAGCACGTCCTGTTCGCCAGCATCCTTACAGGTTGTCTCGAGCGGGAAGGGAAGCGATCAAGCAGCAGGTGAAAGAGGTGCTCCAAGACCACGCCATCCAGCCGTCCACAACCCCGTGGGGCTCCCCTGTAGTGTTAGTAAGAAAGAAGGACAAGACACTACGCTTTTGTGTAGATTGCAGAACTTGGAATCGTGCCTCCAAATGCGAAGTTGATCAATCGCCACGCATCGAAGACGCATAGAATCGCCTACCAGATGTCAAGTTTTTTTCGTTGGATCATAAATCCGGGTATCGGCGAGTTGAAGTTGATGAACAGGATTGTGAAAAAACAGCGTTTGTGTCACCTGACGGGATTTATTACTTCAAAGTTCTCCCCTTTGGTCTCTGTTTCGTACCTGCCACCTTTCAGCCGATGATGGATACCGTCCTTGCTGAACTCAAATGGCAAACCTGCCTCGTATCTTTAGACGACGTTATCGTGTTCTCGAGCACGTATGACGAACATCTTGGACAACACAAGAGCGTCCTCGCTGCCATACGTTCTGCCGACCTCCCAATCAAACATGAAAAATGGTACTTCGGGTTCCATGAGCTCAAATTTCTTGGCCATGTAGTGGATCCTAAAGGCATCCGACCAGATTCCGACAAATTAGCTGCCGTCATCGCGTTTTCACCACCCGCAGACAAGAAGGCTGTCCAACGCTTCCTTGGCTTGTGCGCATATTATAGGCGCTTCGTCGAAGGATTCTCGAGGATCGCTGAGCCTCTGACACGGCTTACACGCGACGATGTGCTTTGATTTGTGTGGACGAGCAGCAGCAGTCGTTGAATTAATTGCGCCTGTATTTGCAAGCTGCCCCAATACTTGCTTATTTCGATGAAGATGCTGAAAGAAATTCATACTGATGCCAGCAATGCGGGCCTCAGCGCAGTTCTTGTGCAGTGGCAAGATGGTGCGAAACGCCTCATTGCTTATGCAAGCCGCAGTCTCACCAAGGCTGAGAAAAACTACTCAACCATGTGCACTAGAAAAGTATATTTAGCGTTTGTTTGGGCAACTAGTAAATTATGACCCTACTGGTACGGTAGACTGTTTAAGGCTGTCAACGATCAACCACGTCCTGTGTGTGCTTGCCCAGAGATCTTTCAGCCAGACTAGCCCGTTGGAGCCTGCGCTTACAAGAATATGACATTACCGTTGTCTACCGATCTGTAAGGAAGCATAGCGACGCTGACCGTCAAGCGCACCACTGTCTACGATATCATCGGACCCTGACCATGACTTGCCATTTGTAGGCGTTATTTACACCATAAAGATGGCTGAGCATCAGTGCGCTGACCCTGAGCTGCTGCCGCTGATAGAGCATCTTGAAGGATTTAAAACTGTTTTACATCGCTCGCTCATGCGCGGCTTATCATTGTACTGTCTGCCCGACAACGTCCTTTACAGGAAGAACTGCGGAAGCGGTCCAAATACGTAGCTCCTTGTCGTGCCATCGGCGCTACGCCAAGACATTTTACAAGCCTGCCATCATGAGACATGCGCTGTACACGTGGGATTCGCCAAAAGCTACGACGAAAGTATTACTGGCCCGGTTTTTTTCTTCTGTGCAACGATACGTGAAGACTTGCCGCGGTTGTCAGTGCCGCAAGAAACCACCAATTAAACCGGCTGGCTTTCTCCACCCTATGGACCCTCCTCAAGCACCATTCCAACAAATAGGATGGATCTGGATCTACTTGGGTCATTCCCAGAGACCTCTTTGCGCAACAGGTGGATAGTCGTCCCTACCGATTACTTAACCCGGCACGCCGAAAGCCAAGCTATTCCGCAAGCAAACTCGTATGAAGTGGCCAAGTTCTTTGTACGTCACATCGTCCTACGACATTGTGCATCGTCTGTTCTCATCACCGATCGCGGTGCAGCATTCACCAGCCGAACTAATGCAGGACGTTCTCCAGCTGACGCATAACTTTCATCGCAAGAGCACTGCATATCACCCTCAAATCAATGGATTAACGGAACGCCTGAACAGAACGCTAGCTGATATGCTCCCCATGTATATCGACGTAGATTATAAACGGGTAACGAGATTTTGCCATATGTGACATTCGCCTATAAAACTGTTGTACAGGAGACCACACAGTTTACGCCATTCGAACTTGTATACGGGCACCGCGTCACCCTTCGATAAAACCGGTCGACACGACGTCCATTACAACCCCGGAGACTGCGTGTGGGTCTGGACGTCCATCCGTCACCGGGGACTCTAGGAAAAGTTGCTGCGCCGGTATTTTGGTCCCTACAGGGTAACACGCCGCCTCAGTGACGCAACCTACGAAGTCGTCCTCCATAGTTCTGACGCCGATTTGCTCTGTCGTCGTCCTCGAGCTGAAGTTGTTCATGTAGTGCGCATGAAGCTGTTATATGCGCGCACGTGAACTTTGCACATCAGGAGCTCCATTTCTTGCCGTCAAATCCGCTAAAAGAACTTTTTGACGAGCGAGACGGTCGCTTTTCGCATGGAGGGCAAGTGAAACAATGATGTGGGGCTTCTGCACCGCAGGAAGACGCGCTATGGTCGACGCCATGAAAGACGATAAAGCGTGTTGGCTGCACGTTCTTCTTCTGGCCCGCCACTAAAGAGACAGCGTGTATTTTTCCAGCCTCCGTGTTCAGCCTACGTTACAATATAAACTTTTTCGAATACGAATCGAATGCAAATAGTGAGTATCAATTGTCGAATCGAATATTGAACAATAAATTGCACACGCATATACTGACAGCAGCAAAAGCTGTTTTGGCATAATTAGGTATCATGTCTGTACTAACTATAGTGCAAAAAAGACTGTTCGATCATTCATAGCGAGGATCTCGAATCTGGCACCCTTTACATCATCAGACAGCATACGAGGGTTTATTAGCTAGGTGCCTGCTGTCGAACGTTCACGTGTTACGTTACGTCATCGGAAAAAAGTTATGTTCCGCATCAATCCGACATGATCGTAAGTGGCTCTGACTGACACATCCAGGGCTAGATTTAGGAAACATAAATACCCAAGTTAGTGGGCGGATTGATAGCCGTCACCGTAGCATGATTGGTAGTGCATCACACGTGTAATGCAGAGTTTGTGGGTTCGCCTCCCACTAGCGGCAAGTTATGTTTTCGTCCACTTTCGGTTCCCTTTTCTTCATTATTTTCTACAACTCTATTACGACCAAACCTAATTGCCCCAGTACTTTCCTTGTTGTCATTGTGTGGCTGTGACTTCCAATAACCGGGCCCCTTTCTTCTCGTTCCCACACACACACACACACACACACACACACACATATATATATATATATATATATATATATATATATGGCCACGTAGTAGTGCCGTCAAAGAACACAGTAACAATACCGTGAATGACGAAACTTTTATTGCGCGAACGAACCTATGCCCAAAAAAACAGGCTATGCTTAAAGCACAACGATAGCGGCGAATACAGTCCGCGATCGTCGAAATCTTATCTGCCAGTCAAGCGCGTCCGCTTTTATACTCGAGCCATTGAACGTTCCGGAGTAATTGCTCGTGCCCGCATGTCTTGCAGAAAGTTGTACTCCATTCGCGTCACGCATACATACAATCATATTACACAAAGTTCGGTGACAACAGACAGCGGATAGAACCATCAATAACATTCTAGAAACATCCGATACATGTAGGCGCGTCCCGCACTGAGCGATAACATTTTTTAGACGGTGAAAAAACGCTCACCCGAAAAAATTACAGGGTCTCTTAAGCTCTCTCAAAATGTGAATGGCGAAAGCCTACTCTTCTTCCTCTTATCATTCACCTCTTTCTCTTTGCCTCTTCTCTTTCTCTTCTTTCTTTTAGTCATTACTGCTCACTACCAAGCATTTTTAGTAATTTGTAATCAATTGTGGTCATTACAAGCCGTCGTTAGACGTGTTGGTCATATCACAGTCATCAGTAGTCATTACAAGTCATTAATAGTCATTACTGGTCATTACTAAGCGTTTTTAATCATTCCTAATGAATTGCAAGCATTACAAGTTGTCGTTCGATATATTGGTCATTTCGTAGTCATTAGTAGTCATTACAAGTCATTTCAGTCATTATTAGTCATTACTGCTCGCTACGAAGCATTTTTAGTCATTTCTAATCAATTGTAGTTGTTACAAGTTGTCGCTAGACATATTGGTCACTTCATAGTTATTACTAGCCATTACAAGTCATTTTATTTCCCATTTTATTTACTTATTTTCAAATACTGCAGCCCTATTCAGGGCTATTGCAGGAGTGGAGTACAGCAAACACAAGAAACAGAAACAAAGGCAGTTGAACATAATAGATTAAAAAAAAAAAGGAAAGCTATCTTATCACGGTAGTCCTACAAAATCAGTCAGTGCCAATTCATGAACAGAACCGGGTAACTCGTTCCAGCAGTCGACAACTCTCGGGAAAAAAACTGTGTTTGAACATGTTAGTACGTGTAAAGAAAGGATTTAGGTTGAGGGTGTGACAACGTCTAGTTGGAAGAGCCCTGGCATACGTGATGTAATCATCAGCAGATAGTCGACAGCACGAGTGAATAATTGAATGTAACAGCTTCATGGAATCTATATGTCGCCTTGTGCATAGAAGAGATAAATTCAAGGAATTCATTGCAGATGAGGGCGAAAAATCATGATCGTAGCGATGACAAATGAAGCGAACAGCCTTCCTTTGTACCGATTCAACTTCATTGATGTCGCACATCTTATACGGGTTCCAGACGCATGAAGCTTACTCTGATACAGGACGAATTAGTGTTTTATACATAAGTAATTTGGTGCGTTTTTGCGAGTTAGATAATGTTCGTCTCAAGTAACCTAATTTCCTTAGTGCTATAGATGTTATTTGATCAATATGCTGGGACCACTGCATGTTGTGCGTGAAGATAAATCAAAGGTATTTGCACACCTGCGCCCGGGAAAATATTGTGTTATTGAAAGCGTACACATGCTGTGAAAGAAAATGGCGGTTTGTAAATGACACTACTACGGTTTTTTGAAAGTTAATGCGCATCTGCCAGTCCCCGTACTCCAGGCGCAAGATCTGTTGAAGGTATCTTGAAGTAAGGCGCGATCACTAGGAGAAGAAATTACCTGATATAAGACGCAGTCGTGGGCATAAAGATGGACTTTCGACGTAATATTGTTGGGAAGGTCATTTATAAATATTAAAAATAACAAGGGTCCCAGAACAGAGCCTTGTGGAACACCTGATATTACATTTAGAGTTGAGGACGAAGTGAAATTAAATGAAACGAATTGAGAGCGAGAGTTAAGAAACCTAGCTATCCAGTCGATCAGTCGAGGATTATTTAAAATTAGGTTTAGTTTACTTAGTAGCTTGTTGCGTATAACCGTGTCGAATGCTTTGGAAAAGTCTACAAATAACGCATAAATTTGATTGCCAATATCAAGATTTCTAGTAATGTCATGTGAAAATTCCACCAGTTGTGTTGTTGTGCTGAAACCACGACGAAATCCATGTTGTATGTTAGAGGTAAGTTTATTCAATTCAAGGTATTCTGTTATATGCTTTTGTATGATATGTTCTAGTAGCTTTCCAGAATTGGAGGTAAGCGATATAGGTGTATAGTTAGAACAAAATTGCTTTTCATCAGATTTATGCAGAGACAGGACCTTGGCTAGCTTCCAAGACTGGGGGACGATGCCTGAAGTCAAGATTTTGTGAAACACAATCGCCAAATAACGGGAACACCAGAGAGAGTATCTTACTAGAAAGTTGTTCGGAATGTTGTCAGGACTAGTGCACTTCTTTCTGTCTAAATTGAGAATCAAGTTTAGGATGCCCCTTACACTGATTTCCACATCGCGCATAGAAAGCTCAGGATTAGTATTTGTGAACGGTGGCAGAGAGTTCAGTCATTATTAGTCATTACTGCTCAATGGTAAGCATTTTAGTAATTTGTAATCAATTGTGATTACAAGCCGTCGTTAGACATGTTGGTCATTTCGGTGTCATCAGTAGTCTTTACGAGTCATTAGTAGTCATAATTACTCATTACTAGTCATTATTAACCTCTACCAATCCCTATTATAACGTTATCATTCATGAACTGTCACTATCAATCATTTTTCATTCTTTAATCTGTCTTTAATCCGCCTTCATATGGCGTGATGACGCTTCGGCGACAACTACGGCGGTCAGGTCTGCTCACAGAAACTTCCCCATCAGCCTAGAAAGGCTCCTGGTGAAAGATAAGCCTTGAAAGATAAACAAGTCCACGTGTCAATGCCCGCCCTCTCAAAAAGCATCGTCCCGATGCTATAAACATAACAGGAGAGCGAAACACAAAAGGACACTTATCAAAGAAACAAAATCCGAAATAACACAGTCCAAAAAAGAAAGTCCAAAGGTCTGCTACGCAAAGTCCAAAAGTTCATTAGCTCTGGTAGAACTGCTTAAGTCGCACAACGTGCACTATTTCAGGTTGTGAGCGGCGCCGCTGTGATAGCGAAATACCGTCTGGTACGACGACGTTATAGTCGAGTGCGCCAATGCGTCGGATGATCTTTTAGGGTCCGAAATAGCGGCGTAAAAGCTTCTCGCTCAGTCCTCGTCGGCGTATTGGGGTCCAAACCCAAACATGGTCGCCGAGCTGGTACTCTACGAAGCTTCGTCGAAGGCTGTAGTGTCGGCTGTCAGTCCTCTGCTGGTTCTTGATCCGCAGGCGGGCCAGCTGTCCGGCTTCTTCAGCGCGCTGGAGATAGGTGGCGACGTCAAGATTCTCTTCGTCGGATACGTGGCGTCAAGAGTAGTTGTGGGGTTCCTGCCGTAAACCAGCTGTAATGACGTGATCTGTGTTGTCTTTTGCACTGCCGTGTTGTAAGCGAACGTTACGTACGGCAGGGCGGCATCCCAGGTCTTGTGTTCGACGTCGATGTACATTGCTAGCATATCGGCGTGGGTCTCATTCAGGCGCTCCGTAAGACCATTCGTGTGTGGGTGGTAGGCAGTTGTTCTCCTGTGGCTTGTCTGACTGTATTGCAGAATGGCTTGGGTGAGCTCCGCTGTAAAGACAGTTCCTCTGTCCGTGATGAGGACTTCTGGGGCGTCATGTCGCAGCAGGATGTTCCCGGCAAAGAATTTCGCCACTTCTGCTCCGCTACCTTTCGTCAGAGCCTTCGTTTCAGCGAAGTGGGTGAGGTAGTCCATCGCCACGACGATCCACTTATTTCCAGATATTGACGTCGGAAAGGGTCCCAACAAATCCATCCCGATCTGCTGAAATGGTCGGCAAGGGGGCTCGATCGGCTGTAGTAATCCTGCTGGCCTTGTCGGTGGTGTCTTGCGTCGCTGGCACTCTCGGCTTGTCTTGACGTAACGGGTGACGTCGGTGGTCAGGCGCGGCCACTAATACCATTCCTCTATTCTCGATAGCGTCTGGGATAAACCGAGATGTCCAGTGGTCGAATCGTCATGTAGGGCGTTCAGCACTTCTGGACGCAAGCCAGAGGGAACAAGAATGTAGTTGGCGCGGACTGGTGAGAAGTTCTTCCTTACGAGTCGGTTGTTTTGAAGCGCTAACGAAGACCATCATCGCTTAAATGCCCTACGGACCACGTCCATTTTCCCTTCCAAATACTTCAAGAGGCTTTTTAGCTCCTAAGTGTTCAGCACTTATCATTCCAAGGAAGGCGTCGTCATCCTCGTCATCTTGCGGCGGCGGGTCAATGGGGGCGCGTAATAGGCAATCGGCATCAGAGTATTTTCGTCCGGACTCGTAGATTATAGTGATGTCATATTCTTGCAGTCTGAGGCTCCACCACGCCAGGCGTCCTGAAAGGTCCTTTAAATTCTCTAGCCAACACAACGCGTGATCGTCGCTGACGACTTTGAGCGGCTTGCCATATAGGTAAGGGCTGAATTTCGCTGCAACGCAAATGATGGCGAGGCATTGCTTTACGGTGATAGAATAATTGCCTTCCGCTTTTGACAGTGCCCGGCTAACGTAAGCTATCACCCGTTTAAGTCCGTCTTTACTGGACTAAAATGGCACCGAGGCCTAGGCTACTGGTGTCAGTGTGGATTTCTGTATCGGCGTCCTCGTCGAAGTGCGCAAGTACCGGTGGCGACTGCATGCATCGTTTGAATTCTTCAAATGCGTCGGCCTGCGGCGTTTCGCACTTGAACTCGACATCCTATTTAGTTAGACGTGTCAGCGGCTCAGCGATGCGAGAAAAGTCCTTGACAAAGCGCCTATAGTAGGCACACATTCCAAGGAATCTACGCACTGCCTTCTTGTCGATGGGCTGCTGGAACTTTGCGATGGCAGCTGTCTTCTGCGGGTCGGGGAGAACTCCAGATTGACTGATGACGTGGCCGATGACCAGAAGCTCATCGCAAGCGAAGCGGCACTTTCCCGGCTTCAGAGTGAGCCCTGGTGACTTAATGGCCTCTAGTACTGTCGGAATCTGCCTAAGATGATCGTCAAAATTTCCGACGAAGACGACGACGTCATCCAAGTAAACAAGACAGGCCTGCCACTTCAATGCTGCCAACACCGTTTCCATGACGAGCTGGAACGTTGCAGGCACCGAGAACAGTCCGAATTGCATGACCTTGAACTCGTAGAGGCCGTCTGGCGTGATGACGACAGTCTTTTCGCGATCTCTCTCATCGACTTATATTTGCCAGTAACCAGTCTTGAGATCCATGGACGAGAAGTATTTAGTGTTGCAGAGCCGATCGAATGCGTCGTCTATCCGTGGGACGGCATATCCGTCCTTCGTGATTTTGTTCAGTCGACGATAATCGACGCAGAAACGTAAGGTTCCATCCTTTTTCTTCACCAAGACAACAGGAGATGCCCACGGGCTTTTCGACGGCTGGATGATGCGGTGGCGCAGCATTTCGTAGACTTGTTGTCTTATAGCTTTACGTTCTCGCATCGAAACTCGGTAAGGGCTCTGGCGGAGTGGGCGAGCGCACTCTTCGGTTATTATGCGATGCTTTGCAACTGGTGTTTGTGGAATCCTCGATGACGTCGAAAAGCAGTCTTTGTAACGCCGGAGAAGACTTCTGAACTGCTGCCGCTTACTCATGGGGAGACTTGGATTTATGTCGAAGTCTAGTTCGGGAACTATGGTCGTCGGGGTAGAAGCGGCATAATCCTAGAAGACAAACGCATCGCTGGTTTCCACAATTTCCTCGATGTAAGCGATTGTCGTGCACTTGTCGATGTGCTTGAACTCCTGGCTGAAGTTCGTTAGCATCACTTCCACTTTCCCTCCGTGCATTCGAATGATCCCTCTTGAGACGCAGATTTCAGGGTCTAGCAGTATACGTTGGTTGCCCTCGATGACGCCTTCTACGTCTGCGGCTGTTTCGGTGCCGACGGAAATAACAATGCTGGAGCGAGGCGGGATGCTCACTTGATCTTCGAGCACATTCAAGGTGTGGTGACTACGAGAGCTTTCAGGCGGTATCGCTTGATCTTCCAACAGCGTTATCGACTTCGACTTCAGGTCGTTGATTGCACTGTGTTGGTTAAGGAAGTCCAAGCCGAGAATGATGTCTCGTGAACACGGTTGGAGAATAAAGATGATCCAGTCGACATTATGAAGTGTCCTCCAGTGGTCCGAATTTGAGGGTCTTCCCACGCAGTCTTAGCTTTCTTCAACTGGGCGGCGATGGGTCACTCATGACGGAGTAATCGGCTACTGTGCCCACCAAGACGGTGACTGCCTGGCCGTAGAGAAGCACGTCGAGATTGGTGGTTCTTTGTCTTGCATTGCAGTTAAGTCTTGGCGTCGGATCACGGCTGCGTCACATTGATTTTTGACTGGTACGTGTCGTCGTCAAGTAGACTTTCGTCGGCATACTCTTTGCATCCAGACTTCGTCGGGATGGCGTCGTCTCGTTGATATGTCGTCGACAAAAGATTTTTGGCGTCTGCGTCGACGGCGGAGGACCTTCGTTAGTTCGACGGACAGCAACGGCACCTCCATCGGTAGCTGCTTTTAGTTTACGGATATGGGCTCGCAAGGCGGCCCCGCGCTTGGCCAGCGTATGGTCGGCGTTACGGCGACAGATAGCGGCATGCTGAGAGCGAACGGGTTGGTCATCGAGAACTCCACAGAGTGGCGGCGATTTAGTCGGCGATGTCACGTGGACGCTCTCCAAGCTATGGACGCGAGGAGAACCCTCTCAGTCCCAAGTTGTGATATGGGCATCGGCGGTACACACAGTGATAGCAGAGCGGGCGGTGGTCGGTGGCTGTTAGGGTTGGCGTCTGACACCACGTGGCGAAAGGAATTTCATCCGACCATCTTCGTCGAAATGAGGCGTGACTTCTCCTGCGATGGTTGGCGTCCCGCACCTCGCGCACAAAGAGCTTTCTCTCACCCGACCTTCTTCCACGAGGCATCGTCGAAATGAAGCGTGACTTCCTAATTCGCCATGGCCGTTTCGAGTGTCTACCTGTCTGCCGGAAGCCCCGCAGTGTACAGGCCTCTTTTGTGCGCGTGCGCGCGCGTGTGTGTGTGTGTGTGTGTGTGTGTGTGTGTGTGTGTGTGTGTGTGTGTGTGTGTGTGTGTGTGTGTGTGTGTGTGTGTGTGTGTGTGTGTGTGTGTGTGTGCGCGTGTGTGCGTGTGTGCGCGCGTGCGCGCGTGCGCGTGTGCGCGTGTGCGAGTGTGCGAGTGTAGAGAGGCCCTTTCCTCGAATTGGACCTAGAAGAGAACTTCCACGAACCCGCAACGCGCAGAAGCGGCGGACAGGCGTCTACAATTCCGGGAGGCGGGACGACTTCTTCCTTTCAGCAGGCTCGGTATAACCAGAGGAGGAGGGGCCCTCTTTCTGTGCCGGTCACGTGAAATCGACGGAAGCAAGATCCCGCGCACGATTGTAGAGAGCCTATTTAAGGGCCTTCGAAATGTACTTTTATACACTTCTTGCTCTTCTCATTTTCTTTCATCTACCTTTGAATAAACCGCGCAAATTTCGCACTAGAAATTGTCTCGCCCTTGCTTGGTCGACATGGTCTACCGGATGCCCGAAGCCCGCTGACAACGCCACGCTACCCAATAAGTAACGTCGGTCGAGCTTCGATAGGCAGGCGCCGCTATTTCCCGGCAGCAGTACGATACGCTACCCTGGAGTACGCAGCATGGGCTCGCAAATATCCGTCTTCCTCTCGTAGCTGCGCTGGGCGATGGGTTGGCGTAATTGACTGAACTGCGGCGTTACGGGGCCCTGGCGCGGTCGCGGAGAGGGACCTTGACGGCGGGCGACGGCGGCGTAGGTCA
This sequence comes from Dermacentor andersoni, assembly GCF_023375885.2. Lineage (NCBI taxonomy): Eukaryota > Metazoa > Arthropoda > Arachnida > Ixodida > Ixodidae > Dermacentor > Dermacentor andersoni. The sequence continues at coordinate 27,718,728 of NC_092814.1, read as the reverse complement.
TCGCTTCCGGCTGGGGCTGCGGTGATTGCGGTTGCGCCTCAGTAACTCCAAGCGAACACTGAACCTCTTCTTTGACGATGTCGGCGACTGAGGTCACTTGAGGCTGCGACCTTGGAAAGAGCTTCTGCAGTTCCTCGCGAACGACCGCTCTGATGGTCTCTCGCAGGTCCTCGCTGCCGAGTGCTCGAACGTCGGTGTAGTTTGTGGTCAGCCGTCGGCGGTTATATTGCCTTGTCCGCATATAGAGCGTCTTCTCAAAAGTTATGGCCTCGGAAATTAATTCGGCAACGGTCTTAGGCAGGTTGCGTATCAATCCGGCGAAAAGCTCTTGCTTCAAACCGCGAATCGGGAAGCGAACTTTTTCCTCTTCCGACATGTCTGGGTCGGCGTGTCGGAAGAGGCGAGTCATCTCGTTCGTAAAGATCGCGATGTTATCGTTCGGCTGCTGCATACGGGTTTCCAGTAGAGCTTGGGCTCGCTCTTTGCGCAGGACGCTCTTAAACGTCTGCAGGAAGCCGCTGCCGAACAGGTTCCATGTAGTTAGGATTGATTCCCGGTTCTCAAACCTCGTCCTGGCGGCCTCTACTAAGGCGAAGTACACATACCGCAGCTTATCGTCCGAATTACAGTAGTTCAATGCAGCGACCCTTTCAAATGTTTCTATCCAGTTATCCGGATATTCAAATGATGATCCATGGAAGGCCGGTGGCACCCTGGACTTTGCAGCACGACGGGGTACGCTCCGGCTGCCATTGTGGTTAACTTGGCGACGATCTTCCTGGTCGTCTCAGGCAAACGTCCGTGCTTCGGGACAGTCCGTGCCGCCTGCGGCTACCTCGCTGGTTCTTGGCGATATTGGTGTTGTCTTCCGCGTTCGGGCTTGGGTTATGGCATTGTGGGGGCGTCCGGTAGATGAATGCAGAGCACCTCCACCAGCTGTCACGAAGTAGTGACGGTAGAGAACACAATAGCAATACTGTGAATGACAAAACTAACTTTTGTTGGGCGAACCTGTGCCCACAAAAACTGGTTGCACTTAAAGAACAACAATTGCGGCGAACACAGTCGGCAATCGTCGAAATCTGATCTCCCGATCACGCGCGTCGGCTTTTAAACTCGAGCCATCAAACGTTCCAGAGTAATCGCTGGTGCCCGCGTGTCTTCCAGAAAGTTCTACACCATTCGCGTCGCGCATACATGCAATCAGATTACACGAGGTTCGGCGACAACAGACAGCGGATAGAAGCATTGATAACATTCCAGAAACTTCCGATACATGCAGGCGCGTCCCGCGCTGAGCGGGAACATTTTTTAAGGTATACGTCCTCACTTGCGGAAATAAGCGCGCGCAAGGCGGCGCGTTTAAAAACTCGCGCCGCGTTCCGAAGGGCGCACCACTGCGCGTTCGCGGTCGCGGAGGGCGGCGGGCACGCGAGAGTTCTCGCCTTCTCTCCAGATGCCTCGGGAGCCCGCGAGAATTCGCGCACGTTTCCGCACGTTTCTGTGGTTGTTCCTCCCCGGCTGCTGGGACACGGCGTGCGCGCCGGTCGGGCTCGCCGGCGAGATCATTGACCTCACCGCCCACGTGACGACTTCGGCGCCTGAGATTGGCTCGCTCGGGTTTGCAGAAATGCGGCGCCGCGAAAAAAATGGATTTAGGACCCATCGTCGGGCGGCACAGAATTATTGCCTAGAAAGCGCCTTTCACGGCGCGCGTTTTTAAGCGCGCCGCCTTGTGCGCGCTTATTTCCGCAAGTGAGGACGCACCTTTAGACGGTGACAAAACGTTCGCCCAAGAAAGATAAACATGGGTGCTATAACGTCAAGTTATTCCAAACTTTTCTATTTGAATTCTGCAATCGGCCCTCCATAATTGGTCAAAATATTTTCAGACCCCCACTTCACCTGTCTCTCACGCAACGTTACGAAAACCGCGATAGCTGTCCATCTGATGTGACGTGTGTAAACTGATTATGCATGATTGAACCGAACAAAAGAAAAATAGTTATTTCTGATTCGACACCTTTTGCCCAGAACACTCTGCCATTGATTTAACGTTTTCGGGCTGCGCCCACTTCGCCTGTCTCTCACGTGACGTCACAAAACCGCGAAAACTCATAACGTCGAAGTGACATCTACGCGCTAAAGACGCATTAATATACAAAAAATTTATTCTTTTTTTTTTAGGATACCCGGAGAATGCTTCGTTCCGAAAGGAATAGAAGATGGATGCCCGCCGATTGCATTGGCACTCGCTACTCGGAGCGGCCGCGGAGCATGGATTGATTTGCGTATAATAAACATTTTTTTCCTGTAGCACTATAACGTTATCGAGCCCTTTCAGCACGCATGCAACATCACTTTGCCAACTCTTCTTTACGGAGGATCCGTTCTAGTAGATGTTAACGATCCGTTGCACACCGCCGCGATTTGCGACCAGCCACCGCAAGCTAAGTAAGGGCAAGCGGATCAATCACACACGCCGGCACCACCCTCTTCATCCGGTTATCTACTTTCACTGTGCTGGCTCGGCCCCATCGAAACCCTCTCCACTTGAGCGTGCTCCTCGCCTCTTGTCAGTCCACTCGATAAGGAAATCTGCTCGATGTAGATAATGCTATTCGCTTTGAAAGCAATAAAAAAGTGACCAGCTGTAAACGAGGAGCACGTTTAATTGACCTGTTCAACTAACGCTGCGGGTTACCGCTTGGTGCTTGCGTCGTGGTAGCGTAAATGTGACGTCACGAGATTGGAATAAAAGCAGATTGGAATAGTTTTACGTTATAGGGCCCCAGGTCCACGTGTCAATATATATATATATATATATATATATAAACGAGAAGAAAGGGGCTTAACCGAGAGGCCCGATTTTTGTTAGTCGTATCATAAGAAGCCAACAAACACTGACACCAAGGACAACACAGGGGAAATTACTTGTGCTTAATAAATGAAATAAAGAAACAATAAATTAACGGAAATTAAAGGGGATGAAAAAACAACTTGCCGCAGGTGGGAACCGAACCCACAACCTTTATGTGTCTACTAGGACACATAAATACCCAAGAAAGTGGATGGGGAAACCGCGCCGCGGTAGCTCAATCGGTAGAGCATCGCACGCGAAATGCGAAGGTTGTGGGTCCGGTTCCCACCTGCGGCAAGTTGTTTTTTCAGCCACTTTAATTTCCGTTAATTTATCGTTTCTTTATTTCATTTATTAAGCACAAGTAATTTCCCCTATGTTTCCTTGGTGTCAATGTTTGTTGGCTTCTTATGATATGACTAATATATATATATATATATATATATATATGAAGATCGAAGAGAAATTCAATTGAACTGTGTTAGTAAATTTCCGTTGCACAACACCAAACGCTAGATAAAGTTCGACTTCGACAGTATGTTAAACACGTGAAGGCGCAAGCCTGCTGCACAACTGGTAGTGGGCCATCTCTCGTCGTTGCGTTGCTGCCGTCCCAGTTCGGCTTCTTTCGCTCATATTTCGACGCTTAGCTGCGGCTTCGCGCGCTCGTGCAGCGGGGTCAGACTCGTGCCGACTACGTTTCTCTTCGACTTTACGTTGCATTCTCTCAGCAGGGGATCGAAACGTGTACGTGTTGTATGGGTGATTTCAGCGAATGTATGAATAGTTCGCTTCACTTTGCTGAGCGCTTGTAGCCTCAGCCTTATGAGCCATTGAATTTTTTGCTTGCTTACGGGGGGTATTAGGCATTGGGAAGGTCTCTGTTTCTGTTGTCTTCTTTTTTTTTTTTTTTTTGTAGCACTACTCAACTAGACGCCGCGTTTCTGTACGTTGTACGCGTGATTCCAATGATTCTATGCAATTTACGATTCACGTTGATAAGTGCGTGTAGGCTCTGCATTACGAGAGGGATGAGCCATTGCATTTCTTGCTTATTTAGGGGGGTATGAGGCAGGCACGTACCCATGTGGGGGGGGCGCCCCCCCCCCCCCCCCCCATAATGAAGCGGACTACCTCATCCCTCTCCGCCCACTCCACCACTCCTCACACACATCCCTAAAGCACCGTCAAATCTATGTTGACACTTGACAGCTATTCGGCGGTCAAGATTTTGCTGCCTGTTTCACTCCTTTTGGGTGGCAGTAGTTAACGGCATGTCCTGGGGTGTAAAGACCAGTTTTCTCATCGATTCGGTGCCCGCGCGATTAACCCGAGATGCGTTCAGTTGTCACCACCTATTAAACGGTCACGCGCATCGCTGTTGCTTCGTTAGTTGAACCTTCTTTGTTCAGACTGATCTACGGAAGTGGAAAGGCATTCGGTTCGTAGTCAGCTGGTCTGTATGCTCGAGGAACGAGTTGCGGCCGCAGAAAACGCGAACTGCGTTTAACTTTTGCTTTTCCTTCATTATTTCCTCGAGTGAGGGCCCGCCGTGACGCTGGCAGATCCTCGGAACCATATGCCCGCGATATGGGTTAGATAAGGTGCAAAATAAAATAATACGAAACAGCGTCCATCATCAAACCCTGCAATAACCCTTAAACCCAAAAGAAATATGACTGTAATCCGTAACCTCGTCTGGTTTTTCCCTGATTGCACAGCACTTTTCGTGCAAAATTGGCAACTGCAAAAAGAGTCGCAAGCAGTTGAGAAGGAAGGAAGGAAGGAAAAAGGGGACAAGGAAAGGCAGGGAGGTTAACCAGTTTAGCTTAACCGATTTGCTACCCAACAAATGGGAGCGGGATGGGGGGGGGGGGGGGTGGATGAAAGATGGGGAGGAGAGAGAGAGAGAGAGAGCACATAACACAGCACACACATCGCCAGTTTCAGTCCGTCACTCTTGCACGGTACGTGACATCGCTGTCACAGCCGCTTGTCCAAGCCCGTCTCTTTCAAAAACCGAAGTAGTCCCTTCGTCGCCTTCAGCTGCGATGTCTTCTGTCGGAGATATGCGCAAATAGTTGCAACTGACAATGGTCTATTGTCAAGGCGCGCTAGAACGGATGCGAGGGACTGTCTCTGAACATTATATTCACGACAGTCGCACAGAATGTGTTCTAGCGTCTCCTGGCAAAGACAGTAGAGAACTTAGGCGATATACTAAGGGAGAGAGCCAAGGAAACAGCCAAACAGGAAGGAAAAGCGAAAATTAACAAATTTAACCATTCTTTATGAAAATATTTATGGATCAACATCTTTTTATTTATGAAGGAGGTAGAGAAAACGCCACCGGAAGTGGAGAACGATTTTGTGTGTTTTGAATGACGCTTCTACAGTTATCAGTCGAGCCGCCTGACGTAGCCACTTCTCTGCTGTGCTTATGTAGATGTTTTTCTAACCTTCCGTGGTGGGCGCAGAGCGTTTAGAACCGCAGCGTCCTGCGCTCTACGCGGCTGTACTGGACTGGCGGCCACGCATCGTTACGCAATTTCCCAAATAACAATACAAGTCGGTTTTGGCACTTGGTAGAGCACTAAACGAGGGATAAAAAAGAAACTGTGATTGTACCGCAAATATATATTCCTCTATAATTCTTCCAGAGCTAATTCAAGAAACGCTACTATAGGCGCATACACCTTAAGTCTGCAGTGAAGCGCGGCCCCGCCCTCATAACCGCTAGTCACTGTTCCTCCGCGAGGCTGCAAATAATTCGTACTTTAAACTTTTCCTGTTACCAAAATAAGGTGGTAACCACAAAAACAAAATTATCAACGCCTAATTTTACACGTTTTCCCTCGCCTAATATAGTGGAATAGCGAAAGCCTAATTCTTCATTGAACTGAAATAAAATGCTTGCATCGCTGCAACTATTGATTGTCAAGTTTCACTTCAGTTGGCAGTGAAATTTATGAGTAAGACGGGATAAACAGTGAGATGAACTGTACCGCAGACTATTGAAGATTGAATTAATTCATTACAGAATTTTACAAGCCAAAAACATGATCAGATTATGAGGCACGCCGTGTTTGGGGAATCCCGAAATTTGGACCAACTGGGGTTCTTTAACATGCGCCTAAATCTAAGTACCACGGGTGTTTTCGAATTTCGCCCTCATCGAAAATGCGGCTGCCGTGGCCACGATTCGATCCTGCTACCTCGTGCTTAGCAGCGCAGCACCATAACCACTAAGCAACCACGGCAGGTAGACTTTCGAAGAGTGAAATGCTCAGACTCCATACACTTTGTATATGTTTGTTGCACATCTCATTGCTTCCGTCGATGAAAACACTCTTCGAGAACAGCAGAGGCTTCGGATGTATCACGTACGACGCCATTTTGAAAAGGCCACAAGAGGGCGATTTTGTTTGGTTTTGTGATTGGCTGGAGGACTAACACAACCCCGCGCGGTCCATATGCCTTGGTTGAAAACTGCTGCTTTTTTTTTTAAGGTTGTATGCTACTACAGAAATCGTTATTTTAAACTTTCGCTTGTTTACTCTTTCTTGGCAGTGTTCTTCCTGCGCTTCTCCCCTGAGCGAGTCAATTTCATGTGGTTCTTTATTTGCCAAGTAAAGGAGAGGTGTATCTCACAGGCGTACCTGTGAGATTCACCTTATTTCATTTGTCTTTTGCGGGTTTACGAGTCTTTATGGCAAATGTCGGGCGTTATTCGTATTTGAACTAGTAAAGGTACCCCCCCCCCTCATTTGCATTGAAAAGTTACCTTGGGTTGGCTCCCCCCCCCCCCCCCGAAATGAAATCCTGGGTACGTGCCCGATATGAGTTATTGTTGATGATGATAGTTTTTGTACCATTCGACTGGACGACACGTTTTCTTCAAGGCCATCGAGGATATGAGCTACTTAAAACTTTCGCCTTAGAAACGCGCGAGGGAAGGACGGGAGGCGATGGTGCGTTGGAGTCCCTGCCCCAGCGCACCGTGGAGCCAACTATCTTGACGGCGTCGTTTCAAGCCTATGTAATGTACTTAACAATAAAAAATGTACAATACAGTATCCTGTAGTAGACAAAAGTGGATGTCGAAAGTTTATAAAGCATTTACGGTGTCTCAACGGGCCCAAACACGAAGAAATCCCTTGTAATATGTGATGTGTTTTTGACTGGTGTTTCCGAAAGGAAATTTTGCATTGATTTGTTGTGGTAATGATCATCCTTCGCATACGAAATTAACGAAAATAAAGTTATGACATAATATTTTATCCTTGTTAACTGATTTAGTGCTTCTCAATTTTTCTTTCACGTGCACCTAGATCTATTACACGAGGGTTATTTCGCTCTGCCCACAGTAGGATGTGTCCACAGTGGGCGGGAATCGAACGAGTGACCTTGTGCTTAGCAGAATGCCATAGTCACAGCGCACCTCAAAAAAGAAAGAAAAGAAGAAGACTGTACCGCTTATTATGTGGACGTTACAGACGCACTCTTCCTACTATTGACCAGAGAAAGGCCTGATTCTGGCCTTAACAGCGGCATACTAAACAGGTCTCCAAGATGTGTGCTATCTCTTGGGACACTCCAACACTCCTTGTCTTCAGTAGTGAAGTACTTTCGCTTTCTATAAAAGAGTATGCAAGGAAACAATTCTACTTCTACCGCAGGTCGTCCATTTTCACGTTTGTTTGTTCGTTTATTAGTTGTTACTTCCGAGTGCCAGTGGCAGCAGCGGTGTAAAGTTATTCCTTCCGCCTGCATCGCAGCCAACGGCGGTCCTGGTGGCTCCTTGGCACTGCGCGCAGTGCGATTGCCGCGGTAGACAGCCGTGGGGCATATAACGCGCCAGGGGGACAAGGTACGGTCTTGTCAACTGCCATTTTTCCCGACTCCTTTGTCTTTCGAATCCTTTTTTTAGTGCACACGGGTCGCGGAAGACAAAAAAAAATAAATAAATAAATGAACTAGCAATAAACTAGGCGCATGGTTGAAATATAACCTTGTCCAGAAGAAGAACAACAACAACAAAAGAGAGATAAGGGAACTGAAAAGGTCCTTGCGATGTGCCAGGATACCCGTGAGGATAAAGCCGTCCACGCACTCCTGCTCTTTTCTGGTGTCGTCGAGTCACGTCCCGCTTTCCTGACATGATCTCGCTTCCTTACTTCCCCAACATGAAACGGGAAGAGTGGATGTTTTTGTTTCTCCTTCGTATCTTTTGCTTTATTATCACGCAGAACGCGGGTGGGGGGGATGGGGGAGGCATTAGGAAATGGAATTTCGCTCCGAACGCGGTGCTACCCTACGTCCACACTGGGTACGGAAGGCGTCTCAGAAGAATATGGATAGGCAAAGACCACCTGCACTCATGTCGTACGTCTTCCGTGTTCGCGCCATGTACATTTTCCGCCCGCTTTCTCCTCTTCGTTGAGCGAAACAGCCTATTCCACACGCTACTTGCTTCGGGCTCCCGTTTCCGGGCTTTAAACGCTCACTGACCTGCCGAATCCCGCCCAGGGTTTCGCACTTTCGTCGCCTTATGTTTTATGCCTTGATCTTCAAATTTCTACCGACGACGCGTACTGGCCCTCCTTTTCTTTGGTTCTCATGTCTTTATTTATTCGGTGTTATTATGTTGTTGTTGTTGTTTTTTGCGTAGGGTTGGCAAAGGATGCTTCCGCTTTTCCTTTCCGCACTTGTGAGACGGGCGACAGAAGAGTGAGACCGAGCGGAAGCTGTCCACACTTTGGTAAAGGAGCTCTGTAGCGCGTCGGCATAGCTGGTATTAGACTGCAGAGAGCACGCGTAAGCGTTTCTGCGTAAACCTTTGTTTGCTTTCAGAAAGCTTTTTCACCCAGAAAATCCCCTGAGTGTCAAAAAAAATTTTTAAGTACTGTGCAACGCATGGGTGGCACGATTACTTCACGAGTGATTCCTGGTATCCCAGCGCATGCGAACAGAATGGCGTTGAAGAAAATACAGAAATGGATAGCTAAAAGAAATAAGCCAACTAAAAGAAAACATTGTAGGCCAGCTGCATAGAATTAAAGACATGGTAGGAAAGAAACGCTAGAATGAATAGCGTTCTGTATTCGGTAAAGGGAAGGTTGTATGTACGGAGTATTTTCGTGACCCCTGCCTAAAATTCCTTAAAATAAATATAAAAATCTTTGCCCAAGTGAAATATCTGGAAAGGTGCATATGAGAAAGCCCTTTATATGTTCTGATTTTTCTCGTTCGTGTTACCGGTAATAAGGAGCTTTACACAACAGAAGTACTGTCCTGACGATTTCATGTGATACCATTTTTAAAACGTGCAATGCACCTTCTCCTAAAGCTTGCGCCACGACAAATCTCTCACATTGTTTCCGTATAAAATCAAACTGAGTGCCTGGGGAGCACAGGGAACCACGTATGCAAAAAGCGTAAGCTAATGACGTCTTGCGACGTCTCCATGTCTGCACTACGCAAGCCGAACCATCTCTTATATTTACGTGGTGAGTCGGCCTCACAGCGCTTGCTGTGGCCACCGATGCGTTAAAACGACGCTGGTCTTTGTAGCTATGCGCTGCTGATCGACCTTGTCAGGAGCTTTCTTTGGAAGCGCGTTCCTTTTACGGCGTCTTTCTCCGGCTGAAGATGTGTTTTTTTTTTGCACTGTGTGCCCGTTGTACCATACCAGAGAGTGATCGCGCTCCTTTAACCATTTCCGTTAATATCCTGCATGCCTGACATTCAGCGTTTGCTTATATGTCTGAAGGCGCTTTTCTCCTTATATGAAGTGTTCCTATCATAGAACGCTTGTACCCTTGTCTCGCTTTGTTTCTTTCCAAAATATGGGAGCTGCCTTTCCTTTGTTGCGGCAATGGATGAAGAAGCCCTCGAGGACCTTCCTGGCACCCAGCCAGTCCAGGAAACGTGGAAATGCGTCAAGTGACACAGACAGCGAGGCAACCGAGTTTTACTCGGACAGCGTCGACTCGTCGGACGACGTTTCACGCTTGTCATCAGCCGAACTACAAAAAGAAGACTGCTACGGAGGTCATCGTCGCCAAGTGTCTCCACCGTGAAGACAACACCACAGCGCTGGCCGTACACTATGCTCTTTATGCCTGTGGACCCCGTGTCCAATCTCCGACTCCTAAACAGGCAAGTACTTTCTGCGTTTCTTGAGGGAATCGCGCCAACGAGATAAAAGACGTGAGAATAAACGCATGGAAGAATGTCCTCGCAGCAGATGTTCTACACCGTAGTGCCCCTGCAAAGCCTGCGGCACGTAACGCAAGTCGACAAAGTGCAAACGCGATCCATGATACCTACAGGCTGCAATGGCACTGTCGGCTTCATTTATGATGTAGATATATCTATACCAACCGACGACTTACCAATATTAATAAAGCCAACTACATAAGGCACTCTTCTCACGCACATCACTAGGCTTGGCAACACACGTTGCCTGAAGCTGTGGTTTGAGGGAGACAGCCTTCCCACACACGTCAAATTTGGCCACGTCCGCCATCCAGTCCGCCCATACGTACCGAAGCCCCTGCAATGCTACAAATGCTGAAAGATGGGACACGTAAAAGTTGTCTGTAGGAATAACCTCGTGCCACGGTGCGGTGAATCTCATTCAGCAGATGCCTGCCGCGCAACTGTGTTGAATTGCCCTAACTGCCATGGTACTCATGAGGCCTTATCAAATGATTGCCCGCGGGTGAAAAACGAGCGAGCAGTACTCAAACGTATGGTACGAGAACATTCATCACACAGAGAGGCTGCCACTACTCTCAGGCGACGACGACATCGCCACCGAAGAGCATCACTAAGAGTTGCATCTACCGATGGAGATACCCCATCTTCCGGCAAAGCGGCTACCATATCAACGCCGACTTCCACAAAGACGGACACTGCAAAAACGAAGAAAGGGGCAAGACTCGCACCTCCTGAAGAGTGGCCTACACTTCCACGAGCACAACTTGCCTAGGAGTCACATCAAACTGCGCCGCCCTCAATGACCTCACGAACCGCGGATGCGACGACGACTGAGGATCGCCAAGTCATAGTGAGGCTGAAGTCACTTATGGACGCCATGCGCATTCTACTGAGCAGCATGAAAACCCCGTCGGTACAGAGCGCACTGCAGGTGCTGGACACCTTGAGTGGGGTGCTTGCGGCTCTAGGGTAAAACCACGGCCCGAGAGATGCCGTCGTTTCACGAGGAGGTTAAGAATGCATCTGTCTTTCAGTGGAATGCCAGAGTGCTTAAGTCGCGTACGTCCGACTTTAAACAGTTTGTCTTTACGCACCAATTCCCCATTATCGTGACTTGCGAGCCCAACCTGTCAGCTCCGATCAGACTGTCCGGTTATGAGGGCTTTATGTCCTCTACCCACGGAGAGTGCAGCAAGGTTGTTGTCTTTATACGCCGTGACTTGACTTATGTGCATCACACAGTGCCTCCTGACGAAGCAAATGAATACGTTTGCTCAACAGTGAAGAACAAAAACCTCACGTTCACAATTATTGGAGCCTTTTTATCTCCAACAAGCTGTATAGATTGTGAGCGCTTACGGGGAATTTTGACATCGACTCCACAGCCGTGGGTGATCACTGGCGGCTTTAAGGCCCACCATTACCTATGGGGAAGCTCCAAAGTGAACTCTAGAGGCAGAACGTTGGTGTCCTTTGCCTCTGAACGCGAATTTTGCCTGTCAAATGATGGAAGCCCTACTTATCTGCGTGGATCAGTGTATAGTAGCTGCTTGGACCTTACCTTCGTTTCACGTTCGCTTTCGAGAAGAGTGCACGGGTTTTTGGATTTAGAAACGCGGGATAGCGACCACATCCCAACCTATTTGAAGATCGAAGGTTTGACCAGCTCCAAGTCCTCCAGAACCGTCCAGCGCGCCGATTGGCCTAAATACAATATAATCATGGAAGAGTGTTGTCGTGACGGGACTTCCTATAACCTACAGGGCGCGATGAAGAATGTCATACAAACAACCACGCATTCGCTTTCGAAGAGTTCTTCCCGCACCGATTTCGACATCGAAGTAGCGAAACTTCGAGCAATTCGCCGTCGTGCGGAGCGAAAATATAGACGCACGAAGTCCAATCATGATTTGAGATTGGCTAGACGAACACAACAGAAAATACAGCGTCACATGAGCAAGTTGGATTCGCGACAATGGGTATGCTTTTGCGAGTCCCTGGATCCGCGAAAACCTTTGTCGCTTATATGAAGGACTGTTCTTGGCCTACGCACAACCTTTGGTCAGCACCACCCGTTTAAATCTCTGGCACTCCATCTACAATGTAGAGATATTGACGTCGCTGAATCTTTCTGCAGAAAGATTGCTGGCGAAGCAAATTCCGACGGAACGGGTACGGGAACGCTCGACCACCTACTGTTCTCACGCGATCCCCGCGTGGAATGCCCTTTTTCTATGGAAGAACTAGAAGCTGCGCTGGCTTTGTACAGGCGTTTTTCAGCGCCAGGATCTGACGGCATCCCATACCGTGCCCTGTGTAACCTAGGAGACCAAGCTCGGAAGGCACTCTTGCTCCTATACAACGACTCCTGGCAGACGGGTAAGGTTCCGCAAGAATGGAAGTCAACTCGCTTCATTCCACTTCTCAAAGCTGGCAAGTCGCCTTTCGACATTTCCTCATACCGTCCGATTGCACTTGCCAGCTGTGTTGGAAAAACAATGGAAAGAATGATTTTAACACGTCTGGAATGGTACTAACAATACTATGAAATCTACCCAGATGCTATGGCCGGATTCAGGCGTGGCCGTTCGTCAACAGACAACTTTGTTGACTTGGTAACATTTGAGCAACACCAAAAGGCCTGTAAACAACCATCTGCTGCTCTGTTTCTAGACGTTAAAGGGGCTTATGATAATGTCACCCATGAAGCCATCCTTAGCACGTTAGAAGCCGTCGGACTTGGGGGTAAGATATATATGTGGGTGTGCAACTACTTACAGAGGAGACCATTCTACGTGCACACAGAAAATGGCCCGACATCCGAGCATTAGAGTAGCCGAGGAGTTCCTCAAGGGCCGACGCTTTTCAATCTCACCCTCAGTGGATTAGTTAGCACCGTACGACTTTCCACCTGTGCGGACGACATCTGCATTTGGGCATCAGGTGTGACAAGACGTCAGCTTCGCGCTCGGCTTCAGAAGGCAGCCACAATGACATCGTGCTATCTTCGTGGACAAGGACTTGAAATTTCATGCGGGAAGTGCGCAATGGTGGCATTCACGAGGAAGCCAATGTCTGGTTACGGCGTATCTATTAACCGACAACTCATGCCATACAGCAGAAGTCACAGGTTCTTGGGAGTCGTAATTGCCAGAGACCTGTCTTGGACTCCGCACGTGAATTACGTGAAAAAACAGCTGACTGCTATCTGTCACCTGTTCAGGTTCCTTGCAGGAAAAAGGTGGGGAGTATCTATACACGCTATGTTATAGTTGTACATGGCGTTGTTCGTTGGATTCCTGCGGTAGAGCCTGCCTGCAATATCCAACACCTGCAAGACTAACCTGCATACGATTCAGAGCATTCAAGTCCAAGCCCTTAAGATATGTCTTGACTTACCACGCATTGCATCAATGGCTAAAACCATTGCCTTTGCGCAGGATTACCCAATCACGACGCGTATTACCGTTGAGGGAATGCGTACGCATCTCAGGCATTATGCTAGGACTCCTTCCCACCACTTGGTGAGCCTCACTGCTGCAAGGCCCTGCTCGACATTTAGCGGTACTGTCACTGCACATCGTGCGTCGTTTACTTCAGGGTACGCACCTTCGGCCAAGCCAGTGTTTTCTACGTTGTGTTTGAGCCGTCCACAAGTACATATAATGATTCCAGGACTACAGAAGAAGACAGATCTACCGGCCCCTGCTCTAACACAGCTGAGCTTACTTCTTTTGCATGAAAATTACAGCAACCACGTGCATATCTATACAGATGGATCGACTACGTCGTGCAGTTCTGGTGGTGAGGGGGTTAAACCAACGCGAGGAATGACACTGCGGTTAAAGACATCGCATGTCACGACCTCAACGGCGGCAGAACTAACGGCCCTTCGTCGAGCACTGGAATTTATTGATTCAGAAGGACCTAGAAAATGGGCCGTGTTTTGTGGTTCAAAACCAGCATTACAGTGTACGCAGTCAGTTCTCGGACACGGATGGCATGACCAATTGACATACGAAATCGTGAAACTTTACCATCACGTCCAACAAAAAGGTCATGAGGTCGTTTTTCAATGGGTAGAATCAGTGGCAATGGTTCCGCCGATAACGCTGCTCGCACAGCATATCAAGAGTGTTCCAATTCACAGTGTTCCAATTCCCCTTTCGAGGACAGACGCCGCAAGGCAGCTTCGATACCTGGCACGCCGTCTTTCACTCGTGGAACTCGCCAAACTTACGACTGAAACGACTGTGTAGATTAAACCCCTCCCTACAACTCCGACCTCCACTCGGACTTACTCAACGTGAAGCAACACTTCTCTGTCACCTTTGGTTAGGAGTTGCCTTTACAAAGGCATACTCTACATTAATTTGAGTGACTGACACGGCAGCATGCGAGGTCTAAGGAACCGAAGAAAATATTGACCACCTGCTGTGCCACTGTCCCCGATATGCCTCCGAAAGACAATAACTTGCCAAAGCTTTCCAAAAACTGGGCAGTCGGCCGCTTTCTGTACAGGTGCTGCTGGAACACCGCCCCCATCGCTCGATCGTCGGCCCATAAAGCGGTGAAGGCGCTTTTGTGCTGCTTAAGGACGACAGGCTTGTGCTACCATCTGTGACTATTCATGCAATTTCTGTAAAACCAGACGCGTCAGTGAACTCACCGCAATTTTCTTCTTTCCTTCCCTCCTCTCTCTCCCTGTCATCTTTGTTTTCCCCTTTCCCATTCCCCTGGTGTAGGGTAGCCAACCGGGCGTTATTCTGGTTAACCTCCCTGCCTTCTGCTTTTCTCTTTCCCTCCTTCTACTTTATTAACTGTATGAAGAGATACCATGCAAGAGCAGATCCCTTCCATTCGTCTTCAAAAGAAATGGTACCTGGTACCTAGTGAGGGGCCACCTTTAAGAGATAGCGTCTGATTGTTTCAAAGTAGTTTTCGGAATGTGATTCGTTCATTCCCTTTTAATGCCACTGTACCAAAGCATTAAGAAATAGGGCACTAACATGTTGTTACGTGTAAAAAGACAGAGATGAAAGAGGCTATTTACAGGCTATTTACACTGGAGCCAGACAGCCAGGCCGACACTCGCCCGCGCCAAGGCACAGACCAACTTCATCGTCGTTTTCGCGGCGGCTCGTCTCTTGAGTATCTCCCGATAATATCGTATAATATCAAGGTAGTAAGAGAGCTCCAAAGTGTTTTTCATCCCTACCAATACAAAAAAATGAAGCGGTTTTTTAATTTTTCCTGGACAACACACAATCGTGTCTCGTAATATATTCTTAATACAGCTTTTAACGTCCTAGGAGAGAGCATTTGTCAAGATGCTGTGGGTTGTATTTTCTCCCTGAGAAATTTCCATCACTAAATTACAGACCTAGAATGTGAGCCTAAACAATGTCGCACGACATGTTAGCATGCTAATCTCACTTGGTGCTTGTACAGGCTCAGCTGATGTATGCATTGGTCTCGCACCGGTAGTCCGCGTTGTATAAGTTATAAATGGAGTGCTGACCAAAGCAACTCGACACCATTCCAAACAATAGCTTGTAAGAAATTGCAAAAATATAGGCCTTTCCAAAAGTGAGTGCCTGCCAGCTTTTATACAGGCCTATATGATATTAACTGTAACTGCGGCTGAAGAGAGCCTTGCAAACGAAAGTTTCGGTTTCTCAAGAAGATTTTGCGATTTGTACTGCGCTTGCTTGGGTAATAATATTAGTGTATGCTGCAGACAGCCATGTCAACGTGCTCACTTTCGTTGGCAGGACGCATCTCTTCCCGAACGTGGACAGACCTGAAGGAATGGAAGCGTTTGATGACAGTCCAAAACAAGGCACGTGCAGGCAAACGGCTACCTGGAGTACACAGTAAGAAACGGCATGTGGGGCTACTTGAGCAGTGCCTCAACACATACCTTTCGGCTACCCGAAACGCTTGTCTTGCATGTGCAGCTATTCCACTGATGAGATTAAGTCTACCCTTTGGCCAGTATCCAAGCAAAGCAGCACTTTTGCACCTAGGGGAAGAAGTTCGCTCAAAACTTGAATACGCCTCTGCCATTTGGGATAACAATCAAGCATCACTAACCGTAAACCTTGAAGCAATTCAAAATCGAGCAGCTCGCTTTATTTTATCTAACTATTCCCGCCATTCCAGTGTTACATGCATGAAAAAAAAAAAACCTGAATCTGCCAGTTCTTTCATTACGCCGCAGATGTGCTCGTCTTTGCCTATTTCAAGAAGGTTAATCACTCTAACCACGTGCTCAAGAATCAACTTATCACCCCACCTTTCTACGTTGAATCCCGTTCCGACCACAGAAATAAATTTGCCGTCCCATCCTCCCTAACAAACAAGTATCACGATTCTTTTTTACCCCGTACAAGTGTCGACTGGAACTACCTTCCTGCTTCCATCATTCAGACCACAGATATATATTCATTCAAAACAGCAGTCTACCACGCTATCGTTTAACGTTGTCTGCATACCATTGTCTGCATATTACATTGTTTTATTATGTACCACTCCTTTCTGTAGTGCCTTAGGGCCTTCAAAGTATGTATAATAAATAAATAAATAAATAAATAAATAAATAAATAAGTGCCAGTGTTACACAACTTTCATAACCGCAACTCCTCCTTTTAATGCGAAACATTTATATGATTGACGGAATGGGCCCAATATATTTGGCTCTAAACTTTATATCCTACTCTGCTAACTGCATTTGAAATTGGTAACTGAGACCTAAAAGTAAGAGTAACTAACTTGTTCAGGCAATGTTGTTCCTAACTATACTGTTACCAACTGCAGTAATACCAAGATAGGGAGGGCTGTGACAAGTAGGTAGTAATTACGAGATTTCATTTCTTAAGAGGGCAGTGGTTGTGCATCTCGACGCGATCAGCCTCGCCGTGCCTTTCTCACTTTTTTTGAAAGGCACTGAAGCAGGTTTCCACTTGTAACTTATCCGTTGTTTAGCTGTTCGAAGATCGGGCATTATTCCATCTATTTTTGATAACATTCTTATACTAGCGTGTCCTGCTCTGATTTTTCCTATTCCTACTGCCTCACCAGTTCTTTTGTCGTTGTTTCGCCTTATTATTTAAGATCTATCAGCCTGTTATTTCTTTTCTATTTTATTTTCCCTTCTTCCTATCTGCCATTTCTATGTTTCTGTGCCCTAGCTCCTTCTTCAAGAGTAAACAGGCCTTGTGCCACTGCAGGTGGCAGCGGAGCCAGCCTCCTCCTTGCTTTCTTTCTCTCCCTCCATAAATATATATAGTATATATATATATATATATATATATATATATATATATATATATATATATATATATATATGCTTTCTAACTTAATAATAATAATAATAATAATTTGCGGAAGTAGAGAGGAACTATGAGAAGACTGGAGAGGAGTGCAGCTAAAGAAACGAGGCCCAAGAGACAGTACGAAGAAAATAAGAAACGTTGAAAGACACATATAACATGAAGAAAATTACAGTTATATAAGCTCTGCATTTTGTTGAAAGGGGAGTGTCTGCCGAAAGAGGCAGGAACGTGGAAGGGTCTATGGTGCCTTGTTGTCTTGTGCGGAACCAGCAGTGAAACATAAGCTACTATACATCCCAACATGTCATAGTTCCATGAATGATAGTGCCACATGGTGTACGTGGCACAGCAAGGGGACTGAAGAAGAGGAAAACGAGAGAAAGGGCAAGGCACGACTACATCTGCAGGTAAGTGATGGAAGTATACGATAACTATTCAAGTCTGAAAAATTGTTCATGCGCAAGGTCAGAAAACGACATTTACATTTGCTCGTGAACACTTTTCTGTGCGCGCTCAATTAGTATGCTGTTTGAATTGCGTGTGCCATTCCATACCACTGACACGTATTGAAATAATGGGAGGCATACGGATGCGAACAACTTGAAGAAAGGAAATGGTGTACGGAAATATCTTGTAAGTCTGCTGACGGAACCCAGCGTTCCCAGGCCTCACAGTGGGCGGAGAAGTTTAAGGTAATATCAAAAAGCACGCCGAGGTTACTTATTTAAACAACTCCGGTCAACATTGCACACACCACTAAATAAGGGAAGATGTTATTATCGGTTTTACATGAATATGGCCAAAATTCTGGTTTTAGATGAACTTATAGTGAGCCCATTTAATTGCCACCCTTCAGAGAGCGAGGATAGGTCGTACTGTAGAGCGCGACAGTCCTCAATACTGTATATATTCCAAAATATTTTGATCTCATCAGACTAAATAAGAAATTATGACTTATGTATGGTGGAAGGAATGTCATTGATAAAAATTAAGAAGAGAAGCGCATCTATAATGATAGCTCGTACAGACAGAATACGATTTTTTAAACAATGCTTTACTTTCTATCGACCTAATAGAGAGCCTGCTATAGGTGCAGAGGCTAAAGGCTTAAAATGCCTGACAAAAGCCTCTGACCCTTTACAGTTTGGCAAGCGGTTTTAGGCAAACATGCCAGTCATGCTTTCATCACAAACGAAAAAAAAAACACGGAAAAAAAACACCGAATATAACCATCTTACACTTCTAGAAGAACAGTATCAATGTATATGCATGTCTATATTACTTACATACTGTATGAAGTACATATACACATTAAACGTACATTTCACGTGCGTGTTTTTATTATTATTATTATTATTATTACTATGCAACCATGTTCATACAACATGCGAAGATATTTGTATACACACATACATATTGCACACGTCTGTATATTTACACACTCCAAAAAAATCAAATAGTAAGCGGATAAAGATCCGCAGTAAACATTATTGCTGAGAGTACTTTAATTCAGAAATGATTATTAAATTTTTATGTTATTTTTGAAAATATTTATAGTGGTACTGAAATTCAATTTTTGTTCGACCTTATTTAATACATCAGCTACCTGATATTCCATTTTCTGTCGTCCGTATTCAGTTGGCATTTTGAAGTGCGTCGTTTCTGGAATCTTAGACAATAGCTAGGAATTATTTCATCTTTTGTGTAGAGCTTGTTTTTGTGTATTGATTGCAATAGCTTGAAATAATATAACTGGTCTGCCCGCAGTATACCATGTTTTATAAATAAGTGAGCCGTTCTTATATCTTGCACTTTACGAAAATAATTTTCAAAAGACCGTAAAATCTTTTTTTTTTGAAGTATAACAAGCTTGTTATAATTTGTTTTTGTAGTGGTACCCCAGACAAGTAAACCATACGTAAGTTTGGAATAGAAAAGAGAATAATAAAGAGTTCGCTTTAGCCAGAGTGGTATAAGGTTGGTTATCCTGTAATCTGAAATGAAATAATTTATGTGTGTAGTCCAAATTAGTTTGTCTTGAAACCATACCCCGATCAATTTTCTTTTCAACATGTTTAATTAGGCTTTGTTCAAATTTTATCATTACGTTTCTGTACAATGGTTTGTTGATAGGACGAAATATCATGTATGTAGTTTTGGAGGCATTTAATGTCAGCTTCTTCCGCTGTAGCCATCTGGATAGATGAAAAAGATATGCATTGGCATCGCGTTCAACTGTTTGATGCAAGGTTATGGGAGGAAAAAAATATATTTGTCTCATCTGCATACGTGATGACGTCAGAGGTACCAGAGATGGAGACAATATCATTTATAAAGATGATAAATAATAGTGGCCCAAGTATGGATCCCTGAGGGACGCCTTGTTGTATTTTCATTTCCGTTGAAAATGCTCCGTCATTCTTTACAAGTTGAAAATGATCAGATAAGTAGCTTCTGAGCAGATCAAGAGCAACGCCTCGGACTCCATACCGGGATAATTTGTTTAGTAATAAATCGAATTGTATAGAGTCAAAAGCTTTCCTGAGGTCTCGAAACAGACCAAGCGTATATTCCCTATTCTCCATATTTTCGATGATTTTGTCTTTGATATTTACTAGAGCTTGCTGAGTTGATTTGTGCTTCTGAAAACCATATTGACTCTCGGCTATTAGTTGATGTTTTTCAAAGAATACCAGGAGCCGTTCATAAATAACGGCTTCAACAATTTTTGATATTGTGGGAAGTACAGATATGGGACGATAGTTCGATAACTTGTTTACACCATCCCCTTTATAGATCGCAGTAACTGTCGCCATCTTCAACTGGCTCGGAAAAAATACCTTTTTCCAGAGAAAGATTAACAATGTGACTAAGTAGCCCACAAATTAATGGCACAACCAATTTTATTTCAGTTGGCCATATTTCATCGATCCCTGGCGCTACATTATTCCTAAATTATTTTATTAGATTTTATATTTCTACCGGGTCCGTAGGTTGCATGTAGATAGATTGAAAGATTGTATTTGCATTGAGAGCGCCATCATCGCATTCTGTTTCACAAGAAGATGCATAGGAACCGGCGTTAATAAAGTGAGTATTCATAGCATCAGCCAATCTTTCCCCGCGCAGCGTTTCTCCATTTATGGTAAGCTCCTCACAGACATTAGTAACTTTTTCCTTGAAGTGAGCGAGTTCACCCCGACCCATATCTTTCTTTGGTCGTTGTAAATTATTTCAAACGTTTCCTCGCAACATTGGTGCTTTGCTATTTTCAGATCGGACGTCAGGGCGTTTCGGTATTTTTTGTATAGTTCAAATTTATCAGGCGCCCACGCGCTCACAAAGTCATAATATAACTTATTCTTTACTCTGATACGATAATATAAATCTGAGGTAACCGATGGCTTCCTTTGCTTTTTTTTTATCTTGACGGTCACGAAGCAAGACCTATCGAGTAGATAGGTCCTGCTGATAATAATAATCAAATGACACAGCCAGTGGCATTCCTAATAGCCCCGGTCAGCTAATGACGTCATAGCATATTGCCGCTTGGCACTGAATGTCCTATGTGTGTCTCGGAGCAGTACTCGTGCGTCCGTCGTGTAGCTTGTCGCTGCTGCTCAAACGTTTAACTCTTATAAGCAGTTTAAGGCAACGGGTATCAGGCGGAGAGCTTGGAAAATCTTGTTTCCTGCAGCACCATTTCACTTCTGAATAGGCATGAAAATCCAGCATCGGACCTGGTGCAGCGCGTCAGGGAATATGTGAGGATTGAGGTACCGTGAATGATTAAAATGACTCAAAATGAGAAGATGAATCTGCGTAATATGTAGAATAAGCACTCGCATAATAGAATGTGTAGTCACACTTAAGCGTAATGAAAAAAAAAAATCCTGGCAATTTCGCCCTGGGAAGGCGGATGACCAGCAAAGCTGTAAATGGCGTGGTAAGAAAACTTGTGGCAGACTTTATTGCATCACGCATTGTCACTCAGTAACAACGGTCACAATGGATTAGTGGTCGCTTACAATATACACTGATCGGCACACTCGCAACTTCAAACACATTCTTTGCGAACACTCACAATTGATAATTGCAGCGATTCAGCCTGTCGAGGTGGCCAAATCGAAAGGCACCAAGCGTCTCAACGCGCTGGCTTGACCGCGAGAAATTCATAAGAGCATTTTATGCCGCTTGTCGATGCATGCGTCCGTGGCCTAATGGTTTCACTATCGGACTTCTGTACTACAAGTCCTAGCTGTCTTCGAATTCTGCGGTCGGACAGTTTTAATAATCTCATCTTCATCATCATCATCAGCAGCAGCAGCCTGTTTTATGTTCACTGCAGGACGAAAGCCTCTCCCTGCGATCTCCAATAACCCCTGTCCTGCGCCAACCGATTCCAACTAGCACCCGCGAATTTCCTACTTTCATCGCACTGCCGATATTTACTTATTTACACAAGTTTTCCCCATAGAGATGACCGACGCCCCAACTTGTGACCACTGCGGCCATGAAGAATTGACTGACCATATTTTGTGCGCTTGCCCGCAGTACAGTCCACAGAGGGAATGCCTTCGCCACGAACTTGACCAGCTGGACGACCAACCGCTATCGGAAAAAAGAATTTTACACCATCGAAAGGACCTAACGTCACAGAAGCAGGCTGTGCAAGCACTATTGCGCGTTTTGCGATCTACCGGCCTTTGTGAACGTCTTTAACTGGAACGCCTTTTGTGTGTGTGTGTGTGTGTGTGTGTGCGTGTGTGTGTGTGTGTGTGTGTGTGTGTGTGTGTGTGCGTGTGCGTGTGCGTGTGTGTGTGTGTGTGTGTGTGTGTGCGTGTGTGTGTGTGTGTGTGTGTGTGTGTGTGTGTGTGTGTGTGTGTGTGTGTGTTTAACGCTTTCCTCCATGTCCTCTTTCTAACCCCTATCTCCCATCCCCAGGGTAGGTTAGCAAACCGGAGACTGATATCTGGTTAACCTCTCTGCCTTTCCTCTTCCTCTCTTTCTCTCTTATCACAGATTACTTTGTTGAAAATGACGGTTTTACAAAGTTACCAAGCCGTTTGGAGCCAGAAGGACGAAGTTTAGGCAAGTCCATATGATTTCCATATTTATTTATTTATTTATTTATACATTTATCTATTTATTTATTTACAGTACCTTCACAGTAAGTATACATTATAGAGGGGAAAGGCTACATAAAGGAGGTAAAAAATGATATACAGGAAAGGCACAGTATAAGTAACAATTAAAAATTATGCTAGCTCACTAATTTACACATCATAAACAAAAAATAATAGTGGTAGTTTACCATATAAATCTCTTGATACACTTTTCAAGGCACAAGTTCGGAATGATAGGTCAATATATACATAGTTAAGTTGCAAATATAGTATTTATACAATGAACAGTCACATGATATATAGAACGCAAGTTTCATGATTCATATTTAGTTAACTAAAGAAGTTAATTAAGAAGTTTGCAGGGACGACATGGCCACAATTAGTACATGACCGGGGTAGTTGGAGAAGTATGGGAGAGGCCTTTGCCTGCAGTGGGCATAACCAGGCTGATGATGATGATGATGAACTAAAGCATTTTTAAATGGAACAGGATAACTTATACTAACAATAGATGCTGGCAGACCGTTCCATTCGTTGCATGTTTTGGGTAAAAATGATTGTGAACGTGTTAGTGTGTTAGAGTGAGGCACATGTATACCTTATGCGTATGATCTCTACGTGAGGTGATGAAGGTGCTGGATTAATCCATGCCAACCGAAGCGCGGCGTTCTGGTAGTAAATATTATGAAATAAGCATAGGCGTGATTGTTTCCTGCGGGTTAACAGCGAAGGTAGGTTAAGTGTAGTCTTCATTTGGGTTACGCTTGCCGTACGATTGTAATTAGCTAGTATAAACCGAGCGGAGCGATTCTAGACACTTTCAAGGCAGTTAATTGAGATGGCATAATGTGGGTCACATACTGATGATGCATATTCCAACTGTGGAGGGACATATGTCGTGTATAAGAAATGTTTGAGTGATAATGGTGCGAGCGAGAAGTTTCTGCGAAGATATCCAAGTGTGCGATTAGCTTTGTTCGTTATAAAGTCGATATGGTACTTCCAGTATAAGATATGGGTTATATGGACGCCCGGATATTTGTAGTTTCGTACGCTCTCTAAAGGGATGTTGTCAAGTAAATAGGCAGGACTAGCTTCATTAGTACGGGATATTCGCATCGATTTACATTTCTTGACGTTAAGCTGCGTGTGCCATTTTATAGCCCTGTAATGCAGTGTGTTTAAATCGTCCTGAAGAGACGAAATATGAGCGTCATTAGTAATTTTACGATATATTCCGCAGTCATCTGCAGAAATACAAATTTTAGACGAAATGTTATCAGGTAGATCGTTAACGTAGAACAAAAACAACAGCGGCCCAAGCACAGACCCTTGTGGAACACCAGATTTGACGGGTGTTAGAGTTGCATTAACTTCATTGGTGCTTACAAATTGGATGCGGTGTGTTAGAAATGCTTTTTTTTTAATTAAGTACATTAGTATCATTGTTTAATGCTCTAGATTTAGATAGCAGTAATGGGTGGTGTACTTTGTCAAAAGCTTTAGCGAAATCAAGAAAAATACAGTCCATAAAAAATCCTGCGTCCAAGTTGGAATGCAAGTCGTTAGTAAAGCAAAGAAGCTGGGTATCACAGGAGAATGTTTTACGAAAACCATGTTGGCTAGATAGAAAGAATTTGTTAGATTCAACATGATTGATTACTTGAGAATAAGTTACGTGCTCCATTATATTACAGGGCACTGAAGTCAAGCTAATGGGTCTATAATTAGAAGGGTTATGCGTATCACCAGATTTATAAATTGGAATGATCTTAGCCGTTTTCCAATGTAAAAGCAATGTGCCGTTGTGAAGTGACTGAGAAAAAAGTAATTGTAAAATTATTGAACAATACTCACTAGTACTATGTAAAAATTTAATGTTAATTCCATCAACAGCACATGACTATTTTAATTCTAATTTATTTACAATCGTTTTAATACTGTTACCAATAAATGCTATAGGATCCATGTGGGGTTTTTTTTTTTTCGGTCGTATTTCGGGTGGAGGAGTAACATGCGAAGACGGCGAAAAGGCCTGTACGAACGTTCTAGAACTGGTACAGCGCAACATACAAAGGAAGAAACAAGCCGAGCCGGCCAGATAAAGGAACAGAGCGCTGCGGTGTCTTCCTTTGTATGTTGCGCTGTACCAGTTCTACCAACTCGCCCAATACCAAATCACCCAATCCTCAACCCTAGTGAACTGTACGAACGTGTCATTTAGCACATCAGCACATGCGTGGTCGGCGATTGCTTTGCCAGTTAGCGAAGTTAGAGTAGTCTTTCTAGTGTTATCTCCTTTCATAGAGCTCCAGAATGTCTTACTGTTATGTTTCAGTAGCTTGGGAAGCGTAACGTTGTAGTAGGAAAACTTCGCAGACCATAAGTTTGAAAAGTACGTGGCGGCAGCGGATTTGTATGAGAACCAGTGTTCAGGATTTAGTGACCGTTTAGCGATACAAAATAGGCGTTTCTTTTTGTTATTTATTATGTTAAGGTGTCTATTATACCACGGTGCGTTACTATTTGAATATATACGTTGGAGTGGATTATAACGATTTATTAGATCACATACTTTTTCTTTAAAGAGGCGGCAATTTGTCTCGACAGAACTATCGAGATGGCAGAGTAGAAACGTGTCAAGAAAGGAAGCAAGTTCGTTGTTTATTGCAGAGAAGTTAGCCTTTTTATAATCTTTTATTTGCTTAAATCGTTTACGTTTCAGTGGTAGTGATATCGCGATTGAAAAATGTAATGTATCGTGGTCGCTAAGGGCAGGTAAGTGCGTTATTGGGGATATAATATTAGCTTATGATGTCATCACGAGATCAAATAATGATGACGTAGTGCCTGCTATCCATGTTGGAATAACGACCGTCTGTACTAAGGTAAAGTCAGAACAAATAGCGATAAACTGATTAGCCTCACTGGATGATGGGTTAGAGAAGGGACATGTGCTGGGCCAATTTACGTTGGGAAAGTTAAAGCTGCCCATAAGAATTATCTCTGCTCCAGGGAAGCTTACTGTTAATTGATTGAGACAGTTATGCAGGTGATCACAAAACGGAGGGTGGCCGGTAGCAGACGCCTAAGATATATTTTTTTTTTAATTAAGGGTTAAGCAACACCAGACAGATTCAATTCCAGTGATTATCGGTACATTAAAGCACTCAACGTTTTTACTAACAGCAAGCAATACACCGCACCCAATTCTTTCAGGATGGTCATTCCAATGCACAACACATTTTTTTACGGCAATGAAACAATTCCTTGTTTGTTATTTTGTTAGTCAACCAAGTTTCAGTTATCGCTATAATGTCAGCATCAGTGTCATCAAACAGAGAACACAATTCGTCCATTTTATTAAATATACGGCGAATATTAGTCAATACAACGGAGATAACATGTTTCGATGAAGTGCAAGCATCTTCCCTCACGTTTCGCTATCGCGAGTTCTGTAAGACACAACCTGAGCGACGAATTCGATAGTCAGAATTTCTGTTTCGTGGCGTTATTTCGTAGACAACATCGTTATCTAAGTCGTAGCTATAGCATGTTTCTCTCACGAATAGTCTTTTATAACGAAGCCTGTAGGGTGTATTTAGTCCCTTGCCATACTCCGTTAATTTATTTCTTATATTTCGCGTTGCCTCACAGGAGTTCTCGCTCACAGTCAGGCTGCTTGTTTTTAGAAGAGAACGCTTAGACGCAACTTGTTCTTTGGTTTTCTGAGAGGAAAACTTAACTATTATCGGCCGCGATTTTCGTTGAGTGTAGCGACCAATACTATGTGCGCGCGCTATGTGATCGCAAGTTAAACTGAGGTTTAATGTGTTATTTATCAAATCAAGGGCTTTTTCCTGTGACTGCATTGAATTTTCTGTTGGAATATCTGGTACACCAAAAAAAAAAAAAAAACAGATTGTCGCGACGTGAGCGATCTTCCGCGTCATCAAGTCGTGCACGAAGCGTGTTCGTATCAGTTACTACACCCTCAATCTTGTCGCGCAATAAGCTGACATCCTGTTTCCATTCATCAAGGATGGCCGTCTGGCTTTCCACGTGCTGTAGTCTCTGGTCGATGTCAGATATAGCATCTGAAACTCTTCTTTTGCTGTTTCAGCTCATGAATTGTCTCCGACATAGAATTTTGTACAGATTCCATTCTAATATATCTTTCATTTAGGTCCCTCACGGTTTTTAGTACTTCAGCAAGGACATCGTCCTTGGATGGGCCAGGATTGCTTTCCACGTCACCACACAGTGAAATAAACAAAGAACAGGACGGGTCACTCAAGGCTTCTGGGCACGGAAGCACGTCAATGAAGCGATTACAAGGTTTAAAGCAAAGAAGTGGCAGTTTGGAAATGTAACTGACCTGCAGGATGAAAAAAGGCAAGTGGAAGCCTGTCATCCTGTTGGTGCCTCCGTGCCTTCTGACTGCCCAGGGCTTATTGCTTGGGTTTAAGCGTCCCGCTGCTGGCGCTGTCGATGCTGTCGCGGTTGCGCGGTGGTGAGCCAAAGTTACCAGTGGCTTGTCGTTCCGGATGTAGATTTAGTGACGGCTTTGATCCGGGCAAAGTGGGGTGGGAACAGGTTTAGCGAATTTGCCGGCCACTGAAGCATGGACGATAGGCGCGCCACACGAATCCAGTGGAACAGCGCACCGGAAACCAGGGATGAAGGCAGCGAGTAACTGCAGGGTGAAAAAAGACAAGTGTGAGCCTCTCATCCTGTCGGTGCCTCCATGCGGGCTGAACCACCCAGAGTGCAGCCAAGGTAAATATACCTGGTAGCGAAGCTTCCATATGAGCCCATACGTTCAGAACATGGCGGTTCATCGGCGGTTCATAGGGCTTAGCGCCATCTGCATGTGGAGGGAACGCTTCTGGCGGAAGAAAAAATAATGTGACCCCATATCCGTTAAAAACAGAAGTCACGTCATTTTGTTTTCGAAGGAGCGAAATTTGTTTTGTTGACCTGCCTCTTGAGCTATCTATTCAAATGCCCTGCGATTCCATTTGATGGGCCTTTCGAGCTTTCAGCGCGGAAAGCGATGCAGGAAAAGGCCCGCCGTACGGTTGTTGAAATCGCACCCCTGCACAGAACATACTTTCTTGGGAAGCCGACGAAAGCTTTAGGTGTAGAGTGCTGATGCTATCGTCGGATGCCAAGCTCATCGGCCAGCGCAGTCACACGAAAAAAACTACGCAATTAGCTGGCGGTCGTAACTCACTACTTTTGACTGCACAGGTTAAGAAGCGATGAAGCTACCCGCGTCATCAAATTCAGACAACCTTCGACAAGAAAAGAGCACAACGCGTGAGGGGGGCGCATTTGAACAGGTGAACTTTACGTGCGTGCCTTTCTGCACATTTGAAGAGGTGTATTGCATTGCGAGTGATAGCGGCGTCAACGCCTCCTGTAACAATGGGCGCTGAAAAGAAATGTAGTTATTCATAAATAATAAAATTAAATAAACTTGTATTTTCTTAACTCGTCACGAATATATAAAATTGACCAGGAATTTTATTTTCGTTGAATGTATCTAACTGTATCTCGCTTGAAATAAAAAACGCTTTTTTTCTTTCCCAATGTTTATTCCCTCCAAACATAGTTGCGCTTCAATCGCTGCTCCCATAACCACCCTTGCTGATGTCGGTGACAATTTGTACTGAACTGCTTTTCGCCTGAAGCTTAGCGACCTATTTGGACCGACTTTAGTGCAGCTTCCGCAGACACTAGCGCCAGAGTTCCCTCTAGTAATTATTCTATGAAACTCTATGGTATTGGGTGATTCCTTCGCTTTCCTCTTGCTACGCCTGGTGTCAGCACATGTATTACGGGTTTGCTTTGCCTCATCATAGAGGGCGCGGGAGTTTTGAGGCACGAACATGGAAAAATCTATGGGAGCGTAGACATATGCAGCTCCTCTGTAAAAAGTGTCATTAAAGCACATACATACACACATGCTGTCAGTACACTGAAGCTACCACCCGCTAAACCTGCCCCACACCCTTCCCATGATAACGTTTTAAGAATTTCGTTACGCTGCTAAGCAGGAGCTTAGCTGCGGCGGACGCATTTCGATGGGCACGAAATGCAAAACACCCGTGTACCGCGCATTGAGTGCACGTTAAAGAACCCCAGGTGGTCGAAACTAACCCGGAGTCCCCCACTATGGCGTGCCTCCTAATCGTGTTGTTGTTTTGGCACGTAAAACCCCATAATTTATTTTTTTTAACCGGAGATGTTGGTCTCTGAGGACAAATGAATGTAGTAAGATAGTATTGGTCGGAGACGTGGGTTAAAGGTGGAGAGGAGGATATGCGTATGACGCGGCGCAGATTGAACTCTTGCATCCATGATCTCATCCCCGTCGCAGCCAAGGTACATCTAGCCCGTTGATCAGCCAACAGTGATGCAGCAGGTGAAGATGCTTTAGGCGAAATACAAGAAACTAGATGGCAGCAAAAGGCGGCCTGGACAGTCCAACGACCAGAAGTTCCTTTACTTCGGCAACCATCTTACATTATTTCTGCGTAATTTAACTGCTCCCTAATTATTGAAAAACGGCTACTGTTTCGTGGATATTGTGTCGAAATCGTGTGAACTTGCAATAGCGTGTGATGTTCGAACTGGTTTTGTCTACACGCAGCCTTGAGGCCTTATATAACGTAAGACTACTCCAATCTATTTTTATCCCAATCTCCTGATGTCAAATTTACGCAACCACGGACGCAAGCATCGGGCGGTAACCCGCAGCGTTGGTTAAAAAGCCCAGTTAAACGCGCTCATCGTTTATAGGCGGTCACTTTTTTATTGCTTTCAAAACGAATAGCATTACCTACATCGAGCAGATTTCCTTATCGAATTGGCTGACAAGAGGCGAGGAGCGCGCCCAGGTGGAGAGGGATTCGATAGGGCCGAGCCAGAACAGTGAAAGTAGATAACCGGCTGAACAGAGTGGTGCCGGCGTCTGCGATTGATCCGCTTGCCCTTACTTAGCTTGCGGTGGATGGTAGAAAATCGCGGCGGCGTGCAACGGAACGTTAAAAATGCCGCCAGAACGGATCCTCAACAAAGAATAGTTGGCAAAGTAATGTCGCATGCGTGCCGAAAGGGCTCAATAACGTTATTATGCCACGGAAAAAATGTTTATTCTACCCAAATAAATCCATGCTCCGCGGCCGCTCCCAGTACCTAGTGCCAGAGCAATCGATGGGCAGCCATCTTCTATTCCTTTCGCAAGGGGGCAGCCCTCCGGCTATTCAGAAAAATATCAGTTTCGTTCGGCATATTAATGCGTCTTTAACCCATACATGCCACTTTGACGCTATCAGTTTTCGCTGTTTTGTGACGTCGCGTGACAGACAGGGGAAGTTGGCGCAGCTCGAAAATGTTTGATCAATGGTTAAATATCGTGGCGAACAAGGCGTCGAATGCGCAATAAACCTTTTTCTTTCGTTCGGTTTAATCACGCATAATGAGTGTGCGCACATCATGTCAGATGTGTGCGAGAAATGCGTTTTCGGGGTTTTCGTGGTGTCGCGTGAGAGACAGGGGAAGTGGGGGTGGCCCGAAAATTTTTTGACCAATCATGGAGGGCTGATTGCAGAATTGTAGAAGTGAAGTTTGGAATAGCTTTAAGTTATAGTGAGCCCATGTTTCCGAAACGGACGATCTGCTTCCCCGTATTGTACTTGATACGATGACATGGGTGGCGTGCAACACTGCTAGCCGCAGTTCGACACGGAAACAAAGACACTGCTTCACAGTACGCACGCAACGTTCCAGGTCGTATGGGCACCCTGCCGTGACGTTTGCCTGTGACCCCTGCGCCATCTACAACTGTGACCCTGGGGCGACCAGTGGCCGTTCGCGAATTGTCGTCCAGTACCTTTCTCGACACCAGTGTTCGCGTGTCCGCGTGATGCATTCCGCTTGACGTGGTAATGCGAACGCGGGCACCTCCGCTAATAATATGTGAAGTATCAGGATTGGTTGAAATTTTTCGCTTACGAATTATTCTAGCGTAAGCTATTTTCGTGAATATGGGCCCAGATATTTAGGATGGTTCTCGCGCACGCACCGTAATGAGCTGTTTCGAAAGATATGAGACCAAAATCCAATCGCGTCATCACATCACATCAATTCTGTGCAAGTAATGCAGTAAACAGAGAGAAAAAAGAAAACAACCTGTGAATAAGCTACGTAGCTTTCCTGTGCAACCCTATGGATGGAGCCAGGGAGGTGTTTTCTTTAATAAATTCGGCCGTAAGAGACAATGGCATCACAAGTAATGTGCCGGCCACTGCTTTTCGCTTCGCTGCACTGTATAGAGCAAAGTCCGGGTGCACGATATTAATTATAAGCGCGTTCTCGAAGATGCTGCTTGCAATAACTTTTGTAGCATACGCCTCCGGGCCACTTATGAATGAAAGTGGCTTTCCGATTCACATATAGAAAGCCATGAAATGCTAGAAACGCACACTCGATGCGGTCGTTGTGGCCTCAAAGCATAGCTCATACGCCCGAGCGTGATTGGCCACAGAGAAGCGTATAAAAAGTACCCGCAACAAGGATGAACAAAAACAACGATCAGTATGAAACACTGTGCAACTGCAGAAATTTGGCTGGCCATACATCTCAATCGTGAGAAACTTCGTCTTTCTTCTCATTCATCTCATCATAAAAATAAAATTATGCATATCCAACGCGCATGCCAGAAACTATGCGAAACGAAAGTGTAGTGAAATTGGTAATTAAATGCTTTACAACTTATGGCGATGTGAATAATTTTGTACTTAAAAGGAAGAGGTTCGGACACCGACCAAAATGGTTTAATATATATATTTACGTTTCGGCTCCCCCACGGGAGCTTTGTTCACAATGAAACAAGCGGCAGAGCTGGCACCCGTTCTTTATGTGCGCATCAAAACATGACTAAGGAACTTGGCATACACGGACGGCAGATTGTCTTCGTTGCGATTAAAAGTCTGCGCAGTGGTTTGGATGATTAGGGACTCAAGATAAAGACGCGAAGAATGATTTCGTTTCTTGGCAATCACGCGACACTTTTTCCAGTTAATCGTGTGGGACGTTTTTGCGCAGTGTTCGGCCAGGGCATTTAACGCAACGTATTGTTTCTGAACGTCATTCCTGTGCTGTTTCAGTCTTGTTTTGAAGTTGCCGGTTGCTCCGACGTGGACATAACGACAGTCCGCACACGGAATAACGTACATCACGCCTGTGAACTTGTCCTTTTCCAAATTGTGTGTGTGTGTGTGTGTGTGTGTGTGTGTGTGTGTGTGTGTGTGTGTGTGTGTGTGTGTGTGTGTGTGTGTGTGTGTGTGTGTGTGGTGTGTGGTGTGTGGTGTGTGGTGTGTGTGTGTGTGTGTGTGCGTGTGTGCGTGCGTGCGTGTGTGCGTGTGTGTGTGCGTGTGTGCGTGTGTGTGTGCGTGTGCGCGTGCGCGTGCGCGTGCGCGTGCGCGTGCGCGTGTGCGTGCGTGCGCGTGCGCGTGCGCGTGTGCGCGTGCGTGTGCGCGTGCGTGTGCGCGTGCGTGTGTGCGCGGGCGCGTGCGCGTGTGTGTGCGTGTGTGTGTGTGTGTGTGTTGCAGTTTCGCCAGGCGAAGCACGGATTGCGATAGTAAATTAGTAGACAACTAAATAAAGTAAGGAAAGTAGTTTTATCGGCCCTGTAAACTTGCAAGCATTCGCTTACTAACTAAATTAAGAAGCGTGGTTTCACTAGAGCACAAGCAAACATGAACACATCTCGTTCGATGACCACGGAAACTCGCTATCAAAGCGCTAGAATGAGGAAGTGGGGCAGCAGCAGTGAGCGAAGTGACCTTCGTGCTGCTGATCATTTCAATGCGAACTAAGCGGCGAAAACAAAGTGCACACGAAGCTAATAGCACTCTGCCCCCATCGCAAATTGCTTTGAAAACATGGCCCACGCATCCGCGCCATACGCAGGAGCCAGCGGAGTAGAACGCCCCCTCACTCCCTACCCTCACCAGGACTATAGTCCAATATCTGCCTCCATAAGCGCAGAGGAGAAGTACTAAGCAAAGCTGTATTAGTAAATTACAGCTCTAGGATACCAAAATCTAACTGTCACAGCAGGCTTGGTAAGCCAAGAAAGAAGCAAGACAGATCCACACTATAGTTAAGCCTGACGTCATGGATTTTCAGATCAGCTACCCGAAAGTGCAATTAAAGGGCTATTTTTCACAAAAGATTGCGTTGCGTTCTAAAGTAATTTCATATCATGGTTTTGTCACGAACAACCCTAGAATTAAGTTTTTTTTTAATTCTGAAAGAATCAAGCATTCAATCTAGAAATACTTTCAGAACATTTTTCTTCGTTAAGATGGTCCAAGCAAGCGCACGAAAATGCTTCGAAATCTGTGATGTCTCATTTAGACACCTGCACTGTAGCTTAGGCAGGCTATTCAAAAAGTGAGACATTCCTGAGCTTTCACTTTCCCAGTGTGCCTTCTACGGTAAGTGACGCCGGAGGTGTGTTTATATGTTCACATTGCTACCTGGAGTCCCGATGCTGGGGGCTACAGCGAACTGCTGCGGTGTTGCTGAAAACGGGCGCCTTCGGAGGCCACGATGAGAGCGGCGGTCTGATGCGTCGTAACGCTAGAAACGACTTTATCTATCTCATTCGACTTAGCATTGCTGTCTGATATCCCTTTAAGCAAAACCAATGTGGAGCTTGCTCCAGTAAAAATGAGGTCTGGCAAAGAGTCGCGTGGAGAGTTTGAACTTGCATTATTGGGTCAGTACCGCATCGTATACGCTAGCTGAGCTCCCTTGATGCGACGCGCCGCCATTTGTATGCGGCGCATAAAGTCTCCCTCAACGGTGTCGGCCCCCACCGTCTGACCACCACTCAGTCTGCCTTGATGTTACGCGCCAGCCATTCACATAGTTCGCCGAACACGACCTCTCCATCTAAACCTGTTCCCGTCGGGCGTACTATTATACAAAGCGTGTGCCTCGTATATGAGAGACATGCACTAGTGTCTCGGCTTGCGGGGTAGCAGCAGCTACGCGGCGAATGCGGTGCGTATTCGCACCTCATTGCTGTCTGCTAGCGTTGAGTCCTTTCTCATTCTCGGCTCGTTCTTTGTCTATTCGCGCTGTAACTGCTTGCAGTGTCGT